>NW_022196329.1:462030-938641 GCF_008641045.1 Pistacia vera
TTTTTTTTTTTTTTTTGTTACCAGGGATGTCTGGGCTAACTTATGCGCATCTCGACTAGTCCTCCGACCCCGAACTAGGCTTTTGAAACAAGGCAAGTCCTGCAGTCTGTGGCTAATAATATTAATAACTGTTCTTGTGATTTGAATCTAAAATAGGGATGGGCACGGGCCAAGGACCCCTGTCTTCGGCCCCGACCCAAAAGCCCAATGGGTTCCCCGATCCCAGCCCGTAGCCCGTTCGGAGAATTCAGGAAATCCCCAAATAAAGCCCATTCCCCCGAATTCCCCGTTTAGGGGTTTTGTGTCTTTATTATCATTTTCTCTAAATTATAATATATTATCAAAAAAAAAATTAAATCTATAATTATTTATTGATTTATTATAATCAATCAAAATACCAAATGATATATTACACATATATAACATATATATTATGTATTAACATATGATTATAGATAATAGCACATATATATTACAAATATTTATAATGATTTATTATATTTAATCTAGTTTTATTTATTACTTATTTTTATATGATTTCATAAAATATTTACACAATTATAATTTGTTATTGTATAATATATGATTGATTTTTAAATATTAAAATTAGTGTATATATATATTTCTACAAATATTTATAATGATTTATTATATTTAATCAGTTTTATTTATTACCTATTTGTATATGGTTTCATAAAATACTTACACAATTATAATTTGTTATTGTACAATATATGATTGATTTTCAAATATTAAAATTAATATATATACAGGCTGGGTCAGGGATTGGGTTGGGGGGGGGGGGGGGGGACAAAACAGGGCCAGACTTATCCTAGCCTCAGCCCGTCCCCGAATTTTGGGACTAATTGTTGGCCCGATCTTGGCCCAAATCCCGAATGTTTTGGGGAAACTCTGCCCCGTTTGGGCCGGGTTCTTGTGGGGTTGGGTTTTATGCTCATCCCTAAGTGGGTGAAGTGTTTTTGTTAATTTATAAACTTTTATTGTAAAAAGTTATTGTTCAATATTTTGTGTTGAATAAAATATGATTGGATTTTGAATTAATAGTCAATATTAAAACAAATATGTTTTTTACTGCTTAGGATATGATAGGATAATATAATAGAGTAGAGGTGGGCGAGGGACCGGTCCCTTGCGGGCCCAAGCCTAGGCCCGTTTGGGACTGGTCCCAAATGGGACCAGTCACTCATGGGCTTGGGACTGGTCCCATGCCCATGAGAAAAACCAGGACCCGGACCAGGCCTTAGGCCTGGTCGGGACTGGTCCCATGGGCCCAAGACCGGTCCTAGGACCGGTCCCATGGGGCTTGGATAATTTTATTTTTTCCCTCAAATTTTTTTATATTTTGGGGGCAAAACGAAATTTTATAGGGGGTTTTTAGTATTTTTTAGGGGTTGAGTAGTAAGTTTCTAAAAATTTAATTAATTTTAAAAAATAATAAATTAATAGTTAATTTTAATTTTTAACATAAATGAAATATTCACATTTCACACATTCAGGCTTAACAAATAAACAATTAAATAATTTTTTTATTAAATTATTCATCTTCAATTTCATCGTCAACACTAGTTACATTATTCAAATATGTATTCCTAAAGAGTTCGAGTAGTTCTGGATCTTCAGGGTGTTGTTGTAGTCTTCTTTCTGCATGAGTCTAATCCCGTAAACACGTTATCACTTCAATCATCTCATCGGTTAAAGAACATCTTCTGTCTTCAACAATCCGACCACTCGTTGAAAATGTTGACTCGGATGCAATTGTAGAAACCGGCACAGATAAAATGTCACGTGCCATTTGGGATATAATGGGGAATTGACTTTCTTGTTGGTTCCACCATTGAAGAATATCCATGTCAAGTTGCTCCTTCATCGTCATAAAGGTCAAGTCCACCTGTAGGTAGCGAGTCATCTCATTTGGTCTATGTATGTACGAGCTGGAGCTAGAGCTGGAGCTTCCGCCACGTCCCACATACGCCCACTTGCTCGATCCTTGAGGGGGGGCTACATCAAGGTCCTGATCGCCTCTCCTAGACGTTCCACTTCCACTTCCACTTCTACTTCCATTGTATCTGTTCTCATATAAAGAAAAAAGCCTATCCAATTTGTGTTTAAAGTCAGTCAAATAAGACGTATAATCATGTCCTAAATAATGGCCTAACTCAGTAATTACACCGTTAACTACGGATAATTTAAACCTAGGATCTAGAAAAAGGCCTAATCCATATAAGAATGGAATATCTAACCAATATCTCTTATATTTTTCTTCCATACTTGAAACAATTTCACTTAAAATGTTATCATATCTATATTGAGCAAAAGTTTTAGCAATTTGAACTAAAATATCTAACACTAAATTAGTAGTTGGATAATAAATACCACTTAATGTATTAGTAGCATCATAAAAAATTTTAAGAAATGAATAAAAAAGTTCACAAACCGCCCAATCATCATAGTTGACAACTTCCTCTGGATAGTTCTTCCGGTTGACGAAATCTGTAATTTGTTTCGCGGTTGGCAAAGCTTTTTCCAACATCAAGTAGGTAGAGTTCCAACGGATAGGCATGTCTGTACATAACTTCAAAGGTCGAACCGGTGGGTCCTCTTGCTTACAATATTTGACGTACTCCTGCCATCTTTTATTGCTACCGCCGACGATAAATCCGATAGCTCTACGCACCCTCTCAATCTTTGAATGTATAGCATCTAAACCTGCTTTAACTATCAAATTGATGATGTGACAAGCACATCTCTGGTGATAAAATTTGCCTTCACCAAGCGGATCCAATTTCTTTTCAAATAAAGATATTGCCGTGGTGTTAGCAGCTGCATTATCAAGCGTTAGCGCTACAACTCTATCAGTTAATAAATATTCTTGCAAAACTTCAAGAATTGTAAAATAAATAGTTTCAGCACTATGTTTTTCATATAATGGTTTAAAACCTATCAATTTTTGTTGTAAACCCCAATTATGATCTAAGAAATGTACTGTAACAGTTAAAAAATCGGTTTTTGATCTACAAGCCCATATGTCTGATGTAAGTGCAATAGATATATTCCTAAAATTTTGAAATTCGTTTTTAAGTTTATTATTTATTTTGTTATAAAGTTTTAGTATATCTCTTCTACTTGTAGTTCTACTAACAGGGGTATATGCTGGACAAAATGCAGTTTTAACCATATTAACAAAAAAAGGATTTTCAGATAAACAAATGGGAGAGTCTGTAGCAACTATATATCTTGTTATTTCCTCTCGTGCAACATGTGTATTGTATTGCCATGTTGAGAGAGTTGAGGATTGTGGATTAAAATTAAGTTGAGTTTGAATTTGTCTACCTGATCCGCTTGAAGATGCATTTATTTGGGGATGCTTCTTCTCTACGTGTCGTCGCATCGTCGAAGTCCCCTTCTCAGCCCCAATAATGGTTTCACATAAATTACATATCCCACACGATTCTTCCCCCTCCCCATTTGTCTTTGGCCGTTTTGATTTGGTGAAGTATCGCCAGACATCGGACACGACCCTCTTTGACGGTCGGGGGGGTTGGGCTATGTCCGTGCCCGTTGACTCGCAGCTCACATGTGTTTGGCTACACCTCGTCCCGACCGAATGTGGTTGTGGAATTACAGCTGCTTCCTCTGGAGGAAATGGTGAAAATGGATTGAAGGCTTTAATTTCTTCGGTGGATGGAACGTAAAACTCATTTGGGGAAGACATTATAAATTTATAATAAAATAATAAATAATTAAAATGAAAAGAAATTAAATAATAATATGAAATTATGATGATATTGAAAAATAGAAAAAAATTTGAATAATATAAATAAATAATATGAATAAATTATAAATATAAATTGAATGAGAAATTGATGGGAGATTTGGAGTAGAGAGATTGAGAGAATGAAAGAATGAGAGATTCATTGGTGTGAAAAAAATTAAAGGTTTTAGGGTTATTTATAGTGTAGTTGTGAGGGGGAAAATGAAAAAAAAACCGTTGGCAGCCAACGGTTATAATATAAAAAGTTAAATTTTCTTTTTTTAAATAAATTTTGTAAAATTTTATTTTAGTCCTTATAATTTATACTTATTTTAGAGGGTTTAATGTAATTTTATAAAGAACTAAAATGATAAAATGTAAAAAAAATTTGGACCAGGCCCAGGCCTTGGAGGAGGGCCCAATGGAGGGTCCGGGCCCTCTTCCTTAGGTCTGGTCTCAAAAGGATCGGGTTTTGATGCTGGGTTTTTAGGCCCGGTCCTAAATGCCTAGCTCTATAATAGAGTTTAAAAAGTTAAAGAAAATGGAGGGTATATATTGAACTCTAATATTTGGCTATTAATTGATTTTCAAGACACAGTCAGCTTCTTTTGGTCTCAAGCTCTTTCCAGATAGAAGACAACACAAGCTAAGGTGTTCGGAGCTCCCTGAAAAATATTAAGAGTTCAGTTTATAATTCAGATAATTCACTAGATGTTGATACAGAAAATGTGATATATTTTTATGGTATTATAATTTTTTTCCTAAGCAGAGTCAAATGTTTGAATTCTCTTCGTTACTTTGAAATATAAGCATTTTTTTTGGTAATTGATGAAGATTTTTAAGAGAATTTCAATTTTTGGCAAATTTCTAGTTTATGATTTTATTTTGAGTTAAAATAGGAGAATAAATTAAATAAAGTGAGTCCTATTATAATTTGAAATATGAATCATAGTAGAAAAATAATGTTTTATTCTATCTATAAATATAATTGGTTCTAAGGGTTATAACCAATTTATTGTTACGAGAGAAACTATATAATGGGTGGATTGATGGTGTTTACTCTTGTATCGTGTTCATAAATTTATAATAGTTTCTCTCATCTATAGATATATACAAATTATACTGAATCACGTAAATATCATATTTATATGTATGTGATATTCTTCACATATTGTTGTTTTTTATTTTATTTTTTCACTTCTCCAATTTTATATATTGACTAACATCACTATATTTTTCACAAACTTTCAACCACCACATGCATACACATACGAATTTGAATCTATCTGCAGTTCTTCACCAATCAGAGTGTTAGAATTCTGTATCATTCACTAGAATAATCAATGTCTGAGTCTGACTCAAAAATATGTTACTGAAATTTTAAGCGAAAAATTTTGTTGTAATTGACTTACAAGAGGGTCGAATAATTTGAAAGTGACGAGTGATTTTTAATTGGTCTTAGTCTCAAGCTCTTTCGAGTGCAGAGAAGACGACATATACTAGCAGTGTCTCCACTACAATCCTGCACCTAACCTTCAACATCATGAATGAACCATCCAGTCATCCAGAAACAAAAACAAATAAATAAAATATAAATTGAAGCTAGAATAAATGTGCAATTTATTTGTAAAATAGGATCGAGATCAAGATAAGACAGAGAAAAAGATGAGTGGTTACTTTTGAGTTTTTGATATTGTGCATTGATTGATGCATCGGAGATCGTAGTTTTTTTTTGTTACACCTCGACTGTGCGAGATTATAATGGCGTAAATAACATATTCCTACCCAAGCTTTGGCAAAACTCTGTTGGTACCCTTGGTTTTATTTATTACAGATTTTCACCTTTAAAATGAAGAAAAATTAATTAATATAACGGTAAAAGGGTAAATTAATCATTTTGCAGAGGTGGCGTACGTTAGCAGATCGCCGCCTCTAATAGTACTCCGATGCAGGTTAGCAGACGTCACCCTCGACGTTTTTCACTCTTTTCTGACGATTCCTCCACCCAAAATCACCCTTGTCACCGCACCTTTATCCTTCCCTCTACAAAACCTTACCTTTCACAACTGCTCATCACTCGCTGATCGCCGACCACGGCAACCACGTCATGCGACTGTTTTTGCCAATTTCTGGCCATTTTGAGTGGCAACAACTCCAACCACCACCACCACCACCATTTGAACCTTCTCGACCATGACGGCTCACCATTTGCCGTCCACCACTTCACCAAAAAACGTGATGAACACAAACCTCTCAATCAGCGAACGGCAACTAAACGGTTGCTGGGAACATAGGGGTTTTGTAGTGTTGAGATGGTTGTTGAAGTGGTGGTGTCCAATTGGAATTTTTCCACCAGAATCCGACGAAGAAAAGTGAAAACCTAAACCTAGCAGTGCCAACGATCAGAGGGGCCAATGAGTCAACAACCAGAGGGATTTTGAACGACAGACTATGAGGAAGGTGATGGAGGTGACCAAAGGGTTCAAGTTTGTCGAAAACAGCCCAGATCAAGCAAAAACCAAGAGGTTGCACAGTCGTCGAGGATGTTATTGAAGTAATTTAAAAATAAAATGGTTAATTTATAATTCAACAAAGTTAGGAGTTAAAAAGAAATTTATTAATTTATTTGTTAAGAGCATCATGGTTATTGAACCCTTTGTAACCTAAAAATTACTAACAATGTTACTTTAAGGGTGAGAATTGAAATAAATGAAATCAGGGGTACCAACTAGGATTTTGCCAAACCTGGGTTGGGAATTTGTCGTTTACTCGATTCTAATGATATCGCAAACTTCAATGTACCATTTAACGAAATTAACGCCTAAATGCTCAAATTGTGTAACGATTTTGGACCTTCTGTCCACCGACTTGTAGATATGTTTTTTTCCGAATAAGAAAACATTAATTCTAATTTGATTTAATTTATTGATATCTTGAGAGTTGATTAATGTTAATAGTGGCCTTATTGTCATATTTAAGCAGACCCTTGATGGACGGATATTCGTATCCTGTTCCTGTGGCCAATTTTCTCCAAAGCCGATCAATCCCCTACAAATACCCATCAAGTCTTTTGTTGCATATATTTTATAAGTGAGCATAACTAGCTCTCCCCTTCTGTTTGTGAACTGAGCTAGAGAGAGTGCTTGCCAGCCATGGCCGAAGAACGTATCACCAACAATAATGAGGTCCTTGAACCCTTGTTGCAACGCAAACAATCCGCACCTGTGCCGGTGAGTTCCGCTCTTGAAGACACTCTATCCGACACCAGTTTGTCATACTTTAAACGACTCAGAAAGGCCACATGCATCGAACTCAACACCCTCTTCCGCCTGGCAGGCCCCGCAATCGTTGTGTATTTGCTCAATAACATCGTGTCCATGTCCACTCAGATCTTTTGCGGCCATCTCGGCAATCTCGAACTCGCTGCTGCCTCTCTTGGCAATACAGGAATCCAAGTTTTCGCTTATGGACTCATGGTAAATATTGATCAAACTCTACCATCTCTCCTATCCGCACATCTATATTTTCTTTATAAAATTTTGACGATAAGAATGATGACAATGACACATGATGCAGTTAGGAATGGGCAGTGCGGTGGAGACTCTATGTGGCCAAGCTTATGGGGCACACAAATACCATATGCTAGGAGTTTATCTTCAAAGATCAACAATTCTTTTAACAGCAACCGGGATCCCAGTTATGTTTATTTACATATTTTCCAAACAAATTTTACTCTTACTAGGTGAATCTAGTTCCATTGCATCCTCGGCAGCAATCTTTGTTTATGGTCTTATTCCTCAAATATTCGCATACGCTGCAAATTTTCCCATACAAAAATTCCTGCAAGCCCAAAGCATAGTCTTCCCTAGCGCATACATTGCAGCCGCCACGCTCGTGGTGCACCTTTTACTAAGTTGGCTGGCAATTTTCAAGTTTGGTTGGGGGCTGCTCGGCGCATCGTTAGTGTTGAGTTTGTCATGGTGGATTGTGGTGGTGGCACAATTTGTGTACATTTTAACAAGTGTGAGGTGTAAGCATACGTGGACTGGGTTCACTTTACAGGCATTTACTGGGTTGTGGGAGTTCTTGAAATTGTCCACAGCTTCAGCCATAATGTTGTGCCTTGAGACTTGGTACTACCAGATAATTGTTTTGATTGCGGGATTGCTCAAAGATGCAGAAATCGCCTTGGACTCTCTCTCCATCTGGTAAAATATTAAAATGCTTTCCAAGTTTGTGTGATTGGAGGTCCATTAATTAGTGGCATAAAACGTTAAAGAACTGTTCTTTTTTGACGACCAACCAAAGTTATTTAGATTTTATGGTATAACTTTAAATCAGGTGGACAAGTGTTACAATACTTAGTGGTGGTACATTCTATATTATCAAAACCTGATGGCATTATCTCAACAACAGTCAGTCAACTATTGTTTTCTTCTGAATCTTCAAAATTTGACGGCTTTTACTTAATTTGTTGTGTAGCATGACGATTTCTGGATGGGTTTACATGATTGCAGTAGGTTTCAATGCCGCAGCAAGGTAATTAATCACCAACCAATAAGGTTCATTGTATTAATTAATTTACTAGTACTGTTGATCAATTTGTGATATATATATATATATATATATACAGTGTGAGAGTGAGCAATGAGCTAGGGGCCGCGCATCCAAAATCGTCGGCATTCGCGGTGGTGATAGTAACTTCAAGTTCATTTATAATCGCCGTTATTTTGGCTATACTCGTGCTTGCATTTCGCCATAGTATCAGCTATATCTTCACCAGCGGTTCCACGGTTTCGAATGCCGTCTCTGAGCTCTCTCCCTATCTCGCTTTCTCCATCATTCTCAATGGTGTTCAGCCTGTCTTGTCAGGTAAGTTATCATTTATCATACGAAAATTTCCACCCTTTCACATCCACATATTTTTTCTTTTTTCTTTTTTTCTAAATTGATCTTGTTTGTGTAAATATATGCAATCCTAACTAACGTTCAAACTTCAAACCTAATTTTGCAATTTATGACCAATTTTTTATCTTAAAATTTCTGTGCATGCAAACCCTAGCAATGGGACACGTCTAGTACATTCTAATTAATAATCAGTACGAGGACTGAAATCTCTGTGTCCCATTCTCATGAGAGTAAATAAAAGAAAGAAAATATTAAGACAACAAGGAAAGAGACAGAGATTGAGATACGAGATCCAATGGTCGTTCTTTAAATGTATTTATTTTATTCATAATGGAAGTTAAAAGTTTGCAATATTCAAGTTAATTTTGTTCTTTCTCGAGAAACAAACAAACAAACTTAATTAGTACTCAATTTATGCACTCATGAATGATTGAACTAATTAAAAGGGTTAATGACACATATTACTACTAGTGATTAGACTATAATTATATATTCAAACCTTGATTTGATTAATTATCTGACAAATATTATTTGTTCTTATCTTAATTTTCACGAGTTAAGTATTTTTCCTCACCCAAATAATGACTTATGACACTTTCTTATCTATAGATTTTTAGAATACTATTTTATTATCCAAATTTATATTTCGGTGATGAACAGAGAACAAACTTGGTTTAGGCTATTGGTGTTTTTGAAGAGGAGAGACTAATGAGTCTTTTAACAGTAGAAAGATTTTAGTGGTTGGAATTCATCGAAATTTGATTTTGAAGGGGCGACTATGCAAATTCTAATTGCTCGATTGTTGGTGATTGACAGGGTTGGCAAGAGTAGAGTTTGAGGAGTTTTGATGAGTGATGGTCGGGGAAGAAAATAGAGGTGGTGTGGAGTCGCAACGATACTAAAATCGAAAACATAATATAAATTTGGATAGTAAAATGATATTTTAAGTGTTATTAGGTGAAAAAGTGTTATTAAACCATTATTTGGGTGAGAAAAAGACGTTTACTCTAATTTTCACTTCTCTTGAAGAGGTCCAGGTGATGAATTAAACCACTTAAGAGTTAGTTGAAACAACCTACAACAATCGGTCTTTGATCCAGAAATCGACAGTTATAACTAGTCGTTAAGCGTCTCTTTCAATTTCTACCCTCTTTCATTTTCATTCATGCATGTTGTCTCAGTTTAATTACTCTCTTTATCTTAATGAAATGGCAAATAATATAGGAGTGGCTGTTGGATGTGGATGGCAAGCATTTGTTGCTTATGTGAATGTGGGTTGCTACTATATTATTGGCGTCCCATTGGGTTGCCTTCTCGGCTTCAAATTCGATTTTGGTGCTAAGGTACTTAATTACTTCATCAAGGAATAGTTATTAATTAATTTGAATCCATGACCTACCTCTAATTAGTTTGACGGTTCGCTTGGAACTCTTAGGTGTATTATTCAAGAAGTTCTAAGTTTGAATCTTTACAATTACTAATAAGGAGTAGCTACAAGAGACTTACTTGACCGTTAACTTTAGGATTTTGGAGGATTAGTTGAGGTGCACGCAAACTGGTCGGACACTTTCGGATACCAAAAAAAAAAAAAAGAAGAAAAAATATTAATCCATGATTAAATTAATGATTAATATGGTGCAGGGAATATGGACTGGGATGATCGGAGGAACTCTTATTCAAACTCTCATCTTATTATATGTCACATTTCGGACCGATTGGAAGAAAGAGGTAATTAATTAATTAATTACATTTCAATTATCATATGATTAATCAAAGACAAAGAGGTACAAAAACATGAATTGGCAACTATAACTACACCTAACATTCTTGTTTGATTTCGATTTTGATTTTGCTGAATTTCAATGCCAATCAATCACAGAATCATTAGACAAATTTAATTTAACGTTTTTAACTTCCAGTCAATGTTGACAATAACATAAGAAAAGAGATAACACAAAAAAGACTTTAGAAATATAAACAAAACGACAGCCTCAACCATTGTGTTCCTTGTCGTAAAATAATTAAAAATATAATACAATAAAGTGTGTGTAGAAAGTTAGATGAAAAGCTGTTTCCCATTAAGAAAAGTGGGATTTTTGTCATCTTGCAATTTGGAGAGGGATCTTAATCATTGTCTAATGAAACAAAATAAATAATTTAATTACAAATAGTTGAATAAAAACACTACGAATTGACACAATTAATGGGAGAATATAATGTTACGTTTGGTTCATTATTTTAATAATTTTTAAAATAGAAAAAAATTAAATTGGATGGGTATTAGGATGTAGGATTTAGAAATTAACAAAAATACCTTTTATGTTTGTTTATTTACTAAATACTCCTATAATAAAATATTAAAAGTTAATAAAAACACCCCCAATCCACCCATTAAATACGGACAGCCGACCACCACTGCCGGAGGGTGGTCGGGGTGTTTTTACAATTTCTAAAAAAAAATTGGGGGGTATTTAGTTAAATTAACAAATTTAGGGGGTTTAAAAAAATTGAATAATATAGAATAATATTGTGAGAATAAGCCAATTTTACTCTTTAACTTTATTGGAAAAAACCAGAATAATGTTCGGAAGAGTGAAACAAATGGACCCTTTGGTCTCTTAAGAAAACGTTTTACAAACTTAACGACAACGTGATAGGATTAGTGCAAAGGGGTATTCGTGATAAAATTTATAAACTTTGAGGGTTTGTTTGATAACACAATGGGGTATTCATAATACAATTTCAAACTTTGAGGGTAGTCTATGATAAAACCTGCAAAACTTATTATCCGAATGATAAATTTGGAAACCGTAGGGGTAGTCTATGGGGAGATTACCGCAATGAATTCATTATTCTGTTTAATTAATTCTTAAATTTTTATTGATTTTCAGGTTGAGAAAACAAAGAGTCGTTTGGATAAGTGGGAAGACCAGAAGGAGCCCATTTTGAATTAGTTAAAGCCCAATTTGAATTTGGGCCCAGTAACAACAATCATAGGAAATTCCTGATCCAACTTGAATTTCAAAGATCAGCCGTTCGTTAGTTCATCAATATTTCTTGCAATCTTCATTTTTTGTTCTTTCTTTTTAAGAGTTTGGAGTTGCAGATTTTCATTTGATCATCCATGTCTTATTATCAAGTGTGTAACTTTCAATCGATTTTATTTTCTTTTTTTACTTGGAAATTTAATTTCTTAAGGTTGATTTAATAGTGTCAAAATTAAAAATATTTTAATGTGGTAGATGAATATCTAGTCTGTGACCAACTATTTGTATTGGCTATTGATTAGGAAAAAAAAATTCAGTAAAATATTTCATGACCGGAGGTGGCCGACATATTTCAATTAATCTTTCGAAACCTTAAAACTACCGACTGGATAAAAACTCTATAATAATCACCTTTATTAACAACTGTGTGAACTCAAAATCAAGAAATCATGATATATGCAAAAAATCTCACCAAATTATTAGAAATTTTAAAAATACCCAAATTTCTTCTTTCTTTTTTTCTTTTTGGGTAACCAAGGTGCGCAGAGGTGTCCGGGTTAACTTACGCGTACCTCAACTAATCTCCAATATCCATTGAACATCCTACAAGCTTAAAGAACCAGATAAGCTATAATATTATTATAGTAAGTGACCCTAAAGTTTAAACCCAATAACCTCCTTGGCTACGGGTCAATCTCTCAGAGGTTAAAATACCCAAATTCATATATAGAGAATCTTATGAAATTATTGATGCATATGACAGAAATATTTATATGCAAAGAATCTCACCAGATTATTGTATTAATAAGTTGTCACGCGACTCATCAATAATATAAATATGAAATGGTCTTCACCAAACCAGAATGCTAAGATAATGATATCATCCCATTAAAATCTGTCAAATATTACCTTTTAAGACAGTTTCAATAACTATTGTTTCGGTCGATGATTTTGTTAATTGACAATAAAGTAAGAGTTTTTTCAGATTAATTGCATGGTAGATGGAGATGTAGATGGAGGGTGATATGCACTGGGAAGCAGCGAAACAAAACCCTTCTGTCAATTTCCCAAAAAGATTTCTCACCATCGTTCTTTCTTACGTAAGATGAGCAATGATAAGAGATGATAATGATAATAATTCAAATTTCAAGCCCAACTGTCACTGTTTTTTAATATTCGTGTGTCAGTCATCCGTGAAGCAAGATTTTGTCGCATTGAATAATCAAACTTGTCAATCCACATAAACCGCCACCATTTATATTTTTCTCTACCCTTTTCGTCTTCACTCCCTTTTTTTCTGTCTTCAAGAGTTTTCAGTTTCAGAGAGTTCACTCTTATCTCTTCACGTTTCCTTTTCTTCAGGTTTTCTTTCTATTGCTTGAGGGAGCAAAGTTCTCTTTATCAGCCATTACTCTCTTTCTATATGTTAATATCAGCTCTTTCTTATATTTTGACGTTATTTTCATGATTTTAAGTTTTAATTATCCGTTTATTTCATCTGGGTGTAATCAAAATCTATATCAAATTTGGTTTTTTTCAGTGTTTGGGTGATATGTGTTGCATGCAGGGTGATTATATATGATTTTAGTTGGTGGGGTTAATTCAAAATGTAATTTATTTTTTTCTGCTAAAACTTTTAGTTTAGAATTGAATCTCTTAAATCTTATTTCCACTACTATTGTTATGATGATCATGATCTGTTAGGTGGGGCTCACTTCCCTTTGTGATCAAAAGTACATATGTACTTTTCGCTTTTCGTTTTTACAACATTCAAGAACTTTTTCCTATGAAATGGGAGTAGGAATTTTGTCAAGAATTAAATAATAATCAATCATGTATATTTGGTGGTTGTCTCAATGTTTCCTGAAGTTCATAAAATTGTGGTTTATAGAACTCTGGTTTTGTTGGATAGATTGTATTGTTCTTTCTCTTACAGGTTCTTAGTTTGATATTGGAGTATAAATTCTACAAAATATGTCTCATGCCTTGTATATGTTTATTTTTTATTTCTTGATATTGGAAGCACTTAAAATGGATTCAATGTTATCCCAATTTACAGATCATTCTGGGATAGAATCACATAATCATCAGAAAGATGGAGATAACTAATGTGATGGAGTATGAGACCATTGCTAAGCAGAAATTGCCAAAGATGATTTATGACTACTATGCATCAGGTGCAGAGGACCAGTGGACTCTTAAGGAAAACCGGAATGCGTTCTCTAGGATTTTGTAAGCTCTTCTGGATTTTGTAATGAGTGAATTTTTTTGGTGGATTTGATTTTGCTTTTGATTAATGCCTTCCATCTTTTATTCGCTTCATTTCTGAAAGAAGTGTTCTTTTTTGTAAAAAAAGGTTTCGACCACGCATTCTTATTGATGTAAGCAAGATTGACATGACAACAACTGTGTTGGGGTTCAAGATTTCAATGCCCATTATGATTGCTCCAACTGCTATGCAGAAAATGGCTCATCCTGAAGGTATAAGTCCCTGCTTTCATGAACGTTTCCTGCTTGTCTGAGTTGCTGATGTTTGGAATGAGTGTGATAGGGTAAACTGATATGTGCATAGATGCATATCGACTTGCATTCACATGAGCAGCTTTGTCTGCATATATGCGTTCACAGAATGTACATACATAAAAAGATACATATATCTGTGATACCTGTGATGGTATCGACCTTAAAGCTCCATTGATCTTATGGTACTTGCAGACACAGTTTCACAATTAACATATCCTAGTGTGTTGTTGGTTTGTAACGAATTGTAAAGTTCATGTACATATATGTACTGTCAAATTTTCGTGACAGGTTGAATATATTTGTTTGGTCACAAGAAGGAAGCATAGTAGTGAATTTTGACTTCTTTTGTTGAACAATTTGGAATAGTTAATATACCGGTTTAATGATTTTAGATGAATACTAAGTGTTATTACCTCTAAATTGGACCTATGGAACGTCATTTTCTGATTTAGTAACTGTACATTCTTGAAAAATAATACATCTTGAACACTGCTTAGATAGTAACACAAATGTTTCATGTCCTGTGGTAGGCTGTTTGATGTCTGATCATTTAGTTTTCCTTGTGACTCCCTCCTTACCTTCTTTATGACCATAAATAAATATATAGAAACGACCATAATAGCATATTTTTATGCAGGAGAGTTTGCAACTGCTAGAGCAGCCGCTGGAGCTGGCACAATTATGGTTTGCATCTCATTCCTTTTGTTTTCACTTGAAGTTGCATTTTACAAGTAGGCTCCAGAGTTGCTTTCATAGGCGCATCAATAGGGGCCTGCCATTCTTTATCGGTTGCATAAAGTTATGATCGAGATAGTCTGTCTGTTTTACTCAATTTAAGAATGACTTGTTATTTCAGACGCTTTCCTCATGGGCTACTTCCAGTGTTGAGGAGATCGCTTCAACAGGACCTGGCATTCGTTTTTTCCAGCTCTATGTGAGTTTGAAAATTGTTTTTCACTTTCTGTTGTTCCTCCCTTTCTGCTTCTATAAGAGATCCATGAACACACAGTCCTTAAATTTCAATTGCCCTGTTTGATTCATGAGTTTCAAATACTCCACGGTGCAAATATTTTCTAAATACTGAATATTTTTCCTATCAATTTGTCTCATCTGGCCTATCAACGCTTTTCCTATCTGAACTCAGGTGTACAAAGACAGGAATGTGGTCAGACAACTAGTGAGAAGAGCTGAAAGGGCTGGTTTCAAGGCGATTGCCCTTACTGTGGATACTCCAAGGCTTGGTCGTCGAGAAGCTGATATCAAGAACAGGTGAGTATTGTTCCAAAGCAAGGCATAATGAGCAATAAAGAAATTCTTTAGAGGGATTTAGTTTTAGACCCTTCAATGAACTTAAATTTTACAAGATTAATTCTGTATTTAAGAACATATTTAATTTCTCAATGGCTTTCTTGGCAGGTTTGCCTTGCCTTCATATCTGACTTTAAAGAACTTTGAGGGCTTGGATCTTGGCAAGATGGATAAGGTGTGACATAGTGCTAACTGATTTCAGTTTATGCTTTATGGTTTCTATATGTTGTACATTTTCTTTCACATTTATTATGGATGACCTTGTAGACTGATGACTCTGGATTAGCTTCATATGCTGCTGGCCAAGTAGACCGATCACTTAACTGGAAGGTAAGATATCTGTTTTGGTTCAGAGATTTGAACATTTTCAAATGTTTTTTTTTTTTTTTTTTTTTTTTTAATGCATAAATATCACTATGGCATTTGAACAGGATGTGAAGTGGCTTCAAACGATCACATCATTGCCAATTCTGGTGAAGGGTGTTATTACTGGCGAGGATGGTAAACAAACTGTTTCCTAAAGAAAGAATAACTTTTAAATGGACTTCCTAACAATATACGATGTGATTCAACCTTTTTTTTTTTTTTGTAAATATGCAGCAATTCTAGCCATACAGCATGGAGCTGCAGGAATCATTGTATCTAATCACGGAGCTCGCCAACTAGATTATGTTCCTGCAACTATTACTGCTTTGGAAGAGGTATATTTGTTTGCATTACTTATTTTTATGCTGTGCTCTATCCATGTTAATAATGTTCCAGACAATCATACAATTTTGAATGCACATAATTTTTTGTAAAGCTGTTTGGACTTAATATTATGGTATATAATACTTTGATTTACTAATTTCGTTGAAACTTAAAGGTCGTTAAAGCTGTACAAGGCCGAATTCCTGTTTTTCTTGATGGTGGAGTCCGGCGTGGAACAGATGTCTTCAAGGCTTTGGCTCTAGGAGCATCTGGAGTATTTGTAAGTGTATATATAAATGTGAAATATTCACCCTTTTATGGATATATAAAAAGTAATGGCCTTTCCATTTTTCATGGAAATAAATGAATAAATATAATCTTGAAAGCTGAGTAGAAGCACTCAATTTATTGAGGCTTGAATGAAGTTGCTCACAAGTTTTAGGACCTTTGGTTAGAAAATATTTTCTCATTTTGATTTGTTCCCGGTACATGAATTTCAGATTGGAAGGCCGGTAGTGTTCGCACTAGCTGCTGATGGTGAGGCTGGTGTGTGGAAAGTACTTCAGATGCTTCACGATGAGTTTGAGCTAACTATGGCACTAAGTGGCTGTCGTTCACTTAAGGAGATTACTCGTAACCACATTATGACCGATTGGGACACTCCTCGAGCTGTATCGAGGTTATAATAATCCAGTCTTCTACATCAATACTGAAGCTGCTGAAGGTCTGTTGTTTAAATAAGTTAATCCCAGATTGAAGGGTTGATTGTATTGGAAGAACTATTACTTTTGTAGCGACTATATCATATTTATAATGGAAAGGGTGTGATGATTTATCTCCAGTGAGAAAGTAGAATCAATAAACAAGGTAGACCTTCCGTAATGGCTCATAGTTCATGCACTTAAACTAGTGAAGTGACAGGTTTATCATTGAAAGATTATGTCTTTCCCCATTGAAGAACCTAAAATACAGTACTGTTTTGCATACCATCTTCTCTGAAGAAATGGTGTAGAAAGTTGGCCCCAGAAAACGGCAATTTCTTTAGCTCCCCACAATCCCAGACATCAATAGAAATCAGAGACGGAGAAGGGAATCTGTTGTTTATTAATGATAATTAAATAAATGAGAATTCAAAAGGATTAAGAAGAAGATAAATTAAAAAGATTAGGAGATTAGAGAAATCTAAAAGGATCAGGAAAAAGTTAATTTTAGAATAAAATAAAATATATTTAAATTTAATTAATTTTGTGGTTTAAAAAGAGTTTCGGTGGGCTTAAAGAACACCACTCTAATAATAAGGGCTTCGTTTGGTTGGATTTTGGGAATACTACTTTTAGTATTCCCAAAAAAGTTAAACAGTAAAATACCCAAAAACTTACAATATTATTCAACTTTATTTAATATTTTTTAAACCCCCTAAATTTGTTAATTCAATTAAATACCCCTAAATATTTTTAATGTTTTTGTTACGGCGACTCCGACCACCCTCCGACGGTGGTGGCCGGCTGTCCGTATTTGAGGGTGGATTGGGGGTGTTTTTGTTAACTTTTAATGTTTTATTATAAGGGGTGTTTTGTAAAAAAACAAACATAGGGGGTATTTTAAATTTGTAAATCCTACATCGTAATACCCTCCAATTCAACTTTTTTTTTAACTTTTTTCAAAAAAACTTTTCCCAAAAACACAAAATTGTGAACCAAACGGAGCCAGTATTCTGTATTCCTGGGCTTAAACACAGTGTTTATAAAACCCAATAATATCATTTTTACTTGACCCAATACCCAATTCAATTATTTCAAATTGATTCCGTCGCTCGACTAATCCTCAGGGATACTATCTCGCGCAACCCCTATCCAACGAGAATCGAACTTGAAGTGTGGGTTAAAGTCATTCACACTTGCACAGTCCCCTTGTTTCGCTTACTGCTGGGCTACCCATGAGCGGGTAATAGCCTTTAATTTAATTACCACTAAAAGGCAATAATATTCATTACATTTCTTTTATATTTTTAAATCATTGGCGCATGTAAAATATTTTTTAATTGAATATTTTTAAAGTATATATATTAATTTTTTGTTTAATACACAACAACAAAAAAATACAGTACTTTTAATAAGAGTCATTGAAATTAATTCTCCACCACATATAAAAAATTTACTAAATTTTAGGTGGTAAAATAAACCAAAAGTATAATTTTGTGAATACCCATTTATTATTACATTATAGTTTAAGGGATTAATTCTTTTAACTCTTTGAATAATTAAAAGTAATTTTGATTGAATATTAAAAGCAATTTTGAATAATTGATGATTGAATAATTAAAATAATAGAGGTGACTACTGGAGTTCTTATCTGACATGTAGTTTTAAGATTCTGAAGAATTAATTGAGATACGTGCAAGCTAGTTTCAAACACCGTCAGTCATAAAAAAAAATGCACTCTTAGAATAATAATAAAATAATAATAATAATAATAGCATTTAGCCCCACCCAAACTCTTTCTAAACCCCAAGATCAATACAAAATAATAAATTTAAATTGATTCCAAAATTACCCATTTTCTAATCTTTTTTAACTTTTCCACTTTCTTAATCTTTTTAACTTCTCTATTTTTTTTTTTTTTTTTTAAATTTCTTTTCTTTCTAAAAACTCATTATTTAGAAACAAGTATGGAAAATCCATAAAAACAAACCAAAACAAGATTGGAAAGAATATTCCCCACAAAATCATGAGTGAAACAACCTTGTTTTGCTTGTTTTTATGGGTTTGATAACTTTTTTCTAAATCACAGTATATTAGAGCAAAATTTCATTCACTTCCAAAAATAAACAGACAAAAAAAAAAAAAAAATCAAGAAGTTTGTTTTTAAATTGTTATTAATGATAATTAAATAAATGAGAAGTTACAGGATTAAGAAAAGATAAATTAAGAGATTAGGAAAGTAAAAGTTTTGAATGATTAGGAAAGATTAACTTTGGAATAAAACAAATATATTAAATTTAATTGATTTTGTGGTTTAAAAGAGTTTAAGTAGAGCTTAAATAGCATCACGCTAATAATAATATTTGTTTGAATAAAGATAAGTTGATACTTCTCATAACTTTTTTTTTTTTTATAAACATGACTTACATTTGATAAAATGGGACTCATTGTTAGGTAATGGGATCTTGTAAGCGACCAATTAACTAACTATCGCATTTGTGAGAAAATGTTTTAAGAAATGTTTATCAGTGCAATATACTTGTATTATCCACAAGTAATACTACACAACAACCCTCTCTCATAAACTGTTTCTCACAACCCTCATGTGATAATTTACAATTTGTCACTTGCAATTAATTAGTGGGACCCATGTAGGACCTATGTGGGACCTATTATGAATTGACCAATTGTAAACTGTCACATCGGTGTTATGAAGAAAGTTTATGAGAGATGATTGTTGGTGTAGTATTATTTTGTCCACGAAGGATATTTATGGTTGAAAAGAAGTGGGGCTTATCCGATTACTGTTTGCACTAACATTCCTAAATCAAATCAACTTGAAGATTAAGAAAACTAACTAAACATTTACAACGTTTTATATTTATTTCTTTACCTTTAATCAATCATCTTCATCTTCAAACTCAATCTACATACAATATATATCCATGAATTATGAGTAAATCATGCAACAAAAATTGAAAAAAAAAATATATATATTAATATTCTCTTCTAACCTAAGCTTACCTCAAAAAAATATAACACTGTAATTGACCATTAATAAAAGAATAAAAACAAAAAATAAAAGTTAATATATAATGTTATAGATCTTTAAAAAGCTCATGAAACTAAAAATCTGGTATATAAGAAAATTAATTTTTCACAAACACATGCCCATGAGTGAAACAATTAACACAATTAATCTGTGCAGAATCAAGCTTAATTTTCTTGTTAATAATAAGTGAAACCGTGTATATTTTCATATTTGCTATTATTAATTATAAGAATTACGAACCATGCTTGCATCATCCACGGAATATTATTTTAAAGTTTATAGTGAAAATTTGATTTGATTTTCCTTTTTCATGTTAATTAATAATTCAATATTGGAATGGGAATACTGTTTATATTTCAAATCGGTTCAATAACTGAGCATAAATTATATAAAATAAATAAATAAATTGATTTGATTCAATCAACTACTATTATTGGTTTAAGAGACATAATATGTGCGATTAAGATCGAGCAGCTGGCAACAATATTATAACAAAACCACCGATATTAATTAAATTAATATGTAATATTATTAATATTAGAGTTTTTTTTTTTTTTTAATCTGTTAATATATGCAGGTTTGGTAATCTAATTTAATATATTTAGAACTTGTAAATTAAACTCCATTTAATGAATACAAATCTTGGAGCTTCAACATTAATCCAATAATTATGTGATGCATGAGTTAAATTTGAAACCATATTTTAAAGGTATTTTACTTCGANTTTCCCCATTGAAGAACCTAAAATACAGTGCTGTTTTGCATACCATATTCTCGAAAAAATGGTGTAGAAGAAGTTAGGTACTCGGCTCATCCCCTTCCAACTCATTCCACCACTTTCTGCTTCCCCCATGACAGGATTTTCGCAAGTGTTCGGATTTTCGCAAGTGTTCAAAATCGTACAAATAATAAAGGAAAAATAACGAGTGTCGAATCCTAAGAGAACTATTAATACCAAGTACCAAATTAACATATTCTATCACTATTTGATTAATCAAATTCCTTAAGAAAGAAGTAATGAAATTAAAACAAATTAAAAATTAAATAGCCGCAGAATTTTTATTAAAACTTTGGTTGAAAACCAATACAATTAAACCTAGGGCATAGATTTTACACCAATTTAATCTTATACATTGACAATTATTACTAACCTAATTAAGTTTAATCTAAAGGCCAAATTCCCTAATATTTCACTAATTTCTCTCAAACAATTACCGGATTAACCCTTAATCATCAACCCAAGATATCTCTAAATTGAATTTAGAAGATAAAATATCATTACACTTTATAGAATTTACCAGAGTCTCATAGATTACAGTAACCTATTTTTAGTGTTTGCTCAATCTATGATTTTATTACCTTAGACTAATTAGGTTTTATCTCTCGATCTCAATGTAACCCATAAAATCATTCAAATCCATAAGAATTGAAAGCATTACATATAATAATAGAACTTAGAACAATGCTCAACTAAAATTTAACAATAATAAAATCAATACATATTCATAAATTATGCTACATCTTAACCCTAGAAAATATATTTAGTTCATACTTTTAATAAAAACAACAATTGTATTAATAAACATGAGTACAAGAAAGAATTAGAAAAACTTCTCTAATTGGCGAAACAAGACTCCAAGAACTTTAATCTCCAAAGAGTGGTTAAACTTCTCCGTCTCTCCTCTCAATTAATAGCTAAAGATCTCTCTTTATATCACTAGGGTTTTAAGAGTTTGATTAGGACAAATTCTATTATAAAATAATACAAGTAAATTCGGACTAGGCTTAACACAGCCCATATAGGCCTAGGAAATTGTTGCGACGCCGACAGAAATCTTTGCTATGACATGCGTTTTGTTCCTCCCACAAGTCTGATATCTTTAGAATTTGACGAAGTCATCAACATGAGAATTATAGCTCTCTAAATCAGCTTTCCAACATCATAAGAATCATCCAATTCCGAGGTTCACAACTCAAGTTATGATCAAAATACTGATTACGTATGGTTTCAAAACGGTTAACCGTTTACCGCTTTTCTGAACCGAACCGATTTTTTGGTTCAGAAAATTTCCGAACCGAAACCAACCGGTTTTAAAGAAAACCTTTTTTCGGTTAACCGTTTGAACCGGTTTTCCATTTTTTATAAAACTTTTTTTTTTAAATTTTATCCTAATTAAATTGTAAATAACTAAATATAGAAAAATACATATCCAAATAAAATTAAACATTTATACATATCCATTGACCACTACTAACAATAATTAAAATTGATACAAATAAAGTCCGAAATGAAATAAAATAAAAGTCCATAAAAACAAAAAATAATAAATAAGTCCCAATAGAAAAACAAAAGAAATTGGGCAAATACAACTCCACAAGTGAAAGCGAAACCAACATTAAGTCAATACGAGTAGATCTCCAATATCTGCCCAAATAAAATTGAATGTTAGAAGTTTATAAAAATTAAATCATATTTTTTTTCATTGCCTACGATAAAAACTATTAAAGAAATCAAACCTCAATAAAATGCTGCAAAACCTTCAATCATCAAGATGAATACGATGTATTTTCCCATTGCCGAAGACCCAAATTCTATAAAAATAGGTCATATAAAATATGTTAATAAAATTCAGTCAAAAATCTAATAAAGACAACAAATAACAATAGAAACAAAGCAAAAACCCTGACTCAGCTCTGCTATCTCTTCCAAGCTCCTCAATCATGAATGGTGCACGTGTAGCCCGAATCCAATCTTGTGTGCAAATAAGAGCCTCCACTGTCTTAGGAGTGAGGGAGCTACGAAATGGATCTAATACACTACCCCCAGTGCTAAATGCTGACTCAGATGCAACAGTAGAAACCGGCATAACTAACACCTCTCGTGCTATCGAAAGAAGAACTGGATACATTGAATTGACTTCCACCAACTCAAGACATCAAACATGTCGTCCATGAGCGGCTCACATTCACCTCTAAATATATCCACTCAAGATTAGTACTGTAACCTCCTGTCCAGCCATTGCCCACGCTACATACAAAACATCAATTCTTGGGATCAACACCATCCTCACATTACTTGACTGCTGTTGAGACGGGACTAGATTGCCCACGGAGATAGAACATTAGCGTAGGTCAATAAGAATACAAGTGTAGGCACTACCAAAAGTCAGCAACCATCATAAGACACACCCACACAACCAACAACTAGGATCACCACGCTAAAAACACATGATAAGATACAAATTGCCAATAATCATGCCCCTTCATTCCCGCCATAGCTAAGCCACACAACCAACCATGTGAAATCGCATTCCAGCAAAGACTCGCGCATGGATTCAACCGGTAACAAAGTGAGCGACACGCAGTAGAGTAGCACATAAAAACCAAAAAAGGAACCAGTAACGGGCTACCTCCCAATCACTAGGCATAGGCAAACCCCGACTTTTCCCCCCTAGTACAATCTTAACTAACCTTGGTATGCCAACAACTCAAGCCATTCAAATAAAGCCACATCCAACATAACGAGAGTTCCACCTTGATCTACCAAGAACCAAAGAGTTTGTTAAATCTTCGCCTACACACTCCTAAACCGTAATCTCGCCGGAAGACCTCACAATCTCACTGCAGAGCGAATTCTAAAATGGAGTCCTCCATGTCTTTTAACCCCTCTTACAATGAGACTCAATATGTGCACAACCCATGTGCAGAAAATCACCACTCAAAACACACCCTTCCAACTTCAACCGGTTCTAGGATTTATTTCCAACACATAGAACTTGCATGTCACGGTAATGGTGAAACCTTAGAAATCCACCCACTCAAGCAAACACCTCCAATGCCTTACAATCAAAACCTTGTACAAATAATTGGACAAAACATAAGATCTTTGTTTATTCCACCACACAATGAATGAGCCGCAAACAATATATTAAGGTTTTGGCAGATGTCCATGTACCGTGGTAAGACTTACTCTCCTAACTTACTAAAAAAGGCCTTCAACTTATTTCTCCACCTCAACATAAATATTAAAACAATCCTAGCCACAATTACGAGAGAGAACTTGAATAAAGGTTGTGCATCCTTCATCATATCACGGAACCCCTCACGTCTACATGCCTAAAGGGCAACTCATCAACATTATCATTCTAGCTAGAGACCGTCTAAGCCTATCTGGATTGAATTCCAAGTTGTAAGTGAAGATTTGTGTGGAGGCGGCAGCAGTACCACTTGATTGGTCATTTGATTGTGTATGTTGAAAAACTAAGATCTTTTGTTTCTTATCTATCACATTCAAAGGGTACTTTTACATCAACTTAAGAATTCCGTACAACTAGTACCACTTTTACTTGGACATGCAAGCACATCCACAATAATCACATGTGCGTCCATCATCCATATTCTCACAAGGATTTACAGTAAAATGATCCACATTGCAGAAGTATTTTCGAGTATATAAACTTACACGTTTGGGACTGTGGTGGTCGTGTCGTGGTCAGGATCATCGTAGAAGCGTGGGGCTACCATGAGTTTGGAGTTGGATCCTACTAGTTTGGTGTCCTCGGACTCTCATCAGTAAGAAGGTCATCACATGGGGTTGAGTGGACATCTGCAACATTACCACGAAGATCTTAATGTAAGTAAAAGGACCTTCCTAGCTCCCATACACTAAAAGGAACCAAATTTCATAACAAGCGACATTAAGATGCATTTACCTAAAGAATTTCATTGAATGGTTTTAACTTGACTCCAACCAGACAACAGTCTATTGCTTTAGTGAGGTGACGGGGAGATAATGGGGATGTGTGAGGTTGTAACGATGTCAAATTAGAAACGAAATATAATTTAATAGAAAAAGGCATTTTAAGTCATGGGTGGAAGTTTATTAAGCCATTATTGGGTAGAAAAAAAAAACTTTATCTCTTAGGTTCGCATTTCTCAAAGAAACCAAAACTTTATCCGATTCCTCTATTTTTTTTAAATTATTATTGGCATAATAGTCTAGTCATTCGTAGAACATTTAACATGTACCTTGAAGCTAAAAACATTTACAGTAATAGCATTAATTACAGTCACTCAATCATACAAATCAAACATATAACAAGCATGAAAGATGTGAATGTTACTTTTTCAATTTCAACCACCATTTTTCCCTTATGAATCCACACACACCACACATATATATATGCGTTATTTATTTTCAGTTTAATACTAACATATAAAATTTCCTCTATATAAAACTAAAGTAAAGAGAAAGATATAATAACAGAATCATGAAAGTAGTCATGATGTTTGAAATTAATGAAAGAACTGATTGATTCCCTAATTGAAATCCGTGCAAGTAAAAATAATCAATTAAAACTCTTCCTCCTTACTGAAAAAACTGATATTAGGATGCGTATACGCAGCTACACGGAAGTGTAAAACTGATACTTTACCTCCTTGCCGGAAGAATCCCGCGCGGAGGATAACAGTTGAACTGAGCTGATCAGAGCACTAACAATGGCGTCTTGCTAGAAGAGAGCTGGAAGAAGGAGAAGGATGATGCAGCTTTGCTGGAGCTGGAAGAAGGAGAAGATGATGCAGCTTGTTGATCTGGAAGAAAAATGAAGAAAATCGGTATTTTGAACTGAGAAGGGCCTCGGGTGCTTGCTGGAGCTGGAAGAGGAGAACGATGCCGCAACTTTGAAACCACGTTCCATGTATTTATTAATCCTTTTTCCAATCCTAACACTCTCACCATTCTTCTTTCTACCTTCCTCGATTTAGTCCATCACTAACCATTAACTTATATCTTAATTCATATCCCTGCTTTTTTTCTTTGCTCTATTTTCCAACCTACACCCATTTTTGTCCCTAGCCCTCAACTCAGTGCACATGCCTTTTATCGTCAAGATTCTAATTATCGCCCTCCCCCACCCTGCCATTCGTCGAACGCTAGAAGAAAATGAAATACTCGTAATTTAGTGAACTGCCGTAGAATGGAGTAGGCGTAGGAGGCTGCGGAAATAAAAATGGTTGAGGGCGACGTGCGAGAACTTTGGAGTCAAAGGGAAAGGGAATTAGGGATACGAGTATTTACTGTAGTGTCATGCAGATAAGAGAATAGAGAGCAGATAGGAGAGAATATAGTGATAACGTTGGGACGAAACCGGTGCATACCGGGAGGCCGGTGGGTAGTGGTGCCCGTAACCGGGATAACCAAAACAGGAAACTGCGGGGGTGGTGGAAGGGTCCGGAACCGTAACCGAACCGGGTGGGCAGTAACCGGGGTGCGTGGGGGGGGGGAGTGTGGGGCAAGGTGTGTCGGAACACCCCTACGGGGGGACAGGCCGGATCCACAGGCACTTCGACGGACGAGACAAAGGCTTCGATGCGGAGGCTCACCATCGGAGCACGGGCGAGGGGCGGATCCGCGTGCCCCAGGCAACAACCGTCTCGGCGCGGCTCGGATCGTGCTGGAAGAAAAAGCAAGTTGCTGGTCTGGGTCTGAAGAATTGAAGTAGAAGGAGGGGATGTTGACGTGCGTTCGCGGGGGGCGGTGAGGGGCTCAGAGATAGGATGCATGGAGATGGGCGGCAGCGGGGTATGCGTTGGAAGTCCATACTGAAAGGCAGAGCAGGGGCAGGGGGGGGCCAGTCAGGTTCGACCATCGACAAGCGCAGGCAAGAGCAAAGCGTCATATTCAGGTGCTGCACGGCACTTAGAACGGGCATCAACAATTGGGCATGGCATGACAAACACTAAGTTCTGGCACACTGCTAAGCGCTCCAGCAACCAAAATTGGAACATAACCGCACTAAACACACTTCAAACCGACCAGGAAAATCACACTTTACATTCTACTCCAATTCTTTCATAAATCATCCAAACTCCACCAATTCACCCCATAATAAACACTACTTCCCTGACGAATTCGAACCATCAGGCATCATCAATTCCATCAACATTCTCAACTATACAAACACATACAGACAATAAGGAATCTCTCTCACACAATTCATTGCTCAAATCACCTACTAGGGGTTGGATTTCTTACTTTAGATGTGAGCAACACAAGCACTTAAACTCTGCCCCTTTGATACAACTCGCCTCTCTAAACCCTAAGCATATAACCCTAAGAGGTAACACTTGTAAAAATAGTCCACAGCTAGGTGCAGAATCTACCTATGGTGCTGATGAGTGAAATGCGAACAAAAGTGCACCAATTCGATGGATGTTCGGGGAGTTAAGTGGAGATAAGTTGGAGAGCTTGTGGGATGAAGGGGGCATGAAAGGATAGAAGTGCGAGGTTTTCATTGCGGGAACCCGCATAGCACAGAAGATTATGGAGCTTGCCCCGTTTCCCCTGGGGCATTGCACAAAACTTGCATCGGGGCCCCTTTGGTCAAGGACAAGAAGCCCCCTTTCCATTACAGGCGCCAGTAAGCTACTGCTTGTCACGCCCCCACACTGGCACTAGGAGGGGGGTAAGACCTTTGGGCCCTGAACAGGGGGCGAGGAAGGGGCGCAAAAAGGCCAGGAGAATGCGGGCCCCGGAACGGGTGTCGGGGCCTGAGCGAAGGCGAAAGGGCTAAACACGAATTGGGGCAGGATCTCATTCCACGGCCAAAAAAATTCCTGGGCTGGAACGGCGAAAGGGAAAAGGCCAAGGGTCCGTTGTCTTCACCTGGGGCAAGAAGGGACGACGCAACAGGAAACAGAAGTGAGACAGGCGGACCGTCAAGGGGGTGGCAAAGGAAGGGGGAGGGGAAAAGGGGCAGACCAACTCGCAGGTCACGTGCCAGGCATTGTCGGGGAGGCCAAGGGTAAGAAAAACCGTGGGTAAAGATTGAGTGATCCGTCTCTATATTATTGTTGAGGTAGAGTATTTGCGGACGGGGGGTGGAGGGCGAAGGGGGCGGGGGTGGGAACAATCGCCCAGATGGAGGGCGGTCAGCGGAAGGCTGCAAGAGGATAAGGGGGAGGACGATAGGCAGATTGAAAGGGAAAGGGGAAGATGAGGTGAGCGCGATGTGAGACGGAGGAAGCAAGAAACAGGGTAACCCGGTGGTAAGGACGCAGAGGCAGGCACTGAATGTGAAACGGAACCAAAGGCTGAATCAGTGGGTCACAAATAGAGGGGAAGGAAAGGGGCAGACGAGGGAAGAAGGGTGAGCAGGGAAACTGAGTCGTGGGCCGGGCAAAAAAAAATACAAAAAAAGGGCAAACCTACAAATACAGGGATTGTTGCAATACCATCGTGCTCGGAAGAGGTGTAGAAGAAGTGTGGGACCAGCTCATCCCCTTCCAACCAGGCACACGTGCGGCTTGCCCATGACAAGTGGCCAGGGGACGGCTATCGCCAAGTAAACTAAAACGGAAGAAATGATGGGGTGGAAAGACAAATAAAGAACCGCTACTAACCAAGGATCACGAACCGATAGAGCACTAGGGGGATTAGCGGATGGCCGTGAAAAAGAAGGAACGGAATGAAAAACAAATTAAAAAGGAAACAAGAGGCAGAAGGGGGAGGAAAACGGGGGGGGGGGAAAACCAAGGAGCACGAACATGGGGGAAGATGGCACACCAATGGGAAGCGGATCGTGACCAGGATGGGGGACTGATGAACTGAGTTGGTAAAGGCCAGGGCCCCGAATAGTGCGCAGAAGGGGGCGCAGAACGGTGAGTGGAGACCGGAAGCAGCACCCAAATAGCGCGAAGGGGGGAGTGGAAGCGAAAAGCAGATACGGTGATGAGAAGTTGATTCATAAGCCGTTATTCACAGGGAACGTGATGTCGAGAGGGCTCACGCACGCGAAGGGTTGATGACCTGAACGAGGAGGGATGCAGAGCCACGCGTCACCGACCCGAATCAGGTCAAGAGCCAGAAGAAGGGGAAGCAGGAGGGCCTACGAGAAAAGCTTGAACAATGGCCAACCTAAAATAAACAAGAATAAAAGCATACATATCCATAAATGATGCATCGCAACCCAGAAAAAAGAGCATACTGAAAAAAAACAACCGTAAATAAACTAGTACAAAGAAGACTTAGAAAACTCTTCTAATGGCGGCAACCAGACCCAAGAACTGTAATCCCTCTAGGGGCAAACGCCCCTCTCCCTCCAAGAATAGCTAAAGACTCTCTTAATATCACATGGGGTTTTAAGAGTGGAAGGACAACTCAAAAAAACAAGTAAATCGGACTAGGCTTAACACAACCAAGGGCCCGGGAAACTGAGCACGACGGCACATAAATCTTTGCTACGACATGCGTCCCCCCACGCCCAATCTTAGAATCGACAAAGTCATCACATGAGAATTGTAGCTCTCTGAATCAGCTTTCCAACACATAAGAATCACCAATTCTGAGGTTAACAACTCAAGTTATGATCAAAATACGAAGCAACGCATATTGAAAAGATTTCCAGATTGCAAATCATCTTAAAAGCACCTAACTTTCTCATTTAACTCCGATCCGTTGCTCCTAATTGTCACAAATTCTATTGAGTCGTTCTTTTTCATCCAAGTATCATAACCATTTATGACTAAAAATACTCAAAACACATATTGATCCATAAAAGATATTATGGAATAATTAAGTCAAATTTCACAATTTAAACAAATTTACCCTCAAATTATCTAATAAATCACTCAATAAACATGTATTTTCAAGCTCTTAATTATCATTTCCCAAGGTGCGACGAGAATGGAAAGTTGGCCCCAGAGAAGGCAATTTCTTTAGCTTCCCACAATCCCAACACATAAAATCAGAGAGGAGAATGAATCGTTGTTTATTTTGTTGTTTATTAATGATAATTAATAAATGAGAATCAAAAGGATTAAGAGAAGATATATAAAAGATTAGATTTTTTTTTTAATTGGATGTCGCTCGACTAATCTTCGGAGGAAGTTATCCCACAGACCCCACTGTCCACGGAAATCAAACCTCGAACATAGGTTTAAGCATGCACAACCCTCTTTGGTTCACCCTTACTGTGGACTATCAATGGATGTAGTGGCGGATCCAGCCACTTTTGGCCCACCCTCAAATTTTTTTTTTAATATTAATATGAAAATATTTGAGCCCACCCTAAAAAAAATAGAATAGACAAAGTAATGTATAATAAATTTTTATGGGCCACCCTAAAAGATCCTGGACCGCTATGGATGGGAAAGCTTCAATTAACAACTAAAAAGCAAAAATCATTACCTAAATAATGTGCTAATTCAATAGAGAGAGATAAGACATATAAAGTTGAGGGTTTATTATATGTCTCCGCAAGGTTTGGCAATAAAAAAATACTATAATTTGGGGTGCATAGAAGAGATATCAAAATAATGATATAAGACATAAAAAAAGAATTTAATAAAAAGAAGACAGGTGCTGAATTTCGTATAATAAATGCAGACCTTTTTCTATAATACTCGGAAGAAAAATGGTAACATTAGTCAAAATTAAGTTTTAAAAAAAACGCATAAGCAATCTAAAAGATTAAACAAATGAAAATAAAGAAAAGACAAGATAATACAACATCATTACACACCTACATCAAGTAATAAAACTCTACATTCAATGTATTACATTGATCTAGACCAATGACAGATTATGCGCGCTAGTTCTCAAAACTAGGGTAAGGTTTCATATGGAACCCTGAAATGGCAACTTGCAGAAAATTAACCCAAATGAGGGTTTGGTATTAAGTTAAACACATAAACGTATGGCATAAGTAGAGGACCCAGAACATTACAATAGCACCCCGACGTGATAATTAATTTCAATGTTTTTGACTTTATAATATATTAATGCATCAACATCATCTCGTGCATAGTTGACAATCTACCTAATGAGATTAAACAACAGTAATCAGAATATTCTTTGCTTAATTACAAATTAACCCAAAAATAAAACCATCAATGTCAAAAAATAAAAAAATAATCACATGTGATAATCGTAGATTGCTTAGGATATGAAATGAGAGGTCGATATGAAGAGATAAATGAATAAATAAGATAATACAATATAGGATAAGACGTATATTGGTGGTGATATTCATATCAAGACGAACACAAAAGAAAATAATCAAATATTCCTTCAAATTAATTATTACAACCTATCATATAACGGCTCTTATCTTCTGAAATATTAAAATTATCATTGAAAGATTATGTCTTTCCCCATTGAAGAACCTAAATACGTCTGTTTTGCATACCATATTCTCGAAAAAATGGTGTAGAAGAAGTTAGGTACTCGGCTCATCCCCTTCCAACTCATTCCACCCACTTGCTCTGCTTCTCCCCATGACGGCATTTTTTCCAAATTGTTCTATTTTCGGCAATATAAGATAGTAGGCCCAAAACTAACTTTACTTTCATATACAAATTTCTACATACATGTAACAAAGTCTCGCAAAAATAACTCAAGGTACAATTAGACAGTGTTGCCAAACTCCTCCGCTTCTTGATGTTCCATCCAACCGCATCTCATCTATTACTTGCAAAAACAGTGAAATCAACGGAGTGAGCACTAATTGCCTAATAAGTAAACCCACTATGCTACTCCTTCTTCCTCTGTTGCTCATATTCTAAATTTCTTTCCTTACATCAAACTTTTCTATTCTTCTCTACTCTCTCTAAGATTCTAGTTTCTCACTTACTGATATGTAAGCACAATTAGTAAAACGAATTATGGATAGTAGAAATGGCATAATGTATAAGAACAAATGCATAAGAGATGCATTTTCTTTTCTATATTTTTGTTTTCTTATTATGTTTTCTATTTCTCATTTGTTTTCTGTTTCCTTTCTGTTTTCTTTCTTTTTCTGTGTTTCTTTCTTTTTCTTTTTCTGTTTCTCTTCTTTCTTTCTCTTCTTTCTTTCTTTCTTTCTATTATTTTCTCTTTTATTCTAGTTTGCCGATAGGACTCGGTTGAGGCATAGATTTAGAACCCTGGCTATGTGAGTGCATTCTGAAATTCTTCCTGGGTACAGTCCTTATCCACATGCATTTCTTACGGACTATACAAATTCTTCTTTCTATTCTGAGGCCACTCACTGAAGGCGGCGTGCAGGTGGGGCTATTCTGTTTCTCTGTCACTCACGGGTTCCCCATCGCAACAACCTTCTCTTCTCTTATCTTTCTTTTGAATAAGAATTCAATTTCTTTTCTTTTCTTTAATAATTGAATCTATAATGAATTTTATTTTCTTTCTTTCTCTTTGTTCTTTAGTGTTCTCATATATGTATGTATGCATGTAGATGGGCTTATTCTTGTTATTCTTTTTAAATTCACATACTTAAATGCAAGAATGCAATATGTCATGTGGACATGTCATTCTCTACCATCTACAAGCTCATATCAAGATCACAAGCTATCATATTCATGCATGCACTTCAACTTAGAATTTCATCAAATAATTGCATGCAATACAAACACTAAGTTGGCAACACTTCTACATCTCTCTCAAGCAACCAAAATTTGGAACAAAACTCACTAAAATCAACTTCAAACCTGGCCAGGAAATCACACTTACAATTCTACTCCAATTCTTTCATAAATCATCCAAACTTCCACCAATTCACCACATAAATAAACATTACTTCTCAGACTGAATTTAACCATCATTCATATCAATTCCATCAACAATTCTCAACATACAAACACATACATACATATAAGAATCTCTCTACACAATTATTGCCAATCATAACTAGGGTTGGATTTACTTACCTTAGATGTGAGCAACACAAGCACTTATCTTCCCTTGATACAACTCTCCTTCTTTAAACCCTAAGACTATAAACCATAGAATTAACACTTTAAAAAAGTCTCACATCTTAGTGCAAGAATCTTACCTATGGATGCTTATGATTGAAATTCTACCAAAAAGTGAACCAAATTCTTGGATTTCCTTGGAAAGTATTGGAGAAAATTTGAGAGCTTTTGGGGTGAAGGTGGCATGAAAGGAGGTAGAAGTGGCTAGGGTTTCATTTCTTGAACCCTTAATATCACATAATATTTTATACTTTCCATTTTACCCTTGCAATTTCTAAGAAATTTCATCTTTGCCCTTAGTCAATTATAATTGCCCTCATTTCCATTACATTCTCCATGTAATTCATTTTTTCACTCCCACACTTTCAACTAATTATGGGTGGAAGACCATTTTCCCTTAACCAAGTTTTCTAGAATTTTCTCAAAAATTCCAAGAATTCTTTGGGCCTTCAGCGAAGTCTAAAAATTCTAACACACGAATTGGGCAATGAGTTCATTGCCGGCAACAAAATTCCTTTGCTGCGGCGAAAAGTGAAAATGCCAATTTTCTTTCTTTCACCTTGGAATAAGTAATACTAAAAGCATTAAGACATAAGTAGAGTTACGTACCTCAATGTGGGTGTTACAAAATGAATGGAAAAGTGAATACCAAACTCATCATATTCACTTTCCATTCATTTTCTGGTATATCAATTTATATAAAAATCTTTGTAAGATTTATTATACGTCCAGTATTATTGTTTATTAATATGTATTTCTGCTTGTTGAAGTTGCTGAAGGTCTGTGTTTAAACAAATTAATCCCAATTGAAGGGTGATCGTATTTGAAGAATTATGAATTTGTAGTGACTATATCATTTATAATGGAAAGGGTAAGATGATTATCTCAGTGAGAAAGTAGAATCAAAAACAAGGTAGACCTTTTGTAATGACTCATAGTTCATGCACTTAATGTGGAAACTGGAAACAAAATCGTAATCAATTGGGGTCACAAATAGAAGAAGCATAAAGTGAAGTGAAAGTTTTATCATTGAAAGATTATGTCTTTCCCATTGAAGAACCTAAAATACAATGATGTTTTGCATACCATCTTCTCGGAAGAAATGGTGTAGAGAAGTTTGGTACCCAGCTCATCCATTCAACTCATTCCACCACTTTCTGCTTTCCCATGACAAGATTTTCGCAAGGTACAAAATCGCACAAGTAATAAAAAAATGATAATGAGTGTTGAATCAAAAAAGAACTACTACTACCAAGTACCAAACTAACCTATAGTATCACTATTTGATAATCGGATTCCTTAAGAAAGAAGTACTGAAATTAAAACAAATTAAAAAGTAAACAATAGCAGAATTTTTATTAAAACTTTGGTTGAAAACCAATATGACTGAACATGGGGTATAGATTTCACACCAATTTAATCTTATGCATTGACAATTATTGTAACTTAATTAAGTTATTTTAAAGGCCAAGTTCCTAATATTTCGCTAATTTTCTCTGAACAGTTATTGAATTAACCATTAATCATCAACACAGAATCTCTAAATTGGATATTAGAAGCTAAAAATCATTAGTTTTATGGAATTTACCAAAGCCTTATAGATCACAGTAACTATTTCAGTGTTCGTCAATCTATGGTTTTTACCTTAAACTAATTAGGTTTCATATCTCAATCTCAACCTAACCCATAAAATCATTCAAATCCATAAGAATTGAAAGCATTACGTGCAATAATAAAACTTAGAACAATGCCACTAAAATTTAACAAAATAATCAATACATATTCATAAATATGCTACATCTTAACCCTAGAAAATATATTTAGTTCATACTTTTAATAAAACAACCGTTGATTAATAAACATGAGTACAAGAAAGAATTAGAAAAACTTTTCTAATTGGCGAACCAAGACTCCAAGAATTTTAATCTCCAGAGTGGCTAAACTTCTCTCTCTTCCTCTCAATTAATAGCTAAAGACCTCTCTTTATATCACTAGGGTTTTAAGAGTTTGATTAGGACAAATTCTATCTAAAAATACAAGTAAATTGACTAGGTAACAACTAAATAGGCCGGAAACTGCTATCCTACGGCGACATAAATCTTTGCTACGACATGCATTTTGTTCCTCCACAAGCCCAATATCTTTAGAATTCGACAAAGTCATCAACATGAAAATTGTAGCTCTCTGAATCAGCTTTCAACACCATAAGAATCATCCAATTCTGAGGTTAACAACTCAAGTATGATCAAAATACCGAAGCACAGTTCATTATTGAAAAGATTTCCAAGATTCAAATTTCATCTTAAAAGCACCATAACTTTCTCATTTTAACTCCAATCCGTTTGCTCCTAATTGTCACAAATTCTATTGATGTCGTTCTTTTTCATCCAAGTATCATCTTAACCATTTATGACCTAAAAATACTCAAACACAATATGTGATCTCATAAAAGATATTTTATGAATAATTAAGTCAAATTTCACAATTTAAAACAATTTACCCTCAAATTATCTTAATAAATCACTCAATAAAAATGTATTTTCAAGCTCTTAATTATCATTTCCCAGATGTGCATGACAGAGAATGGAAAGTTGGCCCAGAGAAGGCAATTTCTTTAGCTTCCCCACATCCCAAATCAATAGAAATCAGAGAGGAGAATGGAATCGTTGTTTTTTTGTTGTTATTAATGATAATTAAATAAATGAGAATTCAAAAGGATTAGAGAAGAGATATTAAAAAGATTAGAATTTTTTTTAATTGATGTCGCTCGACTAATCTTCGGAGGAAAGTATCCCACAGAACCCACTGTCCAGCAGGAAATCAAACCTCGGACTATAGGTTTAAGCCATGCACAATCCTTTGGTTCACCCTTACTGTGGACATATCAATGGATGTAGTGGCGGATCCAGCCACTTTTGGCCCACCCTCAAATTTTTTTTTTAATTAATTGTAAATTTATATATTTGGCCCACCCTAAAAAAAATATTAATGGACAAAAATAGTAATGTATAATAAATTTTATTTTGGGCCACCCTAAAAGAATTCCTGGATCCGCTACTGATGGATGGGTAATAGCTTTCAATTTTAATTACTACTAAAAAGCAATAATTCATTACCTATAATAATGTGTCTAATTCAATTTATTGGAGATATAAGATCAAATTAAAGTTTGAGGGTATTTATATTGTCATCCGCAAGGTTTGGCATAAAAAAAATTTTACTATAATTTTGGGTTGCATATTGAAAGGTTTATATCATTTAAATATAAGATATAAGACATAAAAAAGAATATTTATATAAAGATAGACAGGTTGTCTTAGAATTTTTCGTATAAATAAATGCATGACCTTTTTTCATACTATTATATTTCGGAAGTAAAAATGGTTAATCATTAGTCAAAATATTAAGTTTATTAAAAAATAATACTAGACGTATAATAAATCTTAAAAGATTTATATACAAATTGATGTACAGATAATGAATGAAAAGTGAATATCAAACTCATAATATTCACTTTTCATCTTTTTTGGCACATCATACATCAGTTTATATAAAAATATCTTCTAGTATTAGTTCAATGTGTATTTCTTGCTTATCCAATTTGGGATTAGCGACCTAGTTTCTCAAAACTAGGGTTAAGGTTTTATATGGAACCCTAAGATGGCAACTTGGCAAGTAATTAATTAACCCAAAGTTTAATGGTTTGGTAATTTAAATTATTGGTTTTAAACACATAAACGATGGCATAAGTATGATTAGGACCCAGTAAACATTAATCTAATAGCACCCCCGACGTTGATAATTAATATTTCAATGTTTTTTGACTTATAATATATTAAAATGCATCAAACAACTATCTCTGTGCATAGTTTGACAATCTACCTAATTGATTTTGATTAACAACAGTAAATCAGAATTATCTTTTGCTTAATTACAAATTAACCCAAAATATAAAACCATCAATGTCAAAATAAAATAAAAATAAAATCACTGTGATAATCGTAGATGCTTAGGATATGAAATGAGAGGTCGATATGAAGAGGATAAAATGAAATAAATAAGATAATATAATAATTAATTATGATTAAGACGAATATTGGTGGTGATAATTCAGATTCAAGACGAACACAAAAGAAAATAAATTCAAATATTCCTTTCAAATTAATTAATACAAGCCCTATCATATCAACGGCTTCTTATCTTCGATATAATTAAAATTATCATTGAAAGATTATGTCTTTCCCATTGAAGAACCTAAAATACAGTGCTGTTTTGCATACCATATTCTCGAAAAAAATGGTGTAGAAGAAGTTAGGTACTCGGCTCATCCCCTTCCAACTCATTCCACCACTTTCTGCTTCCCCCTGACAGGATTTTCGCAAGTTCGGATTTTCGCAAGTGTTCAAATCGTACAAATAATAAAGGAAAAATAACGAGTGTGAATCCTAAGAGAACTATAATACCAAGTACCAAATTAACATATTCTATCACTATTTGATAATCAAATTCCTTAAGAAAGAAGTAATGAAATTAACACAATTAAAAATTAAATAGCCGCAGAATTTTTATTAAAACTTTGGTTGAAAACCAATACAATTAAACCTAGGGCATAGATTTTACACCAATTTAATCTTATACATTGACAATTATTACTAACCTAATTAAGTTTAATCTAAAGGCCAAATTCCCTAATATTTCACTAATTTCTCTCAAACAATACCGGATTAACCCTTAATATCAACCCAAGATATCTAAATTGAATTTAGAAGATAAAAATTCATTACGCTTTTAGAATTTACCAGAGTCTCATAGATACAGTAACCTATTTTTAGTGTTTGCTCAATCTATGATTTTATTACCTTAGACTAATTAGGTTTTATCTCTCGATCAAGTAAACCATAAAATCATTCAAATCCATAAGAATTGAAAGCATTACAATAATATAGAACTTAGAACAATGCTAACTAAAATAACAATAAAAATCAATACATATTCATAAATTATGCTATATCTAACCCTAGAAAATATATTTAGTTCATACTTTTAATAAAAACAACCAATTGTATATAAACATGAGTACAAGAAGAATTAGAAAAAAAAATTCTCTAAGTGGGAAACAAGACTCCAAGAACTTTAATCTCCAAAGAGTGGTTAAACTTCTCCTCTCCCTCTCAATTAATGCTAAAGATCTCTCTTATATCATAGGGTTTTAAGAGTTTGATTAGGACAAATTCTATTTAAAATAATACAAGAAATTGGACTAGGCTTAACACAGCCCATATAGGCCTAGGAAATTGTTGCGACGCCGACAGAAATCTTTGTATGACATGCGTTTATTCCTCCCACAAGTCGATATCTTTGAATTTGACGAAGTCATCAACATGAGAATTATGCTCTCTAAATCAGCTTTCCAACATCATAAGAATCATCCAATTCCGAGGTTCACAACTCAAGTTATGATCAAAATACTGAAGCACGTTCATTATTGAAAAGATTTCCAAGATTCGAATTTCATCTAAAAGCACCATACTTTCTAGTTTCAACTCGATCTGTTTGCTCCTAATTGTCACAAATTCCATCGATATCGTTCTTTTTCATCCAAGTTATCCTTCTTAATCATTTATGACATGAAAATACTCAAAACACATATGTGATCTCATAAAAGATATTTATGGAATAAATAAGTCAAATTTCACAATTTAAACAAATTTACCCTCAAATTATCTTAATAAATCACTCAATAAACATGTATTTTCAAGCTCAATTATCATCCTCGAATGTGCATGACGAAGAATGGAAAGTGGTCCTAGAGAAGGCAATTTTTAGCTTCCCAGAATCCCAAATCAATAGAAATCAGGGACAGAGAATGGAATCGTTTGTTTATTTGTTGTTTATTAATGATAATTAAATAAATGAGAATTCAAAAGGATTAAGAAGAAGTAAACTAAAAAGATTAGAATTTTTTTTTTTTTAATTGGGGTGTCGCTCGATAATCTTCAGGGAAAGTTATCTACAACAACCCACTGTGTCAACGGGAAATTAAACCTCAGAATATAGGTTTAGCCATGCACAACCCTCTTGGTTCGCTCTTGCTGCTGGACTATCAATGGAGGGTAATAGCTTTCAATTTTAATTACCACTAAAAAGCAATAATATTCATTACAATTTCCTTTATATTTTATGAAATCATGGTGCATGTAAAATTTTTTTTAATTGAATATTTTTAAAGTATATATATTAATTTTTTGTTTAATATAACAACAACAAAAAAAATACATACTTTTAAATAAGAGTCATGACATTAATTCTCCAACGTATTAAAAAATTCACAAATTTTAGGTAGGAAAATAAAGTAATAAACCGTAGAAGTATACTCTGTGAATACCCATTTGTTATTACATGATAGTTTAAGGATTAATTCTTTTAAGTACATCTTTTGAATAACTAAAAGTATTTTTGATTGAGTGATTTATACAATGTTGTTCACGAGAAGGATAATTATTGTTGATTGAAAAGACGTAGGCTTATCCGATTACTGAGTGTTTGCAGAAACATTCCTAAATCAAATCAACTTGGAGATTAAGGGAAAAAACTAAACATTTACAACGTTTATAATTTATTTCTTTACCTTTACTCATCATCTTCAAACTCAAATCTACATACCATTTATATTATCCCATGAATCATGAGTAGATCATGCAATATCCACGCAATAATAGATTACAGGTTATAGTGGAATTTTGATTTTCTTTTCCTTTTTCATGTTAATTATATTTCAAATTGGTTCAATAACTGAGCATAAATTATATAAAAATAAACAAATTGATTTGATTCGATCAACTACTATTATAGGTTGACGAGACATAATATGTAAGACTACGATCGAGCAGCTGGCAATAATATTGTAACAAAAACCACCCACATTTTAAAGGTTTTTTTTTTTTTTTTAAAATAATTTTAGGCATGTAGTCATTTTATAGTATAATAATGTGTCTAATTCAATTTTATTGAGAGATTTAAGATCAAATTGAAGTTTGAGGGTTTATTATATTGTCATCCGTAAGGTTTGGCATAAAAAAATTTTTACCTATGATTTTGGGTTGTCATATTGAATAGAGTTTATATCATTTAAATATAATGGTATAAGAGATAAAAAAAAATATATATATTTTTTATATAAAAGATAGACAGATTTGGCTTAGAATTTTTGGTATTAAATAAATGCATAACCTTTTTTCATACTATTATATTTCTCAGAAGTAAAAATGGTTAATCATTTAGTCAAAATTATCAAGTTTATTAAAAAATAATACTAGACGTATAAGCAAATCTTATAAAAAATTTTATACAAACTGACGTGACAGAAAATGAATAGAAAAATGAATACCAAACTCATAATATTCACTTTTCAATTCATTTTTTGGCACATCACTACATCAGTTTATATAAAAATCTACTTCTAATATTACTTCAATATGTATTTCTTGCTTATCCAGTTTGGGATTAACGACGCTAGCTTCTCAAAACTAGGGGTGAGAAATTATTGGTTTTAAACACATAAACGTATGGCATAAGTATGATTAGGACCCAGCAAACAATAATCTAAGAGCACCACCGACGTTTACAATTAATATTTCTATGTTTTTTGACTTTATAATATATTAATATGCATCAAACAACTATCTCTATGCATGGTTTGACAATCTACCTAATTCGATTTTGATTAACAACAGTAAATCAGAATTATTCTTTTGCTTAATTACAAATTAACCCAAAATATAAAACCATCAATGTCATAATAAAATAAAAATAAAATCACATGTGATAATAGTAGATTGCTTAGGATGTGAAATGATAGGTCGATATGAAGAGGATAAAATGGAATAAATACGATAATATAATAATTAATTATGATTAAGATATAATATTGGTGGTGATAATTCAGATTCAAGATGAACACAAAAGAAAATAAATCCAAATATTCCTCTCAAATTAATTAATTAATTAATTTACAAGCACTATCATATCAATTGCTTCTTATCTTCGATATAATTAAAATTTAAAATTAATTAACCCCTAATAATCAAAACAAAACTATCAGTTTCAATGCCCGTACGCGTATGGAGATGTTGCTAAAGCTCTGTGCTTTCTCTTCTGCAGGAAACGTTGAAGTGATCTCTTCATGGAAAGACCGGATGTTGAAGATGGGGTGTATAACGGAGACGGTAGAGACGGCGACACCGGTTCTGATCCTGTCAGCGTTTTCATTCTCTCTTCCATTTCCCGACTCGCCAGCGATAGAATATGTCTCGCCTGCATATAATATATTCGCAACAAATTTATTATTTATCTTAAAAAAAAAAAAAAAAAAAAAAAAGAACCAGACAAAAACGAAGGAGAAACGGTCAATTAATTACCTGAAATTCTGTAACATCGCAAACGCAAACCCTTCCATTGTAGAAAATGGTTAACTGTTGAGGCGGTTGATTAATGTGCGGGCTTGAACTTGACTCTTGATCCATTCTTCATTAACAAAAAGAAGAAGATTAATTGATTTGCAATGAGGTAAAGAAAATATACATAAAAAAAGAAAGACTGATCAGTGAGCTTACATGTTTTGGTTGTGGGGGTGGTGGAGGCCGCCGTATTCGGCCTCTAAGGCGGCGGCGGCGGCGGCGGCGGAAGGAGGAAGAAGACAAAGTTCCAAGTTGCAGTTCCGCTTCATCTTCAATGAAGTAATAATAGAAATAGGGATGAGAAGATCGATCTGTGAAGATTGAATATGGATTGAGATTTGGAGGAAGAATTGAAAAGAGGGGAGAGTCATATATAAAGATTGAAATTAGAAAGGTTTAATGAACACGAAACGCACGAAAACCGGACACAGAAACTTTCGTTGTTTATAGCACGTGGAACATGCTTTTTTTTTTTTTAAATTTTAGGTGCCACAAAAAACCGCCACGGTGTGTTAATTAGCTTTTCGTGTTTTTTATTTTTCTCGCACGTGCATGCTTTAGTCGACATGTGTTTCTTTTTGTAATTATTTTATTTTTAGGATTAGCGAAATTTATTTATTATTTTCAAACTAATAAATGTAATAATTTTCGGCTTCTCGATTTAATCTCAATGAACTCTTACCTCAAATGTTTGATTTAGTGAATGGAAGCTCATTCAGTCTTGATCTCTTTAAGGGTTCAATGTTATTAATAGGGGTGGTTATTGAAACTTTTACCTGAACTGATAATTTTAAGATCTCAGAAGATAGTTTTGATATATATATATATTGAAAAAAAAAATTACATTTATTATACGTTATTTGTATTTGAATTTTATGTGAATTGTTATTTATGACCTTTATTTATGGTATTAACCATATATTAAATAGGATATAAAGATAGTGGAAATCTTGTGTGATCATTGGAGATCTATTTAAAAATATTATATATTTTTTTCAAATGAATAATAATATTACATATTCAAGTTTTTTAATGGATGAATTATTATAAATATCAACTTAAAAAAAATATAATAAATAAGATTAAATAATAAGACATTTTTAACATAGAAAGACTTTGTATATATAGTATTATTCTTTTATGTATACATAATATTATTTGCATTTTAAAATTGACACTTATCCTTATTATAATTATCAAAAGTAAAAAGAATATATATACGTGTGTGTGCGTGCACGCTGTCCCAAAAATAAAAGAGTTTTTTTTTTTTTGTTAATTATGAACGGAAATAATTAGATATATGTATAAATATGTACGAGAATACGATGGATATTTACATAAATATATGTATTTGAAAATATATTTGACTAATTCTGGGGGTGTTTAATTAGATAAAATATGATGTAAAATGCACAAATAAAATGAGAATTAAAATACTTGGTAAGTGAATCTCACTTAAATAATTTCCATTAATTGTAGTTAGAACATGGGGCGGCCAGTGGCCCACTGCCAGTCTTCCCGACATTAGAAAAGGACGTGGAATGGAACGCGAAATTGCGGTGAATAGATAGAAGTCATAAAACGACAAGGCCAAAATGTGTTTCGCCTACCGTTGACAATGAGAAGCCAACAATCCAACATTCATAACATCAATTTTTCATCACCCTTTTTCTCTTCAATTTCCAAGTTCTTTCATAATTTTCTTATTTCTCCCATTATTAATTCTTATCCATTGTTGGTAATTTCAGTATTATTTCAAACAATCTTTTCTATCACATGTTTAAAATAATTTTTCACATTATATGATGTTATGTGTTGACGTTCGTTTTTGAGTGATTTTAATCAATTGTATGGAGTTTGTGTAAACCATGGGCTAAGGTTGAGTAAGAAAATGAGTTTGTTGACAATAAAGGTGGTTGAGTAGTTCGATAGAGACTCTTAAGTGTATTATTCAAGAAGTTTTGAGTTTAAGTCCATCATCTATTATTAATAGAAATAAACATTGGAACTATTACCAGATCAATAGTTTTAAGGTTCTGAGAGATTAATTGAGACACGCGTAAATTGGTTCGGACATCCTGATTATTAAAAAAAAAAAACTAGCACAGATATTTGTTAACGTGTCCTTGAGATTGTATCTTATTGGGTATTTGAGCATGTGAGTAAAATATCATTTCCCGCACGTGTTTTTTTTAGGGCACGACGGCTACTGAAGTGATGTTTGGTTTGGACAGAACAGAAGGGTTAGAATTAGAGGATAATGTAGTAGCCTAGTAGGGCATGAGATTGCGGCTTTGTCTTAAAAAGTCATAATTCAGAAGACAGCTCATTCTACGCAAACCTCACAACTGGCAAATTTAGAAAAAATTGTATGAAAAATGTGGAGTTGGGTCAAGAATTACATATTCAAAAAGTTCAAATCAAGACTATCTTAAAAGGGGAATTTTAGGGTTTCGTGATAATTAATTTATAATTTAAAATATAATATACATAGACAGATCGTGTTGGTTGTTGATATTAATTTAGTTTAATGGGTTTGACTCTTGTGATTTAATTAAATTACACATGGGTTTGACTCTTGTGATTTAATCAAATTACACATGTTTAATGGGTTAAGAACTTAAGATATATAAATATAAATTTTTTATTTTATTTTTTTATATTAAATCGTCTATCTTTATTATTTTAATGACAGATAACGACTTTTTCCCATTCAAATAATGGTTTAATAACACTTTTTCATCCACAGACTTTTAAAATACCATTTTACTATCTAAATCTATATCCGAGCAGTAAACAGAGAACAAACTTGGTCTAGGTTGTTGAGGCTTTTGAAGAGGAGAAGTCTATGAGTCTTTTGGTGGTGGAAGGTTGGATTTTGGTGATTGGGATTGATCGAAATTTGACTTGGGAGAGGCGACTGTGCAAACCCTAATCGCTCGAGATGATTACCTGGAGGGTTCAAGAGGAGTAGGGTTTTAGGGGTTTTGGTGAGTGATGATAGAGGAAGAGAATGGTGATGGTGTGGGCTCGCAACGATGCTGAAATCAAAACGAAATATAAATTTAAGTAGTAAAGTGATATTTTAAAAGTATATAGGTGAGAAAGTGTCATTAAACCATTATTTAGGTGAGAAAGTGTCATTAAACCATTATTTAGGTGAGAAAAAGTCGTTTACTTTTTTAATGATGATATAAAAAAAAAAACGTTGAATTAACATTCACGTTATATTAATAAAATAAATAACTAACAAATAGTATTAAATGCTTGTATTTAATTAAAGTATTAGGCTGTGCTCGGTACACTTTTTTTAATGGGATTTGTAAAATCATATTCTGAATACATTTTAGGATATGATTATGAGAATGTGTTTGGTACATTATTAAAAAACATTTTCTGAAAATATTTAGATTATTTTTTAACCCCTTACATTTGTTAATTTAGCTAAACACCCCATACAATAAAGTTTATAAATTAATAAAAACACCCCTACTCACCAAATCAACTTCCGGCAGTTGGCCACCGCCACCGGATGATGGTCATCAATCGCAAGAATTACGCACGACTAGTTTGATCTAGCCGATCGTGTGCCGATCTTACACTTTCTGGGCAAACTCACCGTGGATTTGGCTAGAGAATGTCAGATCTATGGCCAAGATATGGCCTCGTCAACGACCAGATCTCTAGCCATAGATCTAGTTGTTTTCGACCAGATTCACAGTGGATCTGGTCGAAAAAGGCAAGATCGGCACACGAACAGCTAGATCTAACAGATCGTGTATTGTTAAGGCACCGACGATGGTAGCGGCAACGGATGGTGGCAGTGATGTCGTCTGGCGGGTGATAGTGGCTTGGGTGGGTGAGGCTGTTTTTGTTAATTTATAAACTTTTATTGTGAAAGATAATTGTTAGATGTTTTGAGTTGAATAAAATATAATTGGATTTTGCATAATATTAAAACAAACACATTTTTCATTTTTTAAAATATGGTAGTAGAATATGATAGAGTGAAAATATTAAAACAAACGGAGCCTTAGGTATTTGAATTAATGGATCCTTAATTGTGTTGGGAGAAAATGCGATACACATTAGTTGAAGCACTTATCACATGATTTTGAAAAATTCAATAAATGGTATTATAAGTTATCTTTTATTTTGTGATTTCACGATTATTCCTTCTCATTAAATTAAGTTAATATATATCAACAGCTGCATACACATACATTAATTAATTTGATACTTTTCATCATGCGTTACACGATATTCCTCAATCCTAATTAATTAATAAATAATAATAATAATAGGATTAAACAAACTACATAATAATTTTTTATTTCTATAAATTATTCTTCAAGTCTCAACATCAAAGAAGACGTACCTAATTAATAAGAAATAAAAATATAAAAGCAAACTACATACTCTTGTGGATACCTATATAGTCAATCTTTTTTACTTTTCAAAGATTGTAGAGTTCGGCAAATATTCTAATTTTGAACTCAAGTTCGTAAAGCCAGTTCGAGAGATTTCTAGATTTATGGGTTCGATTTCTCTTATGAATATATGTGTGACCAATTTTATATTTTCAAGTGGTTGCAGAGTTTGGTTACTTCTAGAGATTCTAGATTAAAAAATGATTTCGATTTATTTAGTTTTATTATTAATGCACACATGAAAAAAAAAAAAAAAAATTCTACACAAACAACTTATTCATTTAAGTTTTTATAAATGTGTAAAAGTAATGTAATAAACCCACATTTCAGCACATTAAAAATCGGAGGCTCGTATACCTAATTTTTCATTTATTAAAAGAAAAAAGACTAAACCATCAGCTATAAAGATGAGTAGCTAATCAAATATAGGAATTATAAAAGAAATGCAGATATTGCATTAAAAACGTGAGAATATAGTGTGAGACCCTTCACGAGCTCCCACATGCCATTGTATTTGTAGGGCGTGGCGACTACGCATAAAGAAGAAGTGCTTCAATTCTAATTTCCAATTTTCTATCCAATTACCAAGAATTAGAGAGATTTGGTACAGTGCATCTATTTTTATCTATTTGGAAATCGAAGAATTTGGTTACATTATAGTATTAATGTCATTATGTTGAAGTGGACCACTAATTTATAATACTAAAATAAATACTATATATAATTAGAAGTCAATATTGAACACATGCGAGAAGTCCATTATTTTTCTTTATTTTTATTTTTTTATGATCGGAGATGTTCTCAACTAATCTTTAGAGGTTCTGAAACTATCAGTCAAGTAAAAACTCTAGTAGTCACTCCTATTAATAACCGAATAGAGACTCGAATTCAAGATCTTTTGAGTAATACATCCAAGAGTCACTATTAAACCACTCGGTCACCCAAAAGTTTGTTGATAAACTAATACAGCAACCCACAGCCATGACGCTCCACTTAAATCGTGGATGATCGGATGAAGAATCGAATCTAAAATCGTATGTCTATCTACACTATTCCTAATTTATCCTAACCATCTGAGCTATCCATAGATGAGATCATACTGAATTCTTAATAAGTCTATTACAAGTTCATAATTATAATTACAACGTTAAAATTCATTAAATATGTTGACTACAATCACACAACCTCGTTATAACTTGTAGAATCATCATCGGTGATAATCAACAACCAATTTGAACTATACACATCACTAAAAGGAAATTCCATAGGTTGATTAATGATAACGAATGATAATGCACAATTAGCACCATACCAATCAATTCGTTCAACAATGTAAGCAGTAACTAACTACCATTGAACTTCCTATCATTTTCATCAAACAATTACATATTATTGAATAAATATTCAATTTTATTATACTATAAAATTCATTTAAATATGAAATTGAATAACACTAAAGGACTTTTAAAAAAACTACGGGGAGGTGGGTGTGATAGAAGATGCCCAGAAAAATATGTTGTACAACATACAACAAAGATTTTGTAAGTTGCTTCAATATGATTTAATTATTCTGTTTAATATAATATTTTGGCTTCATTAGGCTTAATGGTTCACCGAATTTGACGTCTTTAACTAAAGAAAAAATGTCGGCTCTACTTGTTATCAGTTTGTAGCACCCTGAGGTTGAAAGCATTTTTTATAGTGGCTTATAAAAATAATGCTCTTACTGCAAGTAATCTGTATATTGTTACTTCTTCAAAATTTATTCACATCCGCATCCCATAATTCTTAATATGATAATATTATAAACATGTAAAATACACAAATTAATAAGTGAGAGTTAAAAAAAAAAAACAAAAACAAAAAAAAAAATATTCCAAGATTTTGATTCTATAAAAGTCAGTAATTTTTTTTTTTTTGTTATGATTGAGGTGTGTAGTTTGTTATGATTGAGGTGTGTAGACTAATTTATACGCACTTCAATTCTGAGATCCATTGAATATCTTATAAGATCGAAGCGTTCGAACTAGCTTACGCATACCTCAATTAATTTCCAAAATCTATTGAATATCCTATAAATTTAATGGACTAAATAAGTCATAAATATGATAAATGAACTATTAGTTAGCCTCCAATAAAAGACTCCTGTCTAACCTAAAGTCTTGTATTCCTACCGCAATCCCAAGTAGTTAAAGTCAGTAAATTTCATCTCATAAGTCGCTTCTTTACGACTAATTTTAAAACTTTTCTTTCATTTAACGGCTAGCAAATTGCTGCACGCAAGGGGCAATTAATTACGCCACTAGATTGAGTTTGAGAATATGTTTTCGAAAAACGCTTTATTACTGTTTTTCGAAGAAAACGTTGTAAAATGTTTTCATTTTTTAATCTTTAAAATCATTGTTTTCTATTAAAATAGATAAAGCGTTTACACTTACATCGACATCATAAAAGGTCACTTTTTTTAGCGTTTATACGCAGACAGGCAGACGACTTTGAAAACGAATAGTAGAATGAATTTAAATTATACAGCTGAATATGAATGGAAATTACCTCAAATAGTCAGAAGAGTTTGTTAATCGGTTGACCTATAAAAAAGCAACCAGGAATTAAATTCTTGAGTGGGGTCAGTCCTCCCAATTTACCTCATTGTAAACGTGACAACACTATGCCAATCAATTCAACATATAAATCACAAGGTTGTATGGACAAAGACAAACTAGGAAATGGGAATTCAGCCAACTTGACTTAAATGAAGCGCCGTATGATGTGAAACCATCTTGTATATTTGGAAATTAGGCACGAAAACTGCCAATATGTCATATGCTATCACATTTCATGCATGAAAAGAAAGAATCTTTAATAACATAATAAAAAAATGCACATCGTGGATTGAATTTGCAACATGAATTGCCCAAGTAGATGTCAAGAAAAATCGAACATAGCATATTGCAGCTCATGGGGTTGATCAAATCACGATGGAAATTTACCTAATGGGACAAATGCAGACCATTAAACTCAGATCCATGATCCATCAATGTCTTGCATTGCATGAAACACTAGCTAAATAACAAACCCACCAGTTGAGAAGCATGGTTGAAACTTGAAACAATGTGCTGTTGTCTCTCATGTATGAAGTTAGGTTCTTACCATTTACAGCAAAATATCTCTAATGTGGTTTTAGTACTTCTCAATGGTTGCTTCCGATGCATTAGTCATATCATGATGAAACAATCCCCTGTTAACACAAAGAAAATTGTGTCAAAAGGAGATGCAATTGATAATGTTTTAGGCAATAAAATTAACGAGTACTGGTATATTAGGGATATTTGTCAAATGAAGGGAAAAATAGTCATAGCAAACAGTGAAAATTTAGGGATGAGCCCTCAATGCAATGCTGATAATTGGTAAAGTTTACTACTGTTTATTAACAGATTAACAGCCATGATAAATGGCGCCCCAAAAGTTTATGACATAGCATCAAGCCCCATTGCTGAAGGTCAAGGTAAGAACAGAAGTTGAGAAAACAAGAATCATTGATAAATGATGGGAAACTTTACCAAGAGCAGGTTCTCTTTTGATAGCAATAGGAATCTGCTATGTTACATGGGGTTGGAGTTACCCCATGTGACAGCCCTTAGATCAAGGACAACCTTTTCCTGATGTCTTTGCCTTAATCCTATAAACTAGTATTACCCAATAAAAAAAAATTTAAAATAAAGGGAGGATAATTGGAATGGCCACATGAGTTTGAGAAGCATGTATGGTAAGCACATATCCTAGCAATCTGTACATATATTTATGCAAGAAACCGTATTCACATCAAAATTCAGGACCACAGACATGAACATGGTATCTAAAAAATCACATGACATGCAATAACCAAATAGTTCCCAATATTTAGTCCAAGCATGTAAGATTTGAGCCTAAATTTAAGTAACAAAATATGATTACTACAGTGCTAGTACCAACTATTAGGTTTGAAAGTGATAGAAAGTTATGCTCACAACAACAGCCACGAAAGAATGACTTAAAATGGAGCATGCCAGCCCAATCTGCAGATATCCTACCTTGTTTAACCAGGTTTTGCAAAACTATATATGAATGGAACACACCATCAAATTTTAACTCTGAAATCTGAACAAATAAGAAAATTAGATAGTTACATTTCACTGCCCCACCAAATCCTGCAGATTGAAAAGACACTACTGCAGATTCACAGGCAAGGTCTAGTCAGAAGTTAGGCTCCTAGTGCTTCTTCCTTAAGTTACTTTTTGATAGTCTTTCATGAGCTTACGCTAACAGGAGCAAGCCTCAGAATGCAAAAAAACTATCATCACAACCATCAGCTAAGGGAAGCTATTTATGACCTGAAAATCTATACTAGCTAATCCAATTACTTAATCATCTACAATCTCTCAGCAAAAGCAATTTTCATCTTTGTTTAAACACTTGGTCGTGTATCAGCATTTTTAAAAAATATTGCAAACTCGACATCCAATCAGTGGTAGAGCATTAAACTTCCTATAGTGGAATCAATCAAGGACTGATTTTTAACATCAATATCTGGTTCTACAGAAATTAAAAGATCCCAACACTTATAATAACATCGTAAAACTGCAATAAGTCAAGCTTGCAATTACGTTCTACTTTTTAATTTTTTGAGAATATTTGTTAATTTTCACTTAATTCTATTACTCCCATCATTTATGTTTAAAAGATATGAAGTTGTAGTAGTCAAACTACAACAGTATACTTAAAGGTTTTAAAACTTTATACTTAAAGGTTTTAAAACTCACATAGACCTCATAATTTTTTACCATATATAAATTGGAATAAATTCCCTGCACTTTTTTTGTGCAAATATACTTGAATCAAAGCAGAAGCATCCTCAAGATCATATTTTTCCGACTAAATATATGAAAGTTGGTAATCAGTACTCCAAATCTATTAAAACAGGTAAAAATAAACACATACACATGCTCAAGATGAAGATGACCGAAGAGGGGAAAAATGAGTGTAAACAGTTTGCCAGTACAGCTAGATCCATGCTTTACAGGATGACACTGTTTGATATGTATTTGCCATTTAAGTATTTCAATCAAGTCTAAAAATACACCCAAGTAATAACAGATTGAAAATTTGAGATGGGAACCAATGAATTCCCTCATTACAAAGGATTATCAGAACATTTACTTGCTTTACTAAAGAAAAAAGGGAGCTCAGTGAGTAACTTCCCTTCAAATGGGAAATACCATTCAGTCATAAAATATTTATTGCATACCAATGAGCGTGGCAAACCCCACATATATTGGTAACAAACTATACATAGGAAGAATAAGAAAAAGCATCTTTTAATATTGAACCAGACAACGTAAAGGCTTACCGATAACATTCAAGACCAAGGCCACTTAGCATCTCTCCATGCAAACCAACGATCCCCAATATTCCGGTCAGCCTGATATCTCAGATCACTTCCTTCAACTTGCAAATAATTATCATTATTGCCTCCAACAGCTGGACAGCATTGAAGTTTCTGATCACGTATCAAAGCTTCCTTCCTATACTCTGGGTTAGTATACCTAGGGTGTTGGATAAATGACAAATTTTTCCACCATAGCTTAATCGCCTAGAAAAACATGTTAAAAACAGATAAATAATTGATTCAATTTGAAGCACAGGGAAATGTATTTCATTTAAAGTGTTCATTAGACAATAGGTACAATATCTAATGGCAAGAAAATCAAGAATCTTTCTGAAAACTTATGTGGAGATGAAGTATATTGATAAAAAAAGGAAAATAAGTGCATTCTACAGGTTCCAAACTCATTCAAGTTCCCACTCAAGTTGCCATTTTTGCAGCTTATCCTGCAGTGAGCGTGTCTGAGAAATGCCAAAAACTCCAATTAAGCACTCAGATAAGGCTAAATTGAAGCCACCTTGAGTCAGGTGCACATCTTTTGATTGCATGGGAAAATTTTAGTTGATACAAGAAGCACAAATGGTGGCTCTTGCATCAGAGTAATGATCAAAATTTTTGTGTATCAGTTTCTGCTATTTTCAATATGTAACAACAAATCAAAATTATCACTAATGTGTCCCTCCTAGCAAATCATGAAAACAGTACTCTTGTCACTAATTAATGGCTTCTATTGATAGCTTTTGATTTGACTTAAAATTTTCAGCACTTTGGTCGGTTCATTAAAAACTTGGTTCAGTTTATGTTAATTTTGCATAAGAAGTAGACTGTATAAAGTAAAATTGGTTTCCCTTTTCTTTTCCATTTGTTAGCAGTATAGTTAAGTATTAAATTATATCAATTCTAGAATACAAACATACAGTTCTCTCAAAGAGGGGAACAAAATATATTACCCCTAATTCTTAATTTTGTGGTTCTTAATGTTGTTAGGAGACATTTATGAGTCAATCCAATCATGAAATGCATGTTACAGCAAAAAAATATTTTCCCCATGTAATATCTTTTGAAATCTCTAGTGTATCCATATTCTTTCATAGATTAGATGTTTCTATATCAAATGCATCACATTGTTTAACAATCTTTCAATTGGACTTACATGCCAATATATCCACAGTGCAACCTTATGAGGCATTAACCAGAAGAACATGGCATGATCAGACACCATTACTGAGGAGACCCTTTTTGCTCTCAAGGTAGCTACAAAATAGTCACCAAGCTGAGGATGCTGAACTGAGATTGATATATTTAAATTCTCTCCAGGAGAATTAGCCCTGATGTTCCAAGTCCCAAGCATATCCTGAAATTTTTGTGGAAATTATTGCTTGGTATCTCTTTTGTATAAGAAAGAAGAGCATAACCATGTTACATTGTGCATGATATGTGAAACTCCCAGATATAACATCAACAAAGCATGCCTTTTCAAAAGGCATGAATCTTGCATTACTCATACAATTTCAAAAATAGGATATTACTATATTTGAATTAACTAACACTAGTATCTTTTCCCTTGATTTGTACATGAGAAATCAAAACTAATATAAATCTGGACAAAGAAAATAGTAGCACTCATTACTAGATGTCAACCGTTTTGCAGGCCCTACTATGAGGGGATTTCACTGCAACCATTGTATCTTCCATTAACCATTCAATTTAACCACATAAAATACCTGATGATGCCATTTATTTTTCTTCATGTGAATCATTCATTGGAGAATAAGACTTGAAGTTCATTATAACTCTCTTTTATTTTGTCGCTACATCATGGCAACAATTCACTATTCTGCTGCCACTTTTAATCCCTTCATCAAAAAAAACAACTCATACCTATCGCTACCAATTTACTGTTCATGGTAACTGATCACTGGAAGGTTTGTTTCCCTATATTGCAACTCAAACAAACTCTTCTTTCATCCCATCAAAATCCTAAGTTTCCACAAATTATCTTTACCTGTTTCTGTTAACCAGCTAATCAAAAGCATAACTAAAATCCTTAATTTAGTTGATGCCCAGAAATGCAACCCAATTCCTCGGTGCCAGAAATCTTATCCTCCTTAAACATCAGTACAATCTGTTCTGTATCAACACAACACCTTGAACCATTCTACTAGATGTCTAAAGCCACCAAATACTGCCTTTTAAGCATTAGCCACCATAAATCAGAAATTTGAATTCTCTCAAAGTTGTACTTCATCAAGGATACCACAATGCAATCCCCTTTGTCCCCATGATTGGGCATGTCAACCAACACTTCCAGTTGATTCAAAATTTTCTAGTCATATAAGTAAGACAAGCAAACATAATTTTGACCTTCCTTTCCTTTCATCAAACCAAAAGCTTGGCAAGGATACTTATACTCTTTCTTTGAGAAAGCATTGACAGAATCAGTTAAATTTAAAGAAGACAGCCTATAGCATTCCAGAGCATATACAATTATATAGTGTAGCCATGTGTAGTGCTCCAGAACATAGTAAATTCAAAAGAATGTAAGAAAATCAATGACATCAACTAAATTTCCAAATATTATATAAAATATTTATCAATAAAGTATCTATCAGAAGCATGCGGTAGTGAAATTTATAAAATAAATAAATAAACAGTGCAATAGCAAAAGAAATGCAGAACCTACCATAAAAGGACTGACATGTAATGGTTTAGCCACCAAATCTGAATTGGGATTAAAAACAAATGTTACTCTTTCGCCCCATGGTGTATTAGTTACCTATAAGAAGAGAAACCGTCAATACCATCAGCAAAAACCTTCCAGCTTCAATCATCAATTAGATTGACAATTAATATAAAATCAAAATAAAGAAGATGCAGAAGCATAATATGCTTGATTTATTAAATGGATGGCCAATGACTTTAAGAACACCATGCTCCATGCACATTTCAAATTAAAGAAGCACATAATTTACATACCTCAGCAATGCATTTCTTCAAACACTGAGTAGAGCCTTCCACTTGATAGCAGTAATACAAACTCAAAGGATTTTGTTCATATCCCACACTACGAGGTATAGTTAAGAGTAAACTGCAAAATGCATCACAATATCAAATTGTTTGAAACACTTTTATGAATTGATTTGATATTCAAAAATAATTTTAAAAAGTAAAATATAATCCAAAATCTGTGTTGTATCACTATAGTTTTCATATCCGAAAAACTGTTTTCAGGGTTTAACTTTTTGAAAATTAGAGCACGGATCATTTTTTTTGTTCATTTTCTGATTTTACACTAGCTATTAGTATCATATCCCAAAAATGCTCGCTCTCTTAAAATCTTTTGTTTCCTTTTTTCAAAAACACAGTACCTGTGTTTAAATTCTAAGCCAAACGTAAGTTACATAACACTCAAAACAATAAACTACGTTGAAAATAAATGCAAATTCAAATGCTGCTTCAATTCAGTTGAAAATCAACAGATTAAAAAAATTTCATGAAACGAATATTCAGCATGTAACTAAAATGAATTCACTAGTATTATAATTCACATTACCAAAATATGAAATTCACGTGCTAAATAAAAAAGAATAGTAATAGAAAATGTACACTGGTCCATTAGTCTCAGCCACTCGGCGAGCTTCTCCAGCGGAGAGATGGTCAAGCGGCGCGTGGAGCGCATGGTCAAGGTCGAAGAGCGCGTAGCGTACGGGATACTTGAAAGAGTGGCGGACAGGGCGACGGCGCTCGTGCCACACGGTGCCTTCGTACAGAGAAACTGAGTCTGAGACGTCAGCGGCGGATGAAGGAGACGTCAGCGGCGGATGAAGGAGGCGGAAGACCGTGCGGAAGGGAAGGAGGAGGGAGAGAGCGAGGGAAGTAAAAAATGTGGAGAGGATTGAGCACAAGAGATAGAATGCTTCCATTCTCTTGTCGTTTTGTAGCGACAGTTTGATCGTTTTGAACTGGCCGATGAGGCTTTGACACTTTTCTTATTCTAGTAGTACACACTACACAGTTGGAATTTTATCCCATGCAACTAAAAAAATATTTTTTTTAATTAAATTATATTGGGTGGTTTTTTATTTTCTTAATTCCACCAAATATAACTGGCGTTTTATATTTTTAAGATGAGTTTGATATTTTTTATTTTAAAATTATATATTTATATTGTCAATAATAATAATAAAATAATAGTTACATAATTAACAATAAGTTGTTATTATTATATATAATGTCAATACAAATTTATATTAATTGAAAAAATTATTTTGATTTTTGATGTAAAGACTTAATAATTAAAAATATATATATTCTTGCTTTTCATTTTTCGATAATTTCTTTAATTATTTTCTTACTTGGTCAAATTTAACATGTATAATAGTTTTCTTTTTTGATAGAACCTTAAAGTGTTAAAACAATCATAATCAATTATTTCCGTTCCAATATTACATTTTCCAAAGATTAAAGGTTTTTTATTTATGATTTTAAATATTTAGAAATGAAAGGTTATAATTATGATTTTAAATACTTAAAAGAGATAATTGAAAATATATTAAAATGTTATGGATGTAGGAATAAAGGGTAAAAAAGAAACTGAATCTACCTAACCCCAGGGTTGCATTGGCAGTCAAAAGAGATTTATTGTTTTTTCTTAAGTTTTTGGGTTCAAAACCTTGAGGCCACTTATCACAATAACATTGTGGTTTACCTGGTCCTTTGGGTTTGTAAGGTGTTCAGTAAATCTCGGAGATTAGTTGAGTTATGTATAAGCTAGCCTGGACACCCCGATTACCAAAAAAATAAATAAATAAATACCTCTCGGTGGCCGAGTGGTTTGATAAGGATTATTGAGTGTATTACTCAAGAGGTTCTGAGTTTAAGTCTCTCCTCGATTACTAATAGGGGTAGCCGCTAGAGCTCTTACCTGATCAGTAGTTATAGGGTCTTCAGGGATTAGTTGATAGGGATTCTTGGGTGTATTACTCAAGAGATCCTGAGTTCGAGTCTCTCCTCGATTACTAATAGGAATAGCCAATAGAGTTCTTACCCGATCAATAGTTATACGGTCTTGGAGGATTAGTTAATATACACGTAAGCTGGCCCAAACACCTCCGATCATAAAAAAATATATATCCGGAAGTTCAATCTTCTTACCTTCCGCTTTTGAAACAAAGTATTCCTCTTTAACAGCCTTTAGATACAAGTTTTCAGCTTTTTCCCAATCGCCTTGGGATTCCTGAGCTACAAAATCTGCATAACCTGGAGGAAGACCAGGAAATTTATTTTGTAGGCTGGCAGCAAACTGTTTTAGCGTATCCTTGTCTGCCATGCTTTTTCCTCAATGTTGGAGATAGGTTTTAAATCTTTAATCAGATCCAAAATCTGATCCAGACTCCCTGAATCGTTTTACCCGAAGATGTTCTAACTCTTCCTCTAGTTGGGCTAGATCGCTAGAACCTTCAGTGTTTGGATCTTGAGATTCTCCAAACCAATATCCAATTACAGAACTTAAAAATATATATAAAAAAAAAAAGTATTCAAATCATGAATAAAATATATATATCTTCTATAAATAAATACTTTTTCAATAATTAGATATAATAATCTTATGATTATGGAACTGGAACATTTTCAAAAGCATTAGATATGACTTCTCATTTAAATTACTTTTTTACCCTTCAACCCGTCAGTTTTAACGTCCAAAACTGATGGCATGGGAGGTATTTGTGTAATATCCCACTTTTGGGTCTAACAAATTTCAGATACTTCAGGGGCGGTAGATGGTTGAAACTTGAAACCCAAGAATGTTATGTACCGGTGGATTATGTTGAAAATCACGAGGTTTCACTAAATTGAATTGTTTCAACCATACACCTTTGAATTTTTTTAGAGTTAATTGAAGAAGAGAACCTTGAAGATCAAGTGATTTGATTTTCTAATCTAAAGTATAGTAATAACGCTAAATAGTGTAACATATAAGAAACTTAAGGCCAAGTAGCAAATCTATTAGATATACGATTGATATAAAAAATTCTATTTTATGGGGCGTTTGGTTGAAGGTTATATAGGGTTATTGAGGTTTTGTCATCTTATATTACTTGATTATCATGTTTGGTTGTCAACATGGTTGTCAAGTAATATAAGATTTTAGTAATTTTCCATTATAAATAGTAGTTACTGATATGATTATCTCAATTTTCTTAAGTATTATAAGATTACTTGATTATTTTATTTTTGTTACAACTTTATCCTTTATTAATAAAATTTTGGACAATAATGCCCTTGTTTTAAAATCAATTTACATGAATCTGGCTTTTACAATTTTACCCCAATTAATTAACTTTTTGGACAAAATTACCCTTGAATTCAAAACAAGTTGCAGCCTACCCAAGCCACCACCCCACCCACTTGCCGCTATCGGCCACCAACAACCACCGCCGACGGCTAGTCGCCCTCGTCATTGGAACGGCGCACAATTCCAGCCTTCTGTGTGTCAATATGGCCGAAAAATGGTTAAATCTAATATAGTCGTTTCCGGCTAGATCCATCGATTTGGTCAAAAAACGACCAGATCCTTTTGTATGCCGTTAGGTTGCCAGTTGCTGGCGGCCAGTAGTGGCTGGGTTGGTGGGGGTGTATTGTTGATTTTTTAAACTTTTATTATGGGGTTGTTTTTGCCAAAGTTTTAAATGTAAGGGGGTTATTTAATCTAAATAATAATATTTAATTTGAAGACAATTCAGTAATTTGAATAACATATCCACTAATCTATTCCTCTCAACCAAACATATTAATATAATATACCCACCAATATATTCCAACCAACCAAAAATATTTCCCTAAACATTTCCAACAATCTTTAGGAGACGTTTGGTTGGAGGTAATATAAGATTATTGGGGTTATATCATCTTATATTACTTGATTATCATGTTTAGTTGTTAAGTAATATAAGATTCCGGTAATCTTGCATTACCAATAGTTGTTATTGTCGGTAATAATGGAGGTAATAAGATTACCAAAGTAATCTTATTTTTGTTACAATTCTATCCCTTATTAATAAAAATTTTGGACAATAATGCCCCTGTTTTAAAATCAATTTAAATTAATATACCATTTCAATTTTACCCTTGTTTAATTAAGTTTTTGGACAATAATACCCTTATATTTAAAACAAATTACAGACCACCAACGTTACCCAACCACCACTGCTGACAGCGGGCCAACCACTGCCGGAGTCCCTAAAAATGACCGAGAGTCACTAGGAGGCTTCGATATGGCCGTTTCTGGCCATATTGATGGCCAAAAACAGCCATATCAATCTAGATCCTTGGTCATTATCGGTCAGATCTTTCCATTTTCGGCCATCAATATAGCTAGAAATGACCATATTAGAGCCTCACGGTCACGGTGAGCTACTCACGGTGATTTTCGTCGGTGGTTTGCGGTGGCGACAGGCGGTGGCAAGGGATGGGGGTGATTTTGTTATAAATTAAAGTTTTATATAAGCAGGGGTGTTTTAGCTAAATTTGAAATATTGGGGGTTAAAAGAATTATTCAAAAACTAATAATAAAAATAATATTATATTAATATTTGGCAATTTAGTAATTTAAATAACATACCCACCAATTTATTCCCCCTAACCAAACATATTAATATAACATACTTATCAACTACCCAAACACATTTTTCCTAAAGATTCCCAGTAATCTTCAACGTAATATAAGATTTCAGTAATCTAACATTCTCAGTAATTCAATATTCCATGAACCAAACACACCCTAAAGATAATTTTTTTCTACTAATATAACATTCTTAATAATACAACATTTCTTAAACCAAAAACACCCTTGATATAATATATCAAGATTATAATACAAAGGTATTAATTTATTAACATAAAATGAATTATTAAACTGACACGAGCATATCCAAATTCTTAATCCTTTATTCCTTTGTGATACGCATGATGAATGAACTAATATCTATTTGAAATCAACACAATCACAACACAATACCATAGAACAATATGTATTAGATCCCTTCCTAGTACACATTAACGAGCTGCTAGTTACGGTTGGTCCAGGTGGGTCACCAACGATCCATAATCCATTACCCCAAAAAGCAACAGAGCTTACGTTACGTGTCTCTTCCCACTTAGGGCAATTCCGTAGTTCAAAATCCCGAAAAGCCAACTTGAATTGACATAATCACCCTTCAAAATTCTGACGTGGCTGCTTCCAATTTGATAGCGATTAATAAGACAGACGGCGATGTAAACAATGTTTGTGGGCTGTTAACATGTGGTAGTTCTCCCGCTTCTTCAATTAAATCGCCGAACGAACGCTACGAGAGCAACGTGAAAGAGCTCACAAAAACAAACTGGCCTCAATTTCTCCGCCCATTTTCCTTTCGTTTTTCGATATAAATTTAAACCACTGTCTTTCTTTCTTCCTTGCACTCTATAACAAGCAGCTCTCTCTATATTCTGTGAATCCAATGGCCGCGATTTTCCAGGGAATAGGAGCTGCCACTGCCTTATCACCGACACCGTCCAATTGCTTCGATTCTAAGAAGCTTCCGCTTCCTTCTCGCAGATCTCTCTCAGGTTCGCTGCCGACAGATACTCAATTACATTCGTTTTAAACAAATTAAATTAAGATTTAGAATATGATTTTTTGTAATTGAATTAGGAAGAAAAGCGAGCTTCGTCGTCGTCAGATCTGATGGAAGCACGAATTTTGGTTCGGGCTCGAGATCTCAGAAGGCTCAAAAGTTGATCACTAATGCAGTTGCAGTAAGTAATCATTAATCTCTAAGTTTTGTTTCTCTATAATTTTTCTATTCTGTTACTGAATTTGTTATTCTTGTGAATTTATAGACTAATCCTGATTCTGCGGCTTCTACTTCAGCCTCGAAGCCTGGGTACTTTTCTTGCTCTTTTACTCAAGTTTTTTTTTTTTTTTTTTTAGCTTTAGTTACTGATTAAAGTAGTTCTGGATTGACTTAATACTTAAGTATGTTTTATTTTAAAATTTAATATCAGTTGGTCTATATAACTATAGGATATTTTAATTTTGTTGTTACATAATCACCATTGATAAAGAACAAGAATTTTTATTGACATAGAGATTGTATGTTATGAGACTATACTAGTACTAAGAATTTCTGAGGCATGTTTGGCATGCATAACAGAATTGGATAATTGTATGAGCACAAATTCCCCAGAACTAATGAAATCTAATTTAGATTAAAGTTGATTAATATTTAAATTTTCTTTCAAATTAATTTAAATATTTTGTTTATAATACCACAATTAATTTTACTATTGGCTATGGAATTTTACAATATTAACTAATTAAAAAACATTTAAATAATATTTCTGATTACTCATTGAATATTTATGTACTTTTATTTAAAAGAATTAATCAGTTATGTAATTAAATAAATAAATTTAAAATTTAAAATATAACTCAACAATAAAGATTATATCCTGAAAATGTAGTCCAAAAAACATGGACAACCTGAACTCAAGGTTCTCAATGTGTTTAGTTATAGTTTGCAAGTGAGATTGATTGGTGGAGCAGGGATTATTAATCTTGTCTCTGTTAGAAAGCCGAACATGGGAACTCTCATTTACCAAATGCACCTTTACGGTATTCCTTGAAAGTGATTTTCTCGGATATTATCTAATACATTTTAGTTGATGTATCTTTCCTGTAAGATGTAGAATAATGATGCTTCTGAACCTACAGCTTTGGTGTTTCTCATGCCTTTGACAAAATATGCTCCATCCTCTGTGCAGTGGTCCAAAGTTATCCTTAAATGGAATTTGATTAGCTAGATAGAATCTAAAGGTGATATATATTTAAGTGCTTGGAATACCTCTGGAGTTATCTTTGTATTTGAGAGTCTAGTTAGGCAACAACTAAATTGACCTTTCAACTGTTTCAAGTTGCCAAATGGAATGAAATTGAGATTATTTGTTATAGCCATTATCTTCCACTAATTTCTAATTTATACAAGTGGAATGGTTTCAATGTTACTAATGGAGGATACAGTTAACTGATTTTTGCATTTTCTTTTCACAGGCATGAACTCTTGCTTTTTGAAGCTTTACGAGAGGGCTTGGAAGAGGAAATGGACAGAGATCCAAATGTATGCGTGATGGGTGAAGATGTGGGTCACTATGGAGGCTCATACAAAGTAACAAGAGGTCTGGCTACCAAGTATGGGGATCTCAGGGTTCTTGACACCCCTATTGCTGAGAATTCCTTCACCGGTATGGGCATTGGAGCTGCCATGACCGGCCTGAGGCCAATTGTTGAGGGAATGAACATGGGATTTCTCCTTTTGGCATTTAACCAGATCTCCAACAATTGTGGAATGCTTCACTATACTTCTGGTGGCCAGTTTAAAATACCAATTGTTATTCGTGGACCTGGTGGAGTTGGTCGGCAACTTGGAGCTGAGCACTCTCAACGCCTTGAGTCATATTTTCAATCAATCCCGGGAATTCAAATGGTAGCATGCTCAACTCCATATAATGCAAAGGGCTTGATGAAAGCTGCAATCCGAAGTGATAACCCAGTGATACTTTTTGAACATGTTTTGCTTTACAACCTTAAGGAGAGGATTCCAGATGAAGAATACATTTGTAATCTTGAGGAAGCTGAAATGGTTAGGCCTGGGGAGCATGTCACTATTCTTACCTATTCCCGAATGAGGTATCATGTGATGCAGGCTGCCAAAACCTTGGTTAACAAGGGGTACGATCCCGAAGTTATTGATATCAGGTCATTGAAACCATTTGATCTTCACACCATTGGAAATTCAATTAAAAAGACGCATCGTGTGCTGATCGTGGAGGAGTGCATGCGGACTGGTGGAATTGGTGCTAGTTTAACTGCAGCTATCACTGAGAATTTCCATGATTACTTGGATGCACCTATTGTATGCCTGTCTTCTCAAGATGTTCCAACTCCATATGCTGGAACATTGGAGGAATGGACCGTTGTTCAGCCTGCCCAGATTGTGACAGCAGTTGAACAATTATGCCAATAGCTGCAGTAGTTATGGCATAGTTGCGATTGTGGTAACCCTGTCTTCTCTCTATGCATATTTTCGCCCTTGCTGTTTTTTGTGGAATCTTTATTTAATCTCAGTTTTTTAGCAATTTTTGTTGTTAAAACATGCAAATGTGGATTAAGTTTGGTGGTCTTCTTTTTATTCAATGTAACTGGACTGATATCTTGCTATTAGGGAAGAAGGTGGCATGCTAAATGGTATTTTCTAATTATAGTTATTTATGTTTGATGAGCCAGTATGAACATTCATAGAATTATAGTATATTTTTCCAATTCCCATCTTTCTAAAGTATCTGTGATATGAAGATTTATGTCCTAGTAACTTTCCTATTAACGATTGCTGGCTGCTGCCGCAAGGACATCAGTTTCACTTTCTGACTTTGCTGGATACTACTGTTACTTCCAGCAAATGCCAGAAAATATTATCTTATTAGGCTGAATGACATTTTGACCCCCAGTCTATCACAAGAGGATATATCCCTCTTGGCAAGGTTTTAAACCAGGCTCGGGGTGAAACCCGACAAAGTGGTTGGGTCTCAGGTTGACCGGTTGAGCCGATGGGTCAAACTGGTGATGTCAGCATGTCCAAAGGTTTGAAATTCGGCAAAAACACCCCTAAAAATTATACATAAGTCTCTACAAGCTTGAAATCTTACAAAACACCCAAAATTACACCGTCAGCATCGACAACCTAGGCCAAATATGGTCTATTTCCGGCATCGACAACACATCCTATCACCACGAAAACACTCTCCTCAGCCTCGTGACCAAAACACATCTCATCCCACCATTGTTCCTCTCGCCAATTGGGTTGTTGCTATCGATTGATTTTTGTGATTTTCAGTCGTTTAACTTATTGGAAATCGTCTCCGTCATCACTTTTCAACTCATCGGCCCTTCCTCTTCAAAATCCCCAATATTCCAACCACCAATTATTCGTCGATCGTCGTCCTAATCTTAAGGGTTTGTCATGAAAAGTCAAAATTGGTAATCGATCCCGTGAAGGCCCCGGGTTTTAAAACATAGTCTCTTGGTTTTAGAAACACTCAAATGTGCTATGTTTGTTTAGCCATTTCTACCATATCCTATCTTTATCCTACCCAAAATACATATTTGTTTCCCAATTCCGAAAATCCAATTCTATTTTATTCTACTTTTTTAAACCCCCTAGGTTTATTAATTTAACTAAACACCCAAAAAAGTTTAAAAATTGACAAAAACACCCCCATCCACCCACATTTGTCAGATTCTGGTTATCTCCGTCTGAAGGTGGTCGGAATCTGATGTAACAGAGCACTATCAACTGGATCTGGTCGGTAGTGCATCGATTAAGCCTTTTCTAGCTAGATCCACCATGGATCTGGCCAAAAAAGGCTTAATCCACGGTCAAAGATCTGGCTGTAGTTGGTTGTCAACGACGGCAAAGATATGACTGTCATTGACCATTAACAACAGCCATATCTTTGGTTGTCGTTGACGACCAAACGTGGCCAGATTTGGCCATCAACAGCTACATCTGGTCGGTAATAGCCATATCTGGCATTAGGTCTGGTTGTAGATCTGACATTTTCCAGCAAGATCTATGGTGGATCTAACTGAAAAATGTCATATCGGCGCACGACCGACCAGATCCAGTCAGTTGTACGCCATTATGACGACTACCGGCCACCCTTCGGCGGTGGTGGCTGGCTGCCGACATTTAATGGGTGGGTGAGAGTGTTTTTATTAATTTTAAATATTTATTATAGGGGTGTTTAGCTAAATTAACAAACCTAGGGGATGTTTTTGTTAATTTTTAAATCCTATCTAGTAATAACCACCCAACTTAAGTTTTTTAAAAATCTTACCCAAAATAATAAAACAAACATAGCCTCAAATGTAGGGTTAAGCACGGGTAGCAGGTAGAACTGGAATTGGAACCGAAACCGAAACTGAAACCAGAACCGGAACTTACTCGGAACCGATACTATGCAGGTAGGTTTCGATTCCATTTTATTGGAACTGACACTATGTCAGTTCCGATTTCGGAACCGAAACTGGAACCTAGAAAAAGAACTTGTAGCGGGTACTCGGCTTGGAACCTGCAGCGGATTCCCGGTTTGGAGCCTATTTGGAACCAATGGCGGATACCCGGTTTGGAGCCTATTTGGAACCAATGGCGGATACCTAGAATGGAACCTGTTTTTGAACATGGGTTGAAATGAAATATCTATGAAGAATGGGGGGTCCATGTAATTTTACATATAAAAAAAAATTTAAATGGAAAAGGTTAAATTTTTACAATAATCTAATTAAATAAATATACGATTATACTTATTACATATAAACTACACCATATAAAAAACTTTAATATATTATAATATATTAATATTAAAGTTTTGATTAATTAAGTGTATAATTAGAATTAGCCAATTAGGATCCAATTAAAAGTGTTTTAATGTTATTAAAAGAATTATTTTTGAATAAAATAATATATTTGATTGAATAATAACATAATATTTAGTTATTTATTTCAATTATTAAATTCTAGGTCTCTACCTATCGCTACCATTTACTGTTCATGGTAACTGATCACTGGAAGGTTTGTTTCCCTATATTGAACTCAACAAACTCTTCTTTCATCCTATCAAAACCCTAAGTTTCCACAAATTATCTTTACCTGTTTCTGTTAACCAGCTAATCAAAAGCATAACTAAAATCCTTAATTTAGTTGATGCCCAGAAAGCAACCCAATTCCTCGGTGCCAGAAATCTTATCCTCCTTAAACATCAGTACAATCTGTTCTGTATCAACACAATGCCTTGAACCATTCTACTAGCTGTCTAAAACCACCAAATACTGCCTTTTAGCATTAGCCACTATAAATCAGAATTTAATTCTCTCAAAGTTGTACTTCATCAAGGATACCACAATGCAATCCCTTTGTCCCCATGATTGGGCATGTCAACCAACACTTCCAGTTGATTCAAAATTTTCTAGTCATATATAAGACAAGCAAACATAATTTTTGACCTTCCTTTCCTTTCATCAAACCAAAAGCTTGGCAAGGATACTTATACTCTTTCTTTGAGAAAGCATTGACAGAATCAGTTAAATTTAAAGAAGACAGCCTATAGCATTCCAGAGCATATACATTATATAGTGTAGCCATGTGTAGTGCTACAGAACATAGTAAATTCAGAAGAATGTAAGAAATCAATGACATCAACTAAATTTCCAAATATTATAAAATATTTATCAATAAAGTATCTATCAGAAGCATGCGGTAGTGAAATTTATAAAATAAATAAATAAACAGTGCAATAGCAAAAGAAATGCAGAACCTACCATAAAAGGACTGACATGTAATGGTTTAGCCACCAAATCTGAATTGGGATTAAAAACAAATGTTACTCTTTCGCCCCATGGTGTATTAGTTACCTATAGAAGAGAAACCGTCAATACCATCAGCAAAAACCTTCCAGCTTCAATCATAATTAGATTGACAATTAATATAAAATCAAAATAAAGAAGATGCAGAAGCTAATATGCTTGATTTATTAAATGGATGGCCATGACTTTAAGAACACCATGCTCCATGCACATTTCAAATTAAAGAAGCACATAATTTACATACCTCAGCAATGCATTTCTTCAAACATTGAGTAGAGTCTTCCACTCATAGCAGTAGTACAAACTCAAGGATTTTGTTCATATCCCACACTACGAGGTATAGTTAAGAGTAAACTGCAAATGCATCACAATATCAAAATGAATTGATTTGATATTCAAAATAATTTTAAAAGTAAAATATAATCCAAAATCTGTGTTGTATCACTATAGTTTTCATATCCGAAAAACTGTTTTCAGGGTTTAACTTTTTGAAAATTAGAGCACGGATCATTTTTTTTGTTCATTTTCTGATTTTCACCAGCTATTAGTATCACATCCAAAAATGCTCGTTTTCTTGAAATCTTTTGTTTCCTTTTTTCAAAAACACAGTACCTGTGTTTAAATTCTAAGGCAAACATAAGTTACATAACACTCAAAACATAAACTACGTTAAAATAAACGCAAATTCAAATGCTGCTTCAATTCAGTTGAAAATCAACAGATAAAAAAATTTCATGAAACGAATATTCAGCATGTAACTAAATAATTCACTAGTATTATTCACATTACCAAAATATGAAATTCACGTGCTAAATAAAAAAGATAGTAATAGAAAATGTACACTGGTCCATTAGTCTCAGCCACTCGGCGAGCTTCTCCAGCGGAGAGATGGTCAGCGGCGCGTGGAGCGCATGGTCAAGGTCGAAAGCGCGTAGCGTACGGGATACTTGAAAGAGTGGCGGACAGGGCGACGGCGCTCTGCCACACGGTGCCTTCGTACAGAGAAACTGAGTCTGAGACGTCAGCGGCGGATGAAGGAGACGTCAGCGGCGGATGAGGAGGCGGAAGACCGTGCGGAAGGGAAAGGAGGAGAGAGCGAGGGAAGTAAAAATGTGGAGAGGATTGAGCACAAGAGATAGAATGCTTCCATTCTCTTGTCGTTTTGTAGCGACAGTTTGATCGTTTTGAACTGGCCGATGAGCCTTTGACACTTTTCTTATTCTAGTAGTACACACTACACAGTTGGAATTTTATCCCATGCAACTAAAAAAAATTTTTTTAATTAAATTATTGGGTGGTTTTTTATTTTCTTAATTCCACCAATATAACTGGCGTTTTATATTTTTAAGATGAGTTTGATATTTTTTATTTTAAAATTATATTATTTATATTGTCAATAATAATAAATAATATTTACATAATTAACAATAAGTTTTATTATTATATATAATGTCAATACAAATTTATATTAATTGAAAAAATTATTTTGATTTTTGATGTAAAGACTTAATAATTAAAAATATATATATTCTTGCTTTTCATTTTTCGATAATTTCTTTAATTATTTTCTTACTTGGTCAAATTTAACATGTATAATAGTTTTCTTTTTTGATAGAACCTTAAAGTGTTAAAACAATCATAATCAATTATTTCCGTTCCAATTACATTTTCCAAAGATTAAAGGTTTTTTATTTATGATTTAAATATTTAGAAATGAAAGGTTATAATTATGATTTAAATACTTAAAAGAGATAATTGAAAATATATTAAAATGTTATGGATGTAGGAATAAAGGGTAAAAAAGAAACTGAATCTACCTAACCCCAGGTTGCATTGGCAGTCAAAAGAGATTTATTGTTTTTTCTTAAGTTTTTGGGTTCAAAACCTGAGGCCACTTATCACAATAACATTGTGGTTTACCTGGTCCTTTGGGTTTGTAAGGTGTTCAGTAAATCTCGAGATTAGTTGAGTTATGTATAAGCTAGCCTGGACACCCCGATTCCCAAAAAAATAAATAAATAAATACCTCTCGTGGCCGAGTGTTTTGATAAGGATTATTGAGTGTATTACTCAGAGGTTCTGAGTTTAAGTCTCTCCTCGATTACTAATAGGGTAGCCGCTAGAGCTCTTACCTGATAAGTAGTTATAGGGTCTTCAGGGATTAGTTGATAGGGATTCTTGGGTGTATTACTCAGAATCCTGAGTTCGAGTCTCTCCTCGATTACTAATAGGAATAGCCAATAGAGTTCTTACCCGATCAATAGTTATACGGTCTTGGAGGATTAGTTAATATACACGTAAGCTGGCCCAAACACCTCCGATCATAAAAAATATATCCGGAAGTTCAATCTTCTTACCTTCCGCTTTGAAACAAAGTATTCCTCTTTAACAGCCTTTAGATACAAGTTTTCAGCTTTTTCCCAATCGCCTTGGGATTCCTGAGCTACAAAATCTGCATAACCGGAGGAAGACCAGGAAATTTATTTTGTAGGCTGGCAGCAAACTGTTTTAGCGTATCCTTGTCTGCCATGCTTTTTCCTCAATGTTGGAGATAGGTTTTAATCTTAATCAGATCCAAAATCTGATCCAGACTCCCTGAATCGTTTTACCCGAAGATGTTCTAACTCTTCCTCTAGTTGGCTAGATCGCTAGAACCTTCAGTGTTTGGATCTTGAGATTCTCCAACCCATATCCAATTACAGAACTTAAAATATATAAAAAAAAAAGTATTCAATCATGAATAATATATATATCTTCTTAAATAAATACTTTTTCAATAATCGGATATAAAATCTTATGATTATGAAACTGGAACATTTCCAAAAGCATTAGATATAGACTTTTAAGTCAAATTACTTTTTTACCCTTCAAGCCGTCAGTTTTAATGGCCAAAACTGATGGCATGGGAGGTATTTGTGTATATCCCACTTTTGGGTCTAACAATTTCAGATACTTCAGGGGGAGTAGATGGTTGAAACTTGAAACCCAAGAATGTTATGTAGCGGTCGATTATGTTGAAAATCACGAGGTTTCACTAAATTGAATTTGTTTCAACCATACACCTTTGAATTTTTTTAGAGTTAATTGAAGAAGAGAACCTTGAAGATCAAGTGATTTGATTTTCTAATCTAAAGTATAGTAATAACGCTAAATAGTGTAACATATAAGAAACTTAAGGCCAAGTAGCAAATCTATTAGATATACGATTGATATAAAAAATTCTATTTTATGGGGCTTTGGTTGAAGGTTATATAGGGTTATTGAGTTTTGTCATCTTATATTACTTGATTATCATGTTTGGTTGTCAACATGGTTGTCAAGTAATATAAGATTTTAGTAATTTTCCTATAAATAGTAGTTACTGATATGATTATCTCAATTTTCTTAAGTATTATAAGATTACTTGATTATTTTATTTTTGTTCAACTTTATCCTTTATTAATAAAATTTTGGACAATAATGCCCTTGTTTTAAAATCAATTTACATGAATCTGGCTTTTACAATTTTACCCCAATTAATTAACTTTTGGACAAATTACCCTTGAATTCAAACAAGTTGCAGCCTACCCAAGCCACCACCCCACCCACTTGCCGCTATCGGCCACCACAACCACCGCCGACGGCTAGTCGCCCTCGTCATTGAACGGCGCACAATTCCACCTTCTGTGTGTCAATATGGCCGAAAAATGGTTAAATCTAATATAGTCGTTTCCGGCTAAGATCCATCGATTTGGTCAAAAAACGACCAAATCCTTTTGTATGCCGTTAGTTTGCCAGTTGCTGCGGCCAGTAGTGGCTGGGTTGGTGGGGGTGTATGTTGATTTTTTAAACTTTATTATGGGGTTGTTTTTGCCAAAGTTTTAAATGTAAGGGGTTATTTAATCTAAATAATAATATTTAATTTGAAGACAATTCAGTAATTTGAATAACATATCCACTAATCTATTCCTCTCAACCAAACATATTAATATAATATACCCACCAATTATTCCAACCACCCCAATATTTCCCTAAACATTTCCAACAATCTTTAGGAGACGTTGGTTGGAGGTAATAAAGATTATTGGGGTTATATCATCTTATATTACTTGATTATCATGTTTAGTTGTTAAGTAATATAAGATTCCGGTAATCTTGCATTACCAATAGTTGTTATTGTCGGTAATAATGGATATAGATTACCAAAGAATCTTATTTTTGTTACAATTCTATCCCTTATTAATAAAAATTTTGGACAATAATGCCCCTGTTTTAAAATCAATTTAAATTAATATACCATTTCAATTTTACCCTTGTTTAATTAAGTTTTGGACAATAATACCCTTATATTTAAAACAAATTACAGACCACCAACGTTACCCAACCACCACTGGACAGCGGGCCAACCACTGCCGGAGTCCCTAAAATGACCGGAGTCACTAGGAGGCTTCGATATGGCCGTTTCTGGCCATATTGATGGCAAAAACAGCCATATCAATCTAGATCCTTGGTCATTATCGGTCAGATCTTTCCATTTTCGGCCATCAATATAGCTAGAAATGACCATATTAAGCCTCACGTCACGGTGAGCTACTCACGGTGATTTTCGTCGTGGTTTGCGTGGCCAGGCGGTGGCAAGGGATGGGGGTGATTTTGTTATAAATTAAGTTTTATATAAGCAGGGTGTTTTTAGCTAAATTTGAAATATTGGGGTTAAAAGAATATTCAAAAACTAATATAAAAATAATATTATATTATATTTGGCAATTTAGTAATTTAAATAACATACCCACCAATTTATTCCCCCTAACCAAACATATTAATATAACATACTTATCAACTACCCAACACATTTTTCCTAAAGATTCCCAGTAATCTTCAACGTATATAAGATTTCAGTAATCTAACATTCTCAGTAATTCAATATTCCATGAACCAAACACACCCTAAAGATAATTTTTTTCTACTAATATACATTCTTAATAATACAACATTTCTTAAACCAAAAACACCCTTGATATATATATCAAGATTATAATACAAAGGTTTAATTTATTAACATAAAATGAATTATTAAACTGACACGAGCATATCCAAATTCTTAATCCTTTATTCCTTTGTGATCGCATGATATGAACTATATCTATTTGAAATCAAACCATCACCAAACTACCATAGAACAATATGTTTAGATCCCTTCCTAGTACCACATTACGAGCGCTAGTTACGGTTGGTCCAGTGGGTCACCAACGTCCTACCATTACCCCAAAAAGCAACAGAGCTTACGTTACGTGTCTCTTCCCACTTAGGGCAATTCCGTAATTCAAAATCCCTGAAGCCACTTGAATTGACATAATCACCCTTCAAAATTCTGACGTGGCTACTTCCAATTTGTAGCGATTAATAAGACGACGCGATGTAAACAATGTTGTGGGCTGTTAACACGTGGTAGTTCTTCCGCTTCTTCATTAAATCGCCGAACGAACGCTACGAGAGCAACGTGAAAGCTCACAAAACAAACTGGCCTCAATTTCTCCGCCCATTTCCTTTCGTTTTCTCGATAAATTTAAACCACTGTCTTTCTCTCTCCTTGCACTCTATAACAAGCAGCTCTCTCTATATTCGTGAATCCAATGGCCGCGATTTCCAGGGAATAGGAGCTGCCACTGCCTTATCACCGACACCGTCCAATTGCTTCGATTCTAAGAAGCTTCCGCTCCTTCTCGCAGATCTCTCTCAGGTTCGCTGCCGACCGAACTCAATTACATTCGTTTTAAACAAATTAAATTAAGATTTGAATATGATTTTTGTAATTGAATTAGGAAGAAAAGCGAGCTTCGTCGTCGTCAGATCTGATGGAAGCACGAATTTTGGTTCGGGCTCCAGATCTCAGAAGGCTCAAAAGTTGATCACTAATGCAGTTGCAGTAAGTAATCATTAATCTCTAAGTTTTTGTTCTCTATAATTTTTCTATTCGTTACTGAATTTGTTATTCTTGTGAATTTATGACTATCCTGATTCTGCGGCTTCTACTTCAGCCTCGAAGCCTGGTACTTTTCTTTGCTCTTTTACTCAAGTTTTTTTTTTTTTTTTTTAGCTTTAGTTACTGATTAAAGTAGTTCTGGATTGACTTATACTTAAGTATGTATGTTTTATTTAAAATTTAATATCAGCTGGTTTATAACTATAGGATCTTAATTTGTTTTTTTACATAATCACCATTGATAAAGAACAAGAATTTTTATTGACATAGAGATTGTATGTTATGAGACATACAGTACTAAGAATTTCTGAGGCAATGGATAATTGTATGAACAAATCCCCAGAACTAATGAAATCTAATTTGATTAAAGTTGATTATATTTAAATTTTCTTTCAATTAATTTAAATATTTTGTTTATAATACCATAATTAATTTTACTATTGGCTATGGTTTTACAGTATTAACTAATTAAAAAACATTTAAATAATATTTCTGATTACTCTTGAATTTATGTACTTTTATTTAAAAGAATTAATCAGTTATGTAATTAAATTAATAATTTAAAATTTAAACTATAACTCACAATGAAGATTATATCCTGAAAATGTAGTCCAAAAACATGGACAACCTGAACTCAAGGTTCTCAATGTGTTTAGTTATAGTTTCAAGTGAATTATTGGTGGAGCAGGGATTATTAATCTTGTCTCTTTAGAAGCCGAACATGGGAACTCTCATATACCAAAGTGCACCTTTACGGTATTCCTTGAAAGTGATTTTCTCGGATATTATCTAATACATTTTAGTTGATGTATCTTTCCTGTTAGATGTAGAATAATGATGCTTCTGAACCTACAGCTTTGGTGTTTCTCATGCCTTTGACAAAATATGCTCCATCCTCTGTGCAGTGGTCCAAAGTTATCCTTAAATGGAATTTGATTAGCTAGATAGAATCTAAAGGTGATATATATTTAAGTGCTTGGAATACCCTGGAGTTATCTTTGTATTGAGAGTCTAGTTAGGCAACAACTAAATTGACCTTTCAACTGTTTCAAGTTGCCAGATGGAATGAAATTGAGATTATTGTTATAGCCATTATCTTCCACTAATTTCTAATTTATACAGTGGAATGGTTTCAATGTTCTAATGAGGATACGTTAACTGTTTTTTGCATTTTCTTTTCACAGGCATGAACTCTTGCTTTTTGAAGCTTTACGAGAGGGCTTGGAAGAGGAAATGGACAGAGATCCAAGTATGCGTGATGGGTGAAGATGTGGGTCACTATGGAGGCACTACAAAGTAACAAGAGGTCTGGCTACCAAGTATGGGGATCTCAGGGTTCTTGACACCCCTATTGCTGAGAATTCCTTCACCGGTATGGCATTGGAGCTGCCATGACCGGCCTGAGGCCAATTGTTAGGGAATGAACATGGATTTCTCCTTTTGGCATTTAACCAATCTCCAACATGTGGAATGCTTCACTATACTTCTGGTGGCCATTTAAAATACCAATTGTTATTCGGGGACCTGGTGGAGTTGGTCGGCAACTTGGAGCTGAGCACTCTCAACGCCTTGAGTCATATTTTCAATCAATCCCGGGAATTCAAATGGTGCATGCTCAACTCCATATAATGCAAGGGCTTGATGAAAGCTGCAATCCGAGTGATAACCCAGTGATACTTTTTGAACATGTTTTGCTTTACAACCTTAAGGAGAGGATTCCAGATGAAGAATACTTTTGTAATCTTGAGGAAGCTGAAATGGTACGCTGGGAGCATGTCACTATTCTTACCTATTCCCGAATGAGGTATCATGTGATGCAGGCTGCCAAAACCTTGTGTTACAAGGGTACGATCCCGAAGTTATGATATCAGGTCATTGAAACCATTTGATCTTCACACCATTGGAAATTCAATTAAAAAGACGCATCGTGTGCTGATCGTGGAGGAGTGCATGCGGACTGGTGGAATTGGTGCTAGTTTAACTGCAGCTATCACTGAGAATTTCCATGATTACTTGGATGCACCTATTGTATGCCTGTCTTCTCAAGATGTTCCAACTCCATATGCTGGAACATTGGAGGAATGGACCGTTGTTCAGCCTGCCCAGATTGTGACAGCAGTTGAACAATTATGCCATAGCTGCAGTAGTTATGGCATAGTTGCGATTGTGGTAACCCTGTCTTCTCTCTATGCAATTTTTTACCATATATAAATTGGAATAAATTCCCTGCACTTTTTTTGTGCAAATATACTTGAATCAAAGCAGAACCATCCTCAAGATCATGTTTTTCCAACTAAATATATGAAAGTTGGTAATCAGTACTCCAAATCTATTACAACAGTTAAAAATAAAAACATACACATGCTCAAGATGAAGATGACCGAAGAGGGGAAAAATGAGTGTAAACAGTTTTCCTGTATAGCTAGATCCATGCTTTACAGGATGACACTGTTTGATATGTATTTACCATTTAAGTATTTCAATCAAGTCTAAAAATACACCCAAGTAAATAACAGATTGAAAATTTGAGATGGGAAACAATGGATTCCATAATTACAAAGGATTATTAGAACATTTACTTGCTTTACTGAAGAAAAAAGGGAGCTCAGTGAGTATCTTCCCTTCAAATGGGAAATACCATTCAGTCATAAAATATTTATTGCATACCAATGAGCGTGGCAAACCCCACATATATTGGTAACAAACTATACATAGGAAGAATAAGAAAAAGCATCTTTTAATATTGAACCAGACAACGTAAAGGCTTACCGATAACATTCAAGACCAAGGCCACTTAGCATCTCTCCATGCAAACCAACGATCCCCAATATTCCGGTCAGCCTGATATCTCAGATCACTTCCTTCAACTTGCAAATAATTATCATTATTGCCTCCAACAGCTGGACAGCATTGAAGTTTCTGATCACGTATCAAAGCTTCCTTCCTATACTCTGGGTTAGTATACCTAGGGTGTTGGATAAATGACAAATTTTTCCACCATAGCTTAATCGCCTAGAAAAACATGTTAAAAACAGATAAATAATTGATTCAATTTGAAGCACAGGGAAATGTATTTCATTTAAAGTGTTCATTAGACAATAGGTACAATATCTAATGGCAAGAAAATCAAGAATCTTTCTGAAAACTTATGTGGAGATGAAGTATATTGATAAAAAAAGGAAAATAAGTGCATTCTACAGGTTCCAAACTCATTCAAGTTCCCACTCAAGTTGCCATTTTTGCAGCTTATCCTGCAGTGAGCGTGTCTGAGAAATGCCAAAAACTCCAATTAAGCACTCAGATAAGGCTAAATTGAAGCCACCTTGAGTCAGGTGCACATCTTTTGATTGCATGGGAAAATTTTAGTTGATACAAGAAGCACAAATGGTGGCTCTTGCATCAGAGTAATGATCAAAATTTTTGTGTATCAGTTTCTGCTATTTTCAATATGTAACAACAAATCAAAATTATCACTAATGTGTCCCTCCTAGCAAATCATGAAAACAGTACTCTTGTCACTAATTAATGGCTTCTATTGATAGCTTTTGATTTGACTTAAAATTTTCAGCACTTTGGTCGGTTCATTAAAAACTTGGTTCAGTTTATGTTAATTTTGCATAAGAAGTAGACTGTATAAAGTAAAATTGGTTTCCCTTTTCTTTTCCATTTGTTAGCAGTATAGTTAAGTATTAAATTATATCAATTCTAGAATACAAACATACAGTTCTCTCAAAGAGGGGAACAAAATATATTACCCCTAATTCTTAATTTTGTGGTTCTTAATGTTGTTAGGAGACATTTATGAGTCAATCCAATCATGAAATGCATGTTACAGCAAAAAAATATTTTCCCCATGTAATATCTTTTGAAATCTCTAGTGTATCCATATTCTTTCATAGATTAGATGTTTCTATATCAAATGCATCACATTGTTTAACAATCTTTCAATTGGACTTACATGCCAATATATCCACAGTGCAACCTTATGAGGCATTAACCAGAAGAACATGGCATGATCAGACACCATTACTGAGGAGACCCTTTTTGCTCTCAAGGTAGCTACAAAATAGTCACCAAGCTGAGGATGCTGAACTGAGATTGATATATTTAAATTCTCTCCAGGAGAATTAGCCCTGATGTTCCAAGTCCCAAGCATATCCTGAAATTTTTGTGGAAATTATTGCTTGGTATCTCTTTTGTATAAGAAAGAAGAGCATAACCATGTTACATTGTGCATGATATGTGAAACTCCCAGATATAACATCAACAAAGCATGCCTTTTCAAAAGGCATGAATCTTGCATTACTCATACAATTTCAAAAATAGGATATTACTATATTTGAATTAACTAACACTAGTATCTTTTCCCTTGATTTGTACATGAGAAATCAAAACTAATATAAATCTGGACAAAGAAAATAGTAGCACTCATTACTAGATGTCAACCGTTTTGCAGGCCCTACTATGAGGGGATTTCACTGCAACCATTGTATCTTCCATTAACCATTCAATTTAACCACATAAAATACCTGATGATGCCATTTATTTTTCTTCATGTGAATCATTCATTGGAGAATAAGACTTGAAGTTCATTATAACTCTCTTTTATTTTGTCGCTACATCATGGCAACAATTCACTATTCTGCTGCCACTTTTAATCCCTTCATCAAAAAAAACAACTCATACCTATCGCTACCAATTTACTGTTCATGGTAACTGATCACTGGAAGGTTTGTTTCCCTATATTGCAACTCAAACAAACTCTTCTTTCATCCCATCAAAATCCTAAGTTTCCACAAATTATCTTTACCTGTTTCTGTTAACCAGCTAATCAAAAGCATAACTAAAATCCTTAATTTAGTTGATGCCCAGAAATGCAACCCAATTCCTCGGTGCCAGAAATCTTATCCTCCTTAAACATCAGTACAATCTGTTCTGTATCAACACAACACCTTGAACCATTCTACTAGATGTCTAAAGCCACCAAATACTGCCTTTTAAGCATTAGCCACCATAAATCAGAAATTTGAATTCTCTCAAAGTTGTACTTCATCAAGGATACCACAATGCAATCCCCTTTGTCCCCATGATTGGGCATGTCAACCAACACTTCCAGTTGATTCAAAATTTTCTAGTCATATAAGTAAGACAAGCAAACATAATTTTGACCTTCCTTTCCTTTCATCAAACCAAAAGCTTGGCAAGGATACTTATACTCTTTCTTTGAGAAAGCATTGACAGAATCAGTTAAATTTAAAGAAGACAGCCTATAGCATTCCAGAGCATATACAATTATATAGTGTAGCCATGTGTAGTGCTCCAGAACATAGTAAATTCAAAAGAATGTAAGAAAATCAATGACATCAACTAAATTTCCAAATATTATATAAAATATTTATCAATAAAGTATCTATCAGAAGCATGCGGTAGTGAAATTTATAAAATAAATAAATAAACAGTGCAATAGCAAAAGAAATGCAGAACCTACCATAAAAGGACTGACATGTAATGGTTTAGCCACCAAATCTGAATTGGGATTAAAAACAAATGTTACTCTTTCGCCCCATGGTGTATTAGTTACCTATAAGAAGAGAAACCGTCAATACCATCAGCAAAAACCTTCCAGCTTCAATCATCAATTAGATTGACAATTAATATAAAATCAAAATAAAGAAGATGCAGAAGCATAATATGCTTGATTTATTAAATGGATGGCCAATGACTTTAAGAACACCATGCTCCATGCACATTTCAAATTAAAGAAGCACATAATTTACATACCTCAGCAATGCATTTCTTCAAACACTGAGTAGAGCCTTCCACTTGATAGCAGTAATACAAACTCAAAGGATTTTGTTCATATCCCACACTACGAGGTATAGTTAAGAGTAAACTGCAAAATGCATCACAATATCAAATTGTTTGAAACACTTTTATGAATTGATTTGATATTCAAAAATAATTTTAAAAAGTAAAATATAATCCAAAATCTGTGTTGTATCACTATAGTTTTCATATCCGAAAAACTGTTTTCAGGGTTTAACTTTTTGAAAATTAGAGCACGGATCATTTTTTTTGTTCATTTTCTGATTTTACACTAGCTATTAGTATCATATCCCAAAAATGCTCGCTCTCTTAAAATCTTTTGTTTCCTTTTTTCAAAAACACAGTACCTGTGTTTAAATTCTAAGCCAAACGTAAGTTACATAACACTCAAAACAATAAACTACGTTGAAAATAAATGCAAATTCAAATGCTGCTTCAATTCAGTTGAAAATCAACAGATTAAAAAAATTTCATGAAACGAATATTCAGCATGTAACTAAAATGAATTCACTAGTATTATAATTCACATTACCAAAATATGAAATTCACGTGCTAAATAAAAAAGAATAGTAATAGAAAATGTACACTGGTCCATTAGTCTCAGCCACTCGGCGAGCTTCTCCAGCGGAGAGATGGTCAAGCGGCGCGTGGAGCGCATGGTCAAGGTCGAAGAGCGCGTAGCGTACGGGATACTTGAAAGAGTGGCGGACAGGGCGACGGCGCTCGTGCCACACGGTGCCTTCGTACAGAGAAACTGAGTCTGAGACGTCAGCGGCGGATGAAGGAGACGTCAGCGGCGGATGAAGGAGGCGGAAGACCGTGCGGAAGGGAAGGAGGAGGGAGAGAGCGAGGGAAGTAAAAAATGTGGAGAGGATTGAGCACAAGAGATAGAATGCTTCCATTCTCTTGTCGTTTTGTAACGACTGTTTGATCGTTTTGAACTGGCCGATGAGGCTTTGACACTTTTCTTATTCTAGTAGTACACACTAGACAGTTGGAATTTTATCCCATGCAACTAAAAAAAATTATTTTTTTATTAAATTATTTTAGGTGGTTTTTTATTTTCTTTATTCCACCAAATATAACTGGCGTTTTATATTTTTAAGATGAATTTGATATTTTTTATTTTAAAATTATATATTTATATTGTCAATAATAATAATAAAATAATAGTTACATAATTAACAATAAGTTATTATTATATATAATGTCAATAAAAATTTATATGAATTGAAAAAATTATTTTCATTTTTGATGTAAAGACTTAATAATTAAAAAAAAAAATTCTTGCTTTTCATTTTTCGATAATTTCTTTGTTTTCTTTAATTATTTTCTTACTTGGTCAAATTTAACATATATAATAGTTTTCTTTTTTGATAGAACCTTAAAGTGTTAAAACAATCATAATCAATTATTTCCGTTACAATAATACATTTTCTAAAAATTAAAGGTTTTTTATTTATGATTTTAAATATTTAGAAATTAAAGGTTGTAATTATCATTTTAAATACTTAAAAGAGATAATTGAAAATATATTAAAATGTTATGGATGTAGGAATAAAGGGCAAAAAATAAACTGAATCTACCTACCCCCAGTTTTGCACTGGCAATCAAGGAAAGGCCACTTACCAGAGTTTTTGGGTTCAAAGAAACCACTAACCATAATAATATTGTAGTTTATCTAGTTCTTTGAGTTTATAGAGTGTTTAATTGGACCTCGAGGATTAGTTGAGTTATACATAATTTGATTTGGATACCTTGATACAAAAAAAAAAAAAAAAAAAAAAAAAAAAAAAAAAAAAAAACCCTATCTTTGGATGTCGAGTGGCTCGATAAGGATTTTTAGGTGTATTAATCAAGAGGTCCTGAATTCGATCCCTCGTCGATTGCTATTGGGTAACCACTAGAGTTATTACCTAATCAGTAATTATAGGATATTGAGGATAGTTGAGTTACAAGTAAGCGACCCGGACACATCCAAATCACAAAAAAAAAAAAATTTAAAACTTAAAAATCTAAATAAAATATTCAAATCATTAATAAAATAATAAAAATAATAATTTTTATAAATAAATACTTTTCAATAAATAGATATAATAATCTTATGATTATGGAACTGGAACATTTTCAAAAGCATTAGATATGACTTCTCATTTAAATTATTTTTTACCTCAACCCGTCAGTTTTAACGTCCAAAACTGTGGCATGGGAGGTATTTGTGTAATATCCTACTTTTAGGTCTAACAAATTTCAGATACTTCAGGGGCGGTAGATGGTTGAAACTTGAAACCCAAGAATGTTATGTACCGGTGGATTAGTTGAAAACACGAGGTTTCACTAAATGTGAATTGTTTCAACCATCACCTTTGAATTTTTTTAGAGTTAATTGAAGAAGAGAACCTTGAAGATTAAGTAATTTGATTTCTAATCTAAATATGTAATACGCTAAATAGTGTAAAATAATAAACTTAAGGCCAAATAGTGGATCTATAGGTATTAATTTATTAACATAATATGAATTATAAACTAACGCGAGCAACATGATATCAAAATTTTTAATCCTTTGTGATACGTACCGTAAATGAATTAATATCTATTTAAATCAACACAATCACAACATAATACGATAGAACAACTTGTATTAGATCCCTTCCTGGTACACATTACGAGTGCTAGTTACGGTTGGTCCAGGTGGTCACCAACGATCGTAATCCATTACCCAAAAAGGCCACAAGCTTACGTGTTCTTTTCCACTTAGGGCAATTCCGTAGTCAAAATCCCGAAAAGCCAACTTGAATTGACATAATCACCCTTCAAAATTCTGACGTGGCTGCTTCCAATTTGATAGCGATTAATAAGACAGACGGCGATGTAAACAATGTTTGGGGCTGTTAACATGTGGTAGTTCTCCCGCTTCTTCAATTAATCGCCGAACGAACGCTACGAGAGCAACGTGAAAGAGCTCACAAACACAAACTGCTCAATTCTCCGCCCATTGTCCTTTCGTTTTTCGATATAAATTTAAACCACTGTCTTTCTTTCTTCCTTGCACTCTAAAACAAGCAGCGCTCTATATTCTGTGAATCCAATGGCCGCGATTTTCCAGGGAATAGGAGCTGCCACTGCTTATCACCGACAACGCCAAGCTTCGATTCTAAGAAGCTTGCTTCCTTCTCGCAGATCTCTCTCAGGTTCGCTGCCGACTGATATCAATTAATTCGTTTTAAAAATTAAATTAAGATTTAGAATTGATTTTTTGTAATTGAATTAGGAAGAAAAGCGGCTTCGTCGTCGTCAGATCTGATGGAAGCACGAATTTTGGTTCGGGCTCGAGATCTCAGAAGGCTCAAAAGTTGATACTAATGCAGTTGCAGTAAGTAAACATAATCTGTAAGTTTTGTTTCTCTATAATTTTTTTACTCTGTACTGAATTTGTTATTCTGTGAATTTATAGACTAAACCTGATTCTGCGGCTTCTACTTCAGCCTCGAAGCCTGGGTAATTTTCTGGTCCTTTATTCAAGTGCTTTTTAGCTTAGCTACTGATTAAAGTAGTTCGTGATGACTTAATACTTAAGTATGTTTTATTTTAAAATTAATATCAGTTGGTCTATAAACTATAGGATTTTTAATTTGTTGTTAAATAATCACCCTGATAAAGAACAAGAATTTTATTGACATAGAGATTGTATGTTATGAGACTAACTAGTACTAAGAATTTTGAGGGATGTTGGCATGCATAACAGAATTGGATAATTGTATGAGCACAAATTCCCCAGAACTAATGAAATCTAATTTAGATTAAAGTTGATTAATATTTAAATTTTCTTTCAAATTAATTTAAATATTTTGTTTATAATACCATAATTAATTTTACTATTGGCTATGGAATTTTACAGTATTAACTAATTAAAAAACATTTAAATAATATTTCTGATTACTCATTGAATATTTATGTACTTTTATTTAAAAGAATTAATCAGTTATGTAATTAAATTAATAAATTTAAAATTTAAAATATAACTCAACAATAAAGATTATATCCTGAAAATGTAGTCCAAAAAACATGGACAACCTGAACTCAAGGTTCTCAATGTGTTTAGTTATAGTTTGCAAGTGAGATTGATTGGTGGAGCAGGGATTATTAATCTTGTCTCTGTTAGAAAGCCGAACATGGGAACTCTCATTTACCAAATGCACCTTTACGGTATTCCTTGAAAGTGATTTTCTCGGATATTATCTAATACATTTTAGTTGATGTATCTTTCCTGTAAGATGTAGAATAATGATGCTTCTGAACCTACAGCTTTGGTGTTTCTCATGCCTTTGACAAAATATGCTCCATCCTCTGTGCAGTGGTCCAAAGTTATCCTTAAATGGAATTTGATTAGCTAGATAGAATCTAAAGGTGATATATATTTAAGTGCTTGGAATACCTCTGGAGTTATCTTTGTATTTGAGAGTCTAGTTAGGCAACAACTAAATTGACCTTTCAACTGTTTCAAGTTGCCAAATGGAATGAAATTGAGATTATTTGTTATAGCCATTATCTTCCACTAATTTCTAATTTATACAAGTGGAATGGTTTCAATGTTACTAATGGAGGATACAGTTAACTGATTTTTGCATTTTCTTTTCACAGGCATGAACTCTTGCTTTTTGAAGCTTTACGAGAGGGCTTGGAAGAGGAAATGGACAGAGATCCAAATGTATGCGTGATGGGTGAAGATGTGGGTCACTATGGAGGCTCATACAAAGTAACAAGAGGTCTGGCTACCAAGTATGGGGATCTCAGGGTTCTTGACACCCCTATTGCTGAGAATTCCTTCACCGGTATGGGCATTGGAGCTGCCATGACCGGCCTGAGGCCAATTGTTGAGGGAATGAACATGGGATTTCTCCTTTTGGCATTTAACCAGATCTCCAACAATTGTGGAATGCTTCACTATACTTCTGGTGGCCAGTTTAAAATACCAATTGTTATTCGTGGACCTGGTGGAGTTGGTCGGCAACTTGGAGCTGAGCACTCTCAACGCCTTGAGTCATATTTTCAATCAATCCCGGGAATTCAAATGGTAGCATGCTCAACTCCATATAATGCAAAGGGCTTGATGAAAGCTGCAATCCGAAGTGATAACCCAGTGATACTTTTTGAACATGTTTTGCTTTACAACCTTAAGGAGAGGATTCCAGATGAAGAATACATTTGTAATCTTGAGGAAGCTGAAATGGTTAGGCCTGGGGAGCATGTCACTATTCTTACCTATTCCCGAATGAGGTATCATGTGATGCAGGCTGCCAAAACCTTGGTTAACAAGGGGTACGATCCCGAAGTTATTGATATCAGGTCATTGAAACCATTTGATCTTCACACCATTGGAAATTCAATTAAAAAGACGCATCGTGTGCTGATCGTGGAGGAGTGCATGCGGACTGGTGGAATTGGTGCTAGTTTAACTGCAGCTATCACTGAGAATTTCCATGATTACTTGGATGCACCTATTGTATGCCTGTCTTCTCAAGATGTTCCAACTCCATATGCTGGAACATTGGAGGAATGGACCGTTGTTCAGCCTGCCCAGATTGTGACAGCAGTTGAACAATTATGCCAATAGCTGCAGTAGTTATGGCATAGTTGCGATTGTGGTAACCCTGTCTTCTCTCTATGCATATTTTCGCCCTTGCTGTTTTTTGTGGAATCTTTATTTAATCTCAGTTTTTTAGCAATTTTTGTTGTTAAAACATGCAAATGTGGATTAAGTTTGGTGGTCTTCTTTTTATTCAATGTAACTGGACTGATATCTTGCTATTAGGGAAGAAGGTGGCATGCTAAATGGTATTTTCTAATTATAGTTATTTATGTTTGATGAGCCAGTATGAACATTCATAGAATTATAGTATATTTTGCCAATTCCCATCTTTCTAAAGTATCTGTGATATGAAGATTTATGTCCTAGTAACTTTCCTATTAACGATTGCTGGCTGCTGCCGCAAGGACATCAGTTTCACTTTCTGACTTTGCTGGATACTACTGTTACTTCCAGAAAATCCCAGAAAATATTATCTTATTAGGCTGAATGACATTTTGACCCCCAGTCTATCACAAGAGGATATATCCCTCTTGGCAAGGTTTTAAACCAGGCTCGGGGTGAAATCCGACAAAGTGGCTGGGTCTCGGGTTGACCGGTTGAGCCGGTGGGTCAAACTGGTGATGTCAACATGTCCAAAGGTTTGAAATTCGGCAAAAACACCCCTAAAAATTACACATAAGTCTCTACAAGTTTGAAATCTTATAAAACACCCAAAATTACACCGTCGACGTCGACAACCTAGGCCAAATATGGTCTATTTCCGGCATCGACAACACATCTTATCACCACGAAAACATTCTCCTCAGCCTTTTGACCAAAACCCATCTCATCTTACCCTTGTTCCCCTTGCCAATTGGGTTGTTGCTGTTGATTGATTTTTGTGATTTTCGGTCGTTTCACTCATTGGAAATCACCTCCGTCATCACTTTTCAACTCATCGGTCTTTCCTCTTCAAAACCCCCAACATCTTAACCACCAATTATTCGTCGATTGTCGTCCTAATCTTAAGGGTTTGTCATGAAAAGTCAAAATTGGTAATCGATCCCGTGAAGGCCCCGGGTCTCGGTTCAACCGGACCGGGTTTTAAAACACAATCTCTTGGTTTTAGAAACACTCAAATGTGTTATGTTTGTTTAGCTATTTCTACGATATCCTATCTTTATCCTACCCAAAATATATATTTGTTTCCCTATTATGAAAATCCAATTCTATTTTATTCTACTTTTTTAAACCCCCTAGGTTTATTAATTTAACTAAACGCCAAAAAAAAGTTTAGAAATTGACAAAAACACCCCCATCCACCCACATTTGCTAGATTCTGGCTATCTTCGTCTGAAGGTGGTCGGAATCTGGCGTAACGGAGCATTACCAGCTGGATCTGGCCGGTAGTGCGTCGATCTAGCATTTTCTAGCTAGATCCACCATGGATCTAGCCAAAAAAGGTTTAATCCACAGTCAAAGATCTGGTTGTAGTTGGTTGTCAACGACGGCAAAGATATGATTGTCATTGACCGTTAACAACAGTTATATCTTTGGTTGTCGTTGACGACCAAACGTGGCCAGATTTGGCCATCATTAGCTACATCTGGTCGTTAGTAGCCAGATCTGGCATTAGGTCTGGTTGTAGATCTGACATTTTCCAGCAAGATCCACGGTGGATCTAACTGAAAAATGTCATATCGACGCACGATCGACCAGATCCAGTCAGTTGTACGTCATTACGACAACTACCGGCCACCCTCCTGCGATGGTGGCTGGCTGGCGACATTTAATGGGTGGGTGAGAGTGTTTTTATTAATTTTAAATATTTATTGTAGTGGTGTTTAGCTAAATTAACAAACTTAGGGGGTGTTTTTGTTAATTTTCAAATCTTATCTAGTAATAACCACCCAACTTAAGTTTTTCAAAAATCTTACCCAAAATAATAAAACAAACACAGTCTCAAATGTAGGGTTGAGCACGGGTAGCAGGTAGAACTGGAGTTGGAATCGAAACTGAAATCGGAACCGGAACCTACTCGGAACCGACATTATGTAGGTAGGTTTCGATTCCATTTTATTGGAATCGACACTATGCCGGTTCCGATTTCGGAACCGAAACTGGAACCTAGAAAAAGAACTTGCAGCGGGTGCTCGGCTTGGAACCTACAACGGATACCTGGTTTGGAGCCTATTTGGAACCAATGGCGGATACCCAGAATGGAACTTATTTTTGAACATGGGTTGAAATAAAATATCTATGAAGAATGGGGGGTCCATGTAATTTTACATATAAAAAAAAATTAAATGGAAAAAGTTAAATTTTTACAATAATCTAATTAAATAAATATACAATTATACTTATTACATACAAATTACACTATATAAAAAACTTTAATGTATTATAATATATTAATATTAAAGTTTTGATTAATTAAATGTATAATTAGAATTAGCTAATTAGGATCCAATTAAAAGTGTTTTAATGTTATTAAAAAAATTATTTTTGAATAAAATAATATATTTGATTGAATAATAACATAATATTTAGTTATTTACTTCAATTATTAAATTCTAGGTATATCTATAGTGAATTAGTAATTAATTAATTATATATGATAAATTGATAAACATTAATACATTAATAGTTAAATGATTACTTAATCAATTATAATATTACATTAGAGTTAAATGATTACTTAATTAATTATAATATTACATTAGAGTTAAATGATTATTTAATTAATTATAAGTTTATAATATTACATTATTAATTTAGTATATTACTTAATTAAATAATTAGAAATTTTATTAATTATAACATTACATTAATAATTTAGTACATTACTTAATTAAATAATTAGAAATTTTATTAATTATAACATTACATTATAGATTTATAGTATAATTACTTAATTAATTATAACATTATATTATAAACAAATGATTACTTAATTAATTATAATATTTTATTATAATCATTAGTATAATACTTAATTAAATGATTAAAAATTTAATTAATTATAATAATACATTAAAGATTTATAGTATGATTACTTAATTCATTATAACATTACATTATAGTATGATTATATAATTAATTATAACATTACATAGTTAAATGAATACTTGATTAATTATGACATCATATTATAAACATTAATAATTTACTAAGTAATACAATATTTAATTAAATAATTAAAAATTTAATTAATTATAATATTACATTAAAGATTTATAATATGATTATTTACTTTATTATAACATTACATTATAATATGATCTCATAATTAATTATAACATTATTTAATTAAATAATTAAAAATTTAATTAATTACAATATTATATTATAAATTTATAGTATGACTACTTAATTAATTATAACATTATATTATAAATATTAGTATAATACTTAATTAAATGATTAGAAATTTAATTAATTATAACATTATATTATAGATGTATAGTATGATTACTTAATTAATTATAATATTATATTATAATTACTTAATTACTTAATTAATTACAACATTAGTACATTACATTATAAACATTAATAATTTATAACATTAAATTTACTATATTAGTATTTAGTACATTATAAATACCCAATTATAACATTAAATTTATAAACATTAATAATTTATTAAACATTAGTTATCAAATAGACCCCTGTTCAATGTTAATATAAAACAACAGGGGGTATGTTGTAAATTTACATTTACAAACACAAAGCAAAATACCCATTTCCATTAGGGCAAATCGAATTGGTATTATCTCAATATCTCTTGATTCTCTTCTTCTCTGTTCTCTCTGCCATCTTCTTCTCCTATGTTTTCTGGAACTTCAACTGTTGATTCTTCGAGGGATACTACTCAGATTGAAGGTGCGTGATATGAAACTAATCAACTATCTTAATATTATTCTCTCTCTTTGGCGTAATTATGCTGTAATTCATATTTCTCTCTTTCCTTTTATTCTTTCTGTTCAGTTGCCTTTGTGTTGTGCTTGTGCTTGTAGGGCTTCTCTTTTGGCCCCTCAAAACAATGGTAATCAAAAGAGATTAGTGATTTGTGAACTGGTTTCATTTCTTTGAAGCAATTTCTCAAAATTATAATCCATAACCTCTAACTATAATCCACAGATATGTAATGCACAATACTATGTATGATTGTATTTTATAAATTTTTATATAACTGGACAGCACAAATTGCAGCAACTTGCAGGCTTGCAATTGCTGCAATTTGCAATAGGGGGTGTATTTGTAAACTTTTAAGGTATTTTTATTATTTTTTAAACTAATAGGGGGGTAATTGATTTTTTATAGGGTACCCGAGTAAAGAACCAGAACCTGCATTTTAGGTTCTAGTTCCTTGAATTTAAGAACCTGCACTGTGTGGTTCCAATTCCGGTTTCTTTTTTCAGGAACTTACACTGTGTGGTTCCGGTCCCTCGAAAAATGCAGGGTATCCAGAACCTCTTACCCCTGCTCAAATGTTACTTCTAGTTTTTGAAGTCAGATATTAAACTTAACTGTGAAAGGACAATCTTGTCAATCTATCATGAGTTAGTATAAATATGAGGTGAATTGATAAAATGGGGATAATAAGAGGGGAAATCCTTTTGTGGGAGATTGAGGGTCAAAATGTCATTCGGCTATCTTATTCACTCTTTCTTTTTGTCCGACCAGAACCAGCTACATACATTCCCTGGGTCTTGAAGATATTCATATGAACCCAAACTGCAAGAGCTCTAACAAAGCCCTCATATTTCTGCATGTTATTATTGAATTTGAAAATTTCATTTAAACCTTGAGTTTTATGAAGCATAAGTGTATTGACCACAGTGAAAAAAATTCATTTATTGTGAGGGAGATGATGATTACTAGATTAAGCTTAAGCAAATACCAAATGGTGAAATTTAAACCCAAACTATTTCAAAGTCCAAAATCCATTAATTTTGGGTTATTTGATGTATTGATAGGCAAGCCCATTTGGCTGTTTTTGCGTTCCACCATTTTTGGTATCCATTTCATGCTGTGTGGTAAAGTGGGATTCATACCTGGACAAGTTGGATGATCAAGTGGCTTCTGCTGAGGCTGAGCATGTGAGTGATTCATCAATTCCTAGACATGGTAATGTGAAGGCCAGTTGTTTTTATTGACCTTCAAAGGGACATGAAAGGGTGGAGGTGGACTAATTTCAACCACTTGCATATGCATCAATGTTGTTGTTTCTACTAAACCTAATTTCATCATTCTCTAAATATTTGTCCCCAATTCCAGCAATACAATTAATCAATTCTTCCCGAGATTGTTGGTCTATCTAGGCATATAGAATTACATTCATTTATTCATAAATGTCTACTTGTTACGATTAATATGTTAGTCTTTTGTATAGTCAACAATCACTCAACTAGGTTAAGAGGTGTTAAAATAGATTTAGACTTTCATCCATTATGAACGATAAAGGGATAAGGTCAAATCACTACTACTAGTATATGGTTAAATGTAACAAAGGTGTCAATTAAGTCATGAGTTGGTTCTACCATGTTACTTATATCTAGGGGTGTCAGCCGAGTCACTTGCAAGCGGCTCAAGCTCGGTTTGGTAAAAGCTCGAGCTCGACTCGTCTTGGCTATAGTGTCGAGCCAGCCAGATTTCGACTCGACTTGAGCTCGATTGGAAAAGCCAAAAAAATGAAGAATTGGCGAGTTTTTTTTAGTGAGCTTGAACTCGAATTTTCAGTCTTGAGCTCAAGCTCGGACTGTCGAGCTCGATTAGCCCAAAACTCGATTCGGCTTGGCTTGTTTACACTCCTACTTATATCTATCCATCCGCCCAACTAAATATAATACTATGATTAAGAATTGGCGAAGACTCATCGATTTGACAACACATAATTAAATTATAGAGAAGCTGAGACCCACCTGCATGTAGAAATATTCCTGATTGCACAAAACGCGTTTATTATTTAAACACAACAAAAATCTTTTCAAAACCAAACAACTGAGATCAGTTTTACTGTCTGCCCGAAACATGCACCAACCATGTCCATTTGCACTATTTTCTTCGCCATGTGACTTGTTTCCTACAAGTTGCAGCCCACTTTACAACAAGTTGCAGCGGCGCTTGATGTGGTCAGGGAAGGAATCAAGATAGTGGGTGGGCAATTGCGTTAATAATTCTTCTCTATATAGTTTATGTTTCAGCTATCTTCCAGAGCGCAAATCTTTCAAGATATGATTTGTCTCTTGCCTTGTCTATTTGATTTGCATTAGAATTAGAATTTACCCATGTGGAATCCGATTGGAATATGTGGATTCGCAAAAAGATTGCTTGATATAAACTATGATTTTATATGTTCTTATGTACCAGCTTTTTGGTCTCCACCTGCAGCCAAATTTTACAGAAGTGGGGTTTCTTTTTTCTCTGATTGCTTTGTCTTTTGCTATTGCACGTGTATGATAATAACTTAGATCGTTTAAAATTCATAATCAAATCAAACCCTTATTTTTTTTTTTTTTTTTTTTTTTTGTTTAAGTAGCATTGTTTAAAAGAAAAGAGAGAAAGAATATCACAAAAAACTATAAAAAACAAGTAGACTATAAAAAAACAAGTTATCCTACCTTTTTTTTGGTTGTAAGTAGCATTGTTAAAGAAAAGAGGAAAGAATATACAAAAGACTATAAAAACATAGACTATAAAAAAACAAGTTATCCTACCTTAAGACAGGTCTTGGTTAAGAAAACCTATGTTCGTCAAACTTAACTATACTAAACTATATTTTCTTTAATTTCCCCACGCCTAGAGATATATAAAATCATCTAGTTAGGTCGGGCCTGAGTTGATCATCTATGAATAATCTTTAATTTACCAAGTTCAATGAATTAAATTAATAAAATGCTTCATTAAAGTGCTGATTCAAGACGTTGCAAACATGTTGAAACTTGTCTTATGCCCTTGGAGACAATGAAAGATACTAAAATGCTTAATTAAAGTGCTGATTAAATAGAAAGGTACTAATTTGTTTGGTATGGAACACTCACTACATCTTAGACAATGAAAGATCGTGAATAATTGTGTCACTCACAAGAAGAAATTTTAAAGAGAAATCAGAGTCCTATAGTATAGAGATAAGGCAATAATGGCCATGCTTGTGTTAGCATCAAGTTTTTGTTAGAAACATGCTTTAAACATGTCGTGATGAGCATGTGATTTCTCTATGATAATGACCATGCAGCGGTTCTCTGCAAGCACAAGGCCCATTGGTAGCCTTTCGGCTTTTCTGTGGAAGCAGTAAAGCTTGACCAACTGCAATATTATGACTCTGTGAGGCATGGCTTTTCAGATACGTTTCTTGTTGTCTCAGATCAATTTTCCAGTATGGGAATTCATTAACGAAATCTACCAATATGGAAAATATGTGGAATCGAATTTGACTTTGTCAGCCGCCCAGTAGATATTTCAGTAACAACGTGTTGTACTTGTTGTTGCCTAATTAGATCCTTTCTTCTTTAATATTATTGAATCTCAAGAGTTTTGCGTTGAATAATTTAAAATCCTGCATCAAATTTATAAGTAAAGAGAATAAGATATCTCACTCATAACATAGACTGATCTGAATTGGATTCTAAGATTCTCAAACAATCCAAAACTATGAACTTTTTTTACCCTTGTGATAAAAAAAATTGGGTTCCTTTAAGATTTGGTTTTCCTTTATATTAATTCTTGTTATAAGATTTAGGCACCAATCGATACAATTTGATTGAGCATAAGATTTCAATGTCCAACTAATCAATATGTATATAGAAGATACAATTATATACGAAGAAGATAAGTTTTTTATGATTGTTTGGTTTGCATAAACAACCTGAAAGAAGTTTTATATAGAGGTGTGACATTGATATATCGAAGTGTAGGTTACAGTGTGGACTGTGTAAAGTGCATTCTTCATCGGTTCAGCACGTTTAACTGACACGGTGTATGGTGTAGTCAGCAAACTTTAATGTTTCTTTTTTCTTTTCTTTTCTCTTTTTTTAAGAAATAAATGAAAAATCAGTTAGGGTTTTGAGTATTCTAATATTTACCCTGGAAGTGTTTATGATAAGAAGTGTTTGTTTATTTTCTACGTTGAAGTGCAAGATTTTGAGACAAAAATTGCTTTAGGTTATTCTCTCTATATAATATCTGAATATATCATCCGAAGCAATATAAATATCGCTTAGTAGGACAATTTCTGAAAGCCGACTAAGATTGAATTCACGTGCTAGCTAACCAGAAAGATGAGGAAAATCTTCGCCAACAGAGCATCTACTTGTGCCCGTTTGCGGCAGTTTGGTGTGCACTGTTCACAAACTTTCGATATTTTTGGGGAGTATTAATGCATGCATAGTCACAAATGGGGTCCAACTGGATTAATTTTCTGAAGAGAGTTTGATTTTGTTTTGGCCAAATTGATCAACACTTTGTTACGTCACTTAGAATCTCATTCATTCAAATCCTATATATCTGTGTGTGTGTCTCCTGAAATTTTGCCCAGTTTGAGAATACGGGCCTATTCAATGTCTCGAATTCATCTGGTCACTGCTAAGTCCTAATTTCTAGCTAGGAGCCTCTCGACAGTTCTATTATTTATTTATTAAATCAAATGAGCTGTGTTATGGAGAAGTCCTGGATCAGGTATAAAGGATAGTAAATATAATATTGAACGAAAATTACGTATATTTATTTATTTCTTTACACATGGTTTCCATTTTATTAGAAATATTGTCTGGTTAGGTTGGCTAGAAAGAGGTCGAAAGGTCAGGGAACGAGAGCTCCCATGCAAGCCGTACGTCAATCTCTTAACTGTTCATGGCATTCAAATTCAATTATATTTCCAACCGAAATCTGGGGAGCCTTTGACGCGTGATACGTGGCTAAGTTTTCTCTTGACACATTCAGATTTTCTGTATATCCACATCCACATTTGGCTATACACATGTTCTCTTCTCCAAGCCCGTGGGAAATTTTGTGACGCTATCGTGAATTTATTGCCTTGTTGTGCTGCCTGCTTGCCGTAGTTTGCGGTGGTTGATAGTGTAGTGATTCACTTTCATTATATATATATGAGAAGGATCACGTTAGCAGCTAGCTGTGATATCCTTGGAGGCTTTCTTGGAGAAGAATGTCTGATGTCATGTTGTCTCTCCTCAACATATGCCTCTTCGAACTGGATATACTACTAATATGTGGAGAAAGCTTCTTCTTACACGTCTGACTACAAATAATAATTTTTTTTTTTAATTTCTTTTACATTAATATCTCCTTGCATAGTTAGTCATCTCTGCCATAGTTTACTTCATTTGGTGTGAAAAGAATAACAATGTGTTTAGCCATGAGAGCAAGACGTCATGTGTGATCATCAATGAGATCTTTTTCATAAAGATCGAGCTACTGACCTAGCAGCCAAATATGCCATCCATCCTTAACTTAGGGCTATCTCGAGTCTGCCCAACTAATTGATCTTGTTTGTTCTGAGCATGTGCCCTCTTGTCGGGCTCCTGTGCCCGTTTCTCTTTTCTGCTTCGTATGAGCTTGTGAGATCCTTTAGGGTGCCATATTGTAACTCAAAGTTCTTTTCTAATACATCTCTACCAACATTATGATTGAGGCATAGATCCATCATCCATCTAATTTGAGCGCGTTGGCTATAATACCACATTGCATACATATGCATTTTATAAGTTTTACGTTTTTTTTGTTTTCTTTTAATTTGCAAGTTTTACATTTATGATTTTACAAATTTTATGTAGATACATTAATACAATAACATATCGTAACAAAACTATTGAAGTCCCACACTGATTAGGCACACTCAAGCCTACTGGTTTATAAGAGGGGGTAATCCTCTAATTCAACAAGACCTTATTGGGTGAAGAGTTCGACCACCTCAAATTCTATAATGGTATCAGAGTCCAGGTTCAGTTAAGCTAAGTCCTTGACTAGTGGGTGAGGAGTTAGTTAGAGCCGACAACTACCTCCAATAACAGGCATGACCCAACATATGAGCTCGACCTTGAGGAGGAGTGTTGAAGTCCCACACCGACTAGGCACACTCAACCCTATTGGTTTATAAGAAGGGGTAATCCTCCTATTCAACAAGGCCTTATTGGGTGAGGAGTCAGACTCACTCAAATTCTATCAAAAGCCTCTAATTTGAGTTTATGCATGGAAAAACTAGGGTAAGNCCCGTGGGAAATTTTGTGACGCTATCGTGAATTTATTGCCTTGTTGTGCTGCCTGCTTGCCGTAGTTTGCGGTGGTTGATAGTGTAGTGATTCACTTTCATTATATATATATTTTTGAGAAGGATCACGTTAGCAGCTAGCTGTGATATCCTTGGAGGCTTTCTTGGAGAAGAATGTCTGATGTCATGTTGTCTCTCCTCAACATATGCCTCTTCGAACTGGATATACTACTAATATGTGGAGAAAGCTTCTTCTTACACGTCTGACTACAAATAATAATTTTTTTTTTTAATTTCTTTTACATTAATATCTCCTTGCATAGTTAGTCATCTCTGCCATAGTTTACTTCATTTGGTGTGAAAAGAATAACAATGTGTTTAGCCATGAGAGCAAGACTTCATGTGTGATCATCAATGAGATCTTTTTCATAAAGATCGAGCTACTGACCTAGCCTCCAAGTATGCCATCCATCCTTAACTTAGGGCTATCTGCCCAACTAATTGATCTTGTTTGTTCTGAGCATGTGCCCTCTTGTCGGGCTCCTGTGCCCTTTTCTCTTTTCTGTTTGGTATGAGTTTGTGAGCTCCTTTAGGGTGCCATATTGTAACTCAAAGTTCTTTTCTAATACATCTCTACCAACATTATGATTGAGGCATAGATCCATCATCCATCTAATTTGAGCGCGTTGGCTATAATACCACATTGCATACATATGCATTTTATAAGTTTTACGTTTTTTTTGTTTTCTTTTAATTTGCAAGTTTTACATTTATGATTTTACAAATTTTATGTAGATACATTAATACAATAACATATCGTAACAAAACTATTGAAGTCCCACACTGATTAGGCACACTCAAGCCTACTGGTTTATAAGAGGGGGTAATCCTCTAATTCAACAAGACCTTATTGGGTGAAGAGTTCGACCACCTCAAATTCTATAATGGTATCAGAGTCCAGGTTCAGTTAAGCTAAGTCCTTGACTAGTGGGTGAGGAGTTAGTTAGAGCCGACAACTACCTCCAATAACAGGCATGACCCAACATATGAGCTCGACCTTGAGGAGGAGTGTTGAAGTCCCACACCGACTAGGCACACTCAACCCTATTGGTTTATAAGAAGGGGTAATCCTCCTATTCAACAAGGCCTTATTGGGTGAGGAGTCAGACTCACTCAAATTCTATCAAAAGCCTCTAATTTGAGTTTATGCATGGAAAAACTAGGGTAAGTTGCACAAGTTATTTACTAATTAGCTACTTATCCTATCGCGAGTTCAAGTTCTTGTCTTTATATTCTAAAGTTTAACTAGCTAGCTTGTTGAGGTTCAGGTTCCACAGTATTGCTGTTTTTAATTTAGGGAGCAAAAAACCCCTACCATATTGGAGAAGATCAGCTTTTCAGTTTTCACTCCAAAAACTAATCTTCCATTGGCACTAAATTATTAATGTAGGCGTTGTTGCTTTCCATTGGCACTACCTCTGAGGAACTAAAGAATGATACATTGATAATCTGCAAACTAAAAAAATATCTGTTATGCTGATGATACTTATCTTTGAACATAATTTAGTTGATATCATTAAGAACATGAACAAAGTATTAAATAATATCCCCTATAAAAAATCTGAAGAAGGCCAAAGTGGAAAAAATACAGGTGGGATTGAGACAAATTCAGTCATAATCATAAGTCAAGTAACTATTAACGGTTCATGAATTAATATAAAGAACACGCTTTCTATAAAGTCTTTTGCTTGCTGTTCTACATTGGCCAATTAGTAGGAGAGATTGCCATTAATGGAATACCCATGATAAATAGACGCAGATATGTTATATAAGTAAAGCTCATGTTTGGTTTGTGTATTAGAAATGAATGGAATAAAAGTATTATGCTTGTACTAAGGGTTGAAGGAATAGAAAACTATTTGTTGCTTTTGGACGAAAATGTCCTTCATTTTTTATTTAATAAATATAGTTTTTATTTTTTATTTAAGTATAAAATTTCGAAATTCAAAAAATCTAAAACATTTAAAATAAAACAAAACTAAACCGGTTAATTTTGCCAGTCAGCAACTTTTTGTCAGGCTGTCAGTGTCACTGTCGGCGCATGAATTATCAAAGACAGTTGATCTATCGACGTGACGTCACGCGCGGTTGCCTTGATCGACGACCATTGCGCTTAATATTGCTACACCGGTTTTCAGTGATTGGGAGATCACCGGCCTCTAATTCGTCACGTGTCAACAATGACACCAATAGCGTGATGGAAAGTCGTCGGCTGGCGACTTTGATCGGCTTTGACAGGTTTGAAATTTTTTAGGTTTTTGAAATATTTAAAAATTTAATTATTTTAACAAAATAATTATTTATTTAATAGTTAAATTATTAATTAATTTCTTTAGAGATAAAGAGAAATTGAGATTTAAAAAGAGTAAACTGGACAGTTTAACATTCCATTACTAGTAATGAATATCATTCTTGATTCCCTATTTTGGAATGTATGCTACTCTATCAATTTTTTTTTTTTTTTTTTTAATGACTGAGGGTGTTCGATTCAGCTTGTGTATACCTAAATTAATCATTTAAGACCGTGAAACTACCGACTGGATAAAAGCTCTAGTGATTACCTCTACATTTTTTACTCTCGTTATGAATGATTCTCAACAATATATACCAAAATAGCCACAAGATAAAGAATATAGACCATTAATATATATGATCCCAATTGATCTTATATTAACGAAATTTGTAGTGGTCGTCAATGTGCTGTTATATTAAACTGTTGGCTCTAATGTTAGTTGGAAGAGGATAAACACATATATATAGATATATATATATAATTTAATGTTTGACCGACCACAAGCAAGGTACACTTTTAGGGTTTCTTTTGTGTATTTTATACGATTGGTGTTATAATGTCAATGCCCACCACTTAAATTTATACAATTTTTTTTCTGGATTTTAAGGTTTCTTTTAGTTTTCTAGGTTTTATTTATTCTTATCCTCAGACCACAATGGAAGTTCTATACCTATCCATCCAATGGAAGTGGATAAAGCAAGAGTGGCCACTCCCTCTGAAAATGAAAGTCTCAGCTGATAATTTATATAAATAATGTTTCATTAGAAGACTAGGGGATGGGGTTTGGTAAATGTGAAGATGACATAAGATAATAAATATATAAATAATTTGTCGTAACGTAAATGCACAAACCTTTTTATAAGTTTATGTATTGTTTATCAACTGAATTAAGCATATTAAAATTGCACTGTAAATTTTATAATGTTTGTGCTTGAATGAAATCATTATTTTTTCCTTTAACAATGGTAGAAGTTTACATCACTGTCTTCGTCATGGTCCACAGATTTTCAGTATTCTCTGAAAAGGATCTGTCGGTAATCCAGCTCTCTCGTTCTTTCCTTCTTTCTTTCTTTCAAGGATTAGAATTAACAAAGTGAAAGGTGTGGCCTCCACTTCATTTTCTTGAGCCAAAAAATAAATAAATAAATAACTACAGGGGAAGCGACGACGTGTCCGCCCGCCGCAATCGTGCACTGATAAAAATTTCAGAGTTACTGAGATTTCGGCCTTTTTGTCAGGACGAACCAACACCTACCAAACCAAGGACGGCCGTTGTCGACTCTGACGCGACCATTTTTCAGCAACGTCACTTTTTCTCTTTCTTCGATCCTTTTTTTTTTTTTTTAATCGATTAATATATTACGTGTACTTCCTCTCTTCTCGTTTTTTGATTTCATTCTTTTGTTTTCACGTGTGTTCCACTTCCATATCTCTCCATACACTGTTCCAACTTTAATTTTATTGGAAATTTTTAAATTATATTTTAGCTTTTCATTCAATTTTTTATACCCATATAGTTTGACTACAATTTTAGCTTTATATATTTACAGGGTATATTGAAATTTCAGAAATCTAAATTATAATTTATCCATTATTTTCTGTTTGTATTTTGGTAGTGGGAATTAATTTTTTTTTTTTAAGTATACGAGGTATTCAGACGAGTCTATTTAATTATTTTTTGGTTGTGAGAATTAATTATTAGTATTATTTTTAGGTATTTAAAGTATCAGACTCACAGGTATGCTTGCCACTCAAGCAAATTTTGGTAAGTAGGACATTTTCAGAACATGATTGAAGTTTCAACTAAGTTTTTTCTAGTAGATTCTATATTATAGCATTTCAACTCTATTTCTTGGGCGGTGAGGAGCATTTGACTACTTGAGCAGACCTTTAAAAGCCACAGAAAAATCATGCGCGGTATGGCTAGCCATTCAAGACTTCAAGTCGAAGAATAGTAAGGGTGGATTTTCTATTTTTATCATATCTTATTTTTATCATCTTCAAAATACATATTTATTTCTTTATTCTAAAAATATTATTATATTTTATTTTATTTTTTAAACCCTTAAATTATTAATTTAACTAATCACTCCTAAAAAAAGTTTAGAAATTGACAAAAATAACCTCATCTACCCATATTTATCAGATTTCAATCACCACCGTCAAAAAGTGGTCAGAATCTAGTATAATAGTACACTATTGACTGGATCTAGCCAGTAGTGTGTGGATATAGCCTTTTTTCGCCAGATCCACCATGGATCTGGTAGAAAAATACCATATCTATGGTCAAAGATCTGGCTATTGACAGTTAGATCTTTGGCCGTAGCTAGTCGTCAATGATAGCCAAGATATGACCGTCGTTGACGACCAAACGCAGTCAGATCTAACTATCAATGACCAGATCTAGTTGTAGATCTGACCTTTTCTGGATAAAGCCACAGTGGATCTAACTAAAAAAAGTTATCTCGACTCATGATCGGCCAAATCCAGTCGATCGAACTTGCCAATTACCGATAATTAATGGGTGGATGAAGGTGTTTTTGTAATTTTTAATGTTTTTATTACAGAGATATTTAGAAATTTACAAACACATAGAATATTTTTATTAAATTTTAAATTTTACCTCAGTTATTATTATCCCATTCTTACTTTTTTTTTTTTTTTAAATACTATCCAAAATACTAGCACCTCAGTTATATATTATTTATGCCTTGTAAATTTGTAATCTGGTAAAGGCTCACAATTAATATAAATTGTGAATAACAAATACTGACAGTACTAAAAGTAAAAGTTTCAGATTGCAGAGAATAGTCAATTCATAAGTTTCAGCTGGTAGTGATGAAGTGACAACCGCAGCTTCCCCGTAAGTAACATTTAACTGGACCTGCAAAAACAGTCCATTAGTCTTACTTGAATATGATACATCAACATCACCTTTTTTTTTTTTTTTTTTTTTAAGAATAATTCTCAATATATAAACTATATACAAAACAAACCGACATGATATGAAATTAATAAAAAAGTGAATGAAAATAAAAAATCTATCTCAAATGAATGATGTTGTAAGTAAATTTAATACATAAGTTTGTTATATAAGAGTTTCTATACATACTTTATATTTGTAATTTTATTTTTCTTCTGTCATGAGACATATGTATACATACATTTAATTTATTAATGAATCGAATAATTTAAGTAATTAATATTTAACTGTAACTTTATTCAGTGCATGGCTATTGGTCGGCTATGGCAGCTTAGACTCCCGTCTATGACAAAATATTGTTTCATATATATATATATATATGTTTGTGCTTTGAGTGCTCGAACTTTTGTCATTTGATACATTCAAAAAGATACAATATATATATGAAACAATATTAATAGCGGTTGGCAGTGTCCACAGCGGCTGATATAATTAATTACCCTAATCTTGTTATTAATATTTTGATCAAAGTCTTCTTAATTACAGTTAATAATGGTGAGTCTTCAAAACTCTATATATATATATATATGATTAATACTAATGGTCGCTGGGAACTTGTGCATACGGTGACAAGTTCTAAAAATTGTCTATTACCCTCATAGGTGTGAAAGCAGTCGAGGAAATTTATTGAGGGAAGCAATGAGGGACCAACATTAGAGACCTTAATAAAGCAGATAATGGGACCAAATAAATTAATTTATATATGATGGAAAATCACTGTATTTAATTGGCAATTTCAACCTATCAGGTTGCAGCCAAATGCACATTAATAGCGGTTGGCAGTATTAATATTTTGATCAAAGTCTTCTTAATTACAGTTAATAATGGTGATTCTTCAAAACTTGTTCCAGCAAAGGACCAAAAAAATAAGATGAAGAGTCGCAGTTTTTGTCTTGGTAGTTGAATATTGATCACGTGGTGGGCACTGAGGTTTCTTGTAAGAGAATAGGTAAAGTTTCTGGAAGTATATTACTGCATGCGCAAAGGATAATAATAATGTTTTGCATGGATTTGATTTAAGAAGAAAATTCACAGGTCGGTGGATCCATTTGTTACGAAAATTATTCTAATTCAATGTTTTGAAAGAGAAAAAATAAATAAAAAAATAAAAGTAGGGTTTTGTTATTAGTCTTCTTCTAAGTGATCTTTTCGAGAATAAGAGACTTTTTGAACAACCTGCGATAAAGCTTTAGTGGGACATTTTTGCTTCCTCCCTCTCTCTCTAAATTACAAACCTAAACATCCAAAGTAACTGTCATTGCCCACAAAACACCTTTTCTAAAGTTGTGGCTAACATTGATTCTGCGGCAAAATAAAGAATATTAAATAAATATTTCGGGTTTTCATTATATATTTATGACCATACGTTTCAAGAACTGAATTGAAGAACATGCCTTCCTTTTTATAATTCTCACGTGATTCATTAAAAAGGATAAAAAATGTACAGAAAGATCATAAAAAACCGATCATCCTACCTCAAAACAGGTCCTGGGATAAGAATAAAAACACAAACCTAATAGGCTGATGAGATAGAGGAGAGGAACAAGCAAAAGAATACAAAAATAAAAACATCTTATCACAGGACATGTCTGGATTTAAAAAAAAAAAACTGCTATACACAACATCATTTAATTCATATTTCATGGTCGTTTTCGCAAGTAGACAAGATTGCATATGGATGGCTAATTCACACACAAAAATCTCTTGATTAAAAATTTACTTGGTGAAATTATTAATCGATAATTAGTCAATGGGTATCAACTTTCTTTTTACATAAAGTCAATAGCCTTCTGGAAATGGCATCTCCTGCTTTCCCCGGCAAACATGTTTCATGATATTGAAAGATGTCCAATTACATTGAGTGGGTTGGTGACGTAGCTGGGCCACAATCCCCTGATGCAATCTCATTTCGATTTTGATCGGAAGGAAAATTCATTCATTATGTATTTGATCGGGTGATGAGTCAGACGCACCTCAATTTCTATCGTTACGTCTCAATCAAGTTACCAAGTTGGCCAAATTATTAGCCATTTCATTTTTTTTCAATTATTAATAAAGCTGTTAATTGTATTATTTCCTGAACGTGCCCCAATGATTTCTTGAGTCAGAGAATTGCAGGCCAAAATAATATTAGTTCTGAAAGGAGAAACGAAGAAAGATGTAATAGAAGAAGAACAGAATTTGCAAGACGACAATATATATCCAAAAAGGTGCTGAAGTATTATATAGAAATTGGCAAATTTGTGAAACTGATAAGCGAGACATTTGTCATATCGTATCAGTCCTTAATATCTCCACACGTGATATGTGTACTACTGCATTTACGTCTCCAAGTCTAAGTCTAAGAATTCTATTGCTCGAGTTTATAAAATTATCGAATAGGTAAAAATTTTTAGTAATCACTTTTATAACTGTTGGGAGAAAGTCGATCTGAATAGTTTTTAAATTTTTTTTGTTTTTTTATTATCAAGTTATTTAATAGTGATTTAAAAAAATTAAATCTTAAAAAATAATTTAGTCAAACAGTTTATTTTCGACAAAATTTGAGCCGCAATCGGCGAAAGTGCAAAAAATTTCAATGATATATTTATATTATATATAACAAGAAAGAGATTATTGGTTCTTTAAGGCTACGTGCATTAAATATTTTATCGACAAAACTCAAAAGAGAAGAAGTTTGATACAATGAGAGAGATAATATTCTCTTTCTTTTACAAAGGTAAATAATTTTAAAATACAAAATTCAAAAGAGAAACAGAAACCAGCTGAGCTCGAATTCTACCTATATGTCATAAGCTACAAGCTGGTTCCTTGGAAACTACAATAATAATGACAATAAACGTAACAAAAACAAAAGGGTTGCTAGGGTTTTCAAATCTCCAGGAGAATCCGAGGACCTGTCTTCTCTGACGCATCGATCCCTATGTTAAAATCTCCCAGTAATTTTCTCAAAAACTCACCAACAACACATTTCACAAAAACCTTTTCCTCTATGCTTGGTTCACCAAATCCTTTGCCTCCACAAACGTTCCATGAAAACCGTACGGTACTCTTGAAGGTAACTTAACCGAAGCTTCAAGCTGTAAATTATTGGCGTTCACAATCTGTAGCTCTGATTTCCATGTCTTCTCGTTGTGAACAAATGCAAGAATATAACCATCATCTTCATTTTCAGAATTTGCATCTGTTGGTAGGAAAAATGGCTCACCACCGTATTTTCTATCACCATAAATGTATTTTTTTACCTCTCCAGTAGAAAGATCCACTTTGGCAAAACCTGATACTTTTGGCCACGGCTCAGCAATGGCAAGATAAGCAAACCGGGTTTTTCTCCCGAGTCGGTTCCGGTTCACCATTCCAGCCTCTAAGTTCACTTGGTCAGATTGAGAAAGTATGGGTCGGCGTGTGGACTTACCAGTCTTTAAATTTAGCCGAATTTCAGATAACACACTCTTCAAACTCTCGTCACATTCATTGAAAATTGAGTCAGCCGGTGTCATGCATGATCCTATAACGACAACTTCATCAGATTCCGGTTCCTCCCAAGCGTTCCACAAATGGAAACAAAACGTATCCGGTGATTCAATCCAAATTATATCTTTAGCATCAGTCGCATTTTTCGCCAGAATCCCAAACCTGGACTTCTTGTTCTTGTCATATATCACCGGAGACCCTCCCTTTATCATTTCTTGAAGCTTGAACACAACTTGCTGATCCGGGATCACCACAAAATTCTCAGTGATAGCGAAATCATGCATCATGGTTGGCATTTCAAGAGGAATTTCAACGTCCGGTGACTTCGTTCCATCCGGAGAAAATCGGAAGTATTTAAGATAAGGCTTTTGAACGACATCATAGCTCAAAGAAAACAATTCTTTGGAAATTGGATCAACTTTAGGGTGAGCTATCATAGTTGAAGTTAATTGTTCATCAAAATTGTATCTTCCAACAGTTTCAAGATCACCTGAAGAAGAAATACGCACTTGGTAAGGAAGATCATCTTCTGACATGGCGAGCAAACGGTTATTGAAATAAACTAAGCCGGCGTTAGCCACTCCAGTGCCTTGTTTGTGATCAAGAAGACCGAAAAGTCCTCTTGCATAGAACAACAAGAGACGAGCTACACCATTGTGGCCGTGTAATTCGCCTATGGCTTTAGGAAACACTGGGCGACCAAGCTCTTTCTCTTGAACTAATCTTTGTGTTTCGGTGAAACGACAGGCGTAGCTTGCGTTTCCGTTGTCAATGCTAACGGCGTGAACCATGCCGTCACCGTCAAAGAAGTGGTGACCAGCGACCGGCTGGAATAAAGGGTTGGCGCCGTTACGAATATAAACGCCGTTAATGCATTTGGGGATGGAACCAGTGACTGGGAGAGAGTGCTGGACGGGCTGTTCCAGTACCGGAGCGAAGTTTCCACAGATTTGAACACGTGGGTCAGCGGTCTTGGGGAGTGGGTGTTGGCGCTCGCGTGTGATCAACGCGCTTTCAGCCATGTCAAAGGCCATGGCTGCAGCTCGTTGAAGCAGGTTCCACTGATGGTGGGTCTTTGTGGGTTTTACGGGAGAGTTTTCTTTGGGGATTACTTGGTTTTGGTAAGGTTGTTTAGGGAAATGGAGGACTGAAGGAGAGTGTAAAGCAGAGTATACCCTACTATTGGGCTTCTTCTTCTTTAAGGTGATGGACTTTGATGAAAAGCCCAAATCTACAAAAGAAGATGATGAAGAAGAAGAAGAGAAAGGATGAAGAAGCTGAGATTTAGCCCAACTATTAGAGTTGGGTGTTAGTGTAGAAGCAGCCATGGCTTTTTAGCTTTGATTGTCGTCTCAGGTTGAAGGCAAAGAGGAGAGTTTTGTATTGAGAGAGAGAGAGAGAGTGGAGTGCGTTTTGGGGGAAATATGGAGAGAAAAATTGGGTATAAATAGAGTTTGAGGAAATGGTGATGAAAGAGAGAGAAAACTTATTAACGTTTGCTTGAAGTAGAGGTCCAACTCAGACATCTAAGAGAACACCACGTGGTGGATTTGTGGAAAGGGCACTTGGGGATTGATTGACATTACATTAGACATTAAGACTAGACTAGAAAAAGGGTGTTTTTCATTATTTTTTTATTTTAAGAAAATTAAAAATAAAATAAAATAAGAATTTTAGGTTGCTTATGACACAACACAACTAAATATTTAAGGGGCTATAATTGGATGGAATCCTAAAATTAAGGACCAATAAGAGTTAAGTGTTTTGTAATGAGAGAAACACGAAGAGAAATAGTGAAAATTCAGTGAGGAAAAGCCCATTAATTGTAATTATTTTTTTTTTTTGTTTTGTTGGTTGGTCTTCTTTTAATTAACTCCGCGTTTTGCCCTTCCCACAGAGGACAGAGACAGAGGCCGAATTCGCTCGACTCGACCCCCAACCACGTGGCCGTTTTCCACTCCCTTTCAACCACAAATCTTGGTCAAAATCACTTAGCCCCACACGCTCTCTCTCTCTCTCTCTTTACCCGTCTCTTCTATTTCATTTCATATTCATTCGTACAACACAAAACGGTCATCCCCAACAGTGAGCTACTGTATATATAAAAGAAGAGAACAGAGACCCCTCTCTGATCACTCTCTCTTCTTTCTATCAACATCCTTGAGCCCATTTGCCTGCGATCACCACACTCCGTACAAAACAAACCATTATCTCTCTTCTCTTCTCTTCTTTGTTCTTTCTTTGCCTAATTTCTCATTAATTTACTTTTAAATTTGATTTTTTTACCGTCATTTTAATCGCCTTCTGTCAATGCATGGTATTAATTCAACAAATTTGTGTTTAGGGTTCTGATTTTTTATCGCCTTCTATCAATGTATGGTATTTAATTTGCTTAAAAGAAAATAAACTATACAGAAAACTAAGGATATACCATATACCTCCAGAAGACGTCTAGAGAATATTAAATTAGATGTGCCCATCTTTTTGGGAAAAACCGCTCAAAAGGGAGTACACAAGCTCTAAACAAAGGAGGGAGATGGGCTTAAACACCCTAACAGAGCTCTTAGATTCAAACCAAACAGAAAAGAGAAACTGGTAAAGACGCACAACCAGAGCGCACAAGCTCAGAACAAACAAGACCCATTAGTTAGGTAGAGTCCAAATGGCTCTAAGCTGATGATGGATGGCATACTTGGAGGCTAGGTCAAAATTTGCGTAGCTCTATCTACATTTCAAGTCAAACATTCTCGTGTTTTGAAGGAATATATATATATATATATATATATATATATGTACTTTGGCTTATTAAATAGATATTAAAATTTTTAATAAAATAGTTGATAGAGGGGGATGGTTTCAATAATATCTCACTTATCATAAGTGTCACGTCAACAAAAAAAAATCTATACAACTAAAATAAATATCATCTTCAAATAGTTGTAATTTTTAACGTATGCCACTCAAATATTACATTTTCATGTTAAATAAGTTATTATAAATATTGAAAATTATAGGTTATGATCAATATCTAATATGCACTTATCAATTGATCCATGTCGTATTAAATAGAGTATGGGAATATTTGTTACAGCATCAAATATGAAAATAACATTTTCGATATTTTACAAAAGATAAAACGGTGTAGCATTAAATATAGAGGTCCCACAATGGGTTCATCTATGCGGAAAAAAACGAATTCAATTTCACAATTGTAGCATTCAAGACGAAAGATGAAGCAATTAATGCTGGAGATAGCTAATCGTGTTATCCATTTGGATTGTAGTTAATTCTCTACCTGCGGTCCTCACCGGACCAACCGGCGACATTGTCAAGGGCCACCGGACAAAGAAGGATGAAAACGATGGCTGACCCTGATGCCTATCCGTTCTCCTTTTAAACCTTTCTCTTTAACATGAACCAAAAGTTGTGGATGTTATGGAAAACTTTTAGCTCTAAAGAATTGGCTTGTCGAATATTTAGAAATTTTTTTAACATCTTGTGACCTCTTCCCTTTTCGCCTCGTATTCTTCTTGATAATGTGACAATCCCACCATGGCAATTTAATAAAAAAAAGCTTAATATAAACTAAAACGATTTAAGAATTAATAAAAATCAGGGCACAAACAATTTATGGGTGGCCAAGTGGTTCGATAAGGATTCTTAGATGTATTACTCAAGAGATCATAAGTTCGAGTTCTTCCTCGATTACTAATAAGGGTAGTCACTGAAAATTTTACCATATCGGTAATTCCAAAGTCCCAAGGAATTAGTTGATATTGCAAGTAAGCTACCCGAACACTCCTGATCATTAAAAAAAAAAAAAAAAAAAAAAAAATCAGGGCACATGCATAAATAAAGCATATAATTTGCTGCTCCATTTTGTTCCTTTTTTTAATTTTTTTTAATTTTATATAATACAATATTGTTAACTACCATATATAAACAAAATCAAAGGGGGATTAGGAGAAAATATTCTCTGTAAAAACTTAATTATTGTTAATATTATTAATAATGTATATCTTATACTCCTCCATTGGGGAGCAAGTGAAAGTTAGGTGTCCTAATTATATACAGCATTGTATATCTGTTCATATTGTCAGTTTTCGGAAGCAAATCTTTCATGTAAAGATTTCATCTCTCTTAAATTAAGAAAAGAGCTTTCTCTTTGTCTTGAGTTAATGATAAGAGACCTCTAACCTCCAATGATAAACTTACAGATACCTCCTCCTTTTACTTTTTTTTTTCTAATTAATATATAATTAATCAAAAAAGTTTAGTCCCCCCTCATGTCATGGATGACCCTTAGCAGCAGCAACTGCAAAATTTATATCCTTCTTTATCATATATTTATAAATTAATAACACTAAATGGGCAGACATAGATGCTCTTTTCAAATAATACTGCGCTCCTCCATTCATTTTCTGACATTACATATATATCCAGATGTCGAACATTTATTCTTAATATAATGTTAATTCGTGATAATATAATATAATGTTAACCCTTTTCATGGTTATTTCGAAAGGTATAGTTGTTTGAGATTTCAATAGTGCAGTGATGGTCGTATAAATTGATCGAAAAGCGAGAGAGAAGGATAGTTGAATTAGGGTTATATAAATTAATTTTTCTGCTTCGTCCAAGGTTAAGGTTGATGTATCTTAGGATCGAGAGCACATGTAAATGAAATTCCAGTGATGTATTTTTCTCATAAGATAATCAGATGATTAGATTGCATACATGATAAAGAAGATTTTGTTGTTGGCAAAGATTCTTAAATTTCAAAATATTTATTTTACTTTGCATGGCAGTAGGTGAGGCCGCGCCGCTCAAGGGAAACTTTATATACATATAATCATCTAAACCATTTCTCTCAAATCATATCAAACTAAGATCTTTCAGAGTTGTCATATATTCCATGACAATTTTTGTTTCATTTTTATTTTAAATCCCTTCTTCTTGGTTACAATATAATAAACAATTAATTTGCCAAAGTGTCCAAATCCATCCACTCATGCTCACCTTGAAAGATTAGTGAGTAACACGAACCAATAACAATATTAAACATACAAATCACAAATAGTAAAGAGTAAAAAAACCACGCTCGATTTTATTCTGGTTCGCTCAATTAACAGACTATATCTAGTAGAGTTAATATTATTGCAATACTGTCTCACCTCTCTCGTTTACAATGAGTGTAATTTACCCTATGATTTGCTATCATACTCATACTAGAGAAAAATATGTTATATACTAGGTTTAAAAGACTAAAATATGATATTATAAGGATTTATATTCTTATATCCAAACCCAATAATGGATTAATAACTTAGAGAAATTCTTCAGCTAGAACCGAATGCGTTTACGTGGCTCCTAATTGTTGAAATAGTCAACAACTCCGACGCACCTGACCTATTTCTATTGAAAGAACTGTAAGTATATCAAAATATGTTATTGCATGAAGATGCATTAATTTTGATGTCTATTCATGCAACTTGGTATAAAAATTGTCGTGTGTGTATCCAATCAAAAGAATAGATCATTTCAGCACCATGTAAATTATAGCTGAAGCTATTTAATTAAAACATGCACACTTCCTCAAAGATTAGGGAATTGGGGTTGGGGCATGGGGCCTCTTCGCTACCAGCTAATTAAGCAAAGTGACAAGCTGATATGATAGACATCGATGCTGCGATTTTATTATCCATGTGACAATCAAGAACAACTTGCATAACTTATCCATCTGGTTAGTTCTTAGTTTTGGCTATTGGCCAATACCGCTACTTGGGATCGAAAATGTACTATAGTTTCTGCTTGGCCAATTAAGCAAGTTCAATTATCAACCATGTATATTGAGAAATGATAAAATCCCACTTCATATGGTTCGTCCCATTGCTATGACATTGACAATTAATCCAGCAAGTGGCTTCATGTTATGGGGAATTGGGGATAAGTGTACCATGTTGTGAAATGACACTTGTACAGATTAAGTACTGCTCGTGATTAATTAGTATATGTTTATTTAACTATGTACGTACGCCATTATTGAATGAAATCAGGGTTTTGATTGGGTCGTTATTTTTCTATGTTATTTTAAGGAAGAAAGTTATTGGTATTATTTGTAGCATTATGAGAATTGAGAGGTTGATTGTTAGTTTATTAATCTTTAATACTTATTATATACAAGAGTGGATTATCCATAAAATCAATGGAATCATAGTATAACTAGTGGTTGCCTTCCACGGTGCCTGTAAAAAGGTTACTTGGTTTGCACTAAATTAAGACTTATTTCAAGAGTTAACTGACTTTTTTCTCATCCAAATAATGACTTAATGATATACTCTCACCGATAAACTTTTAAAATATCACTTTATTATTTAAAATTATATTCTGACGATAAATAAAGAGTAAACTTGGTTCAGGATGTTGGAGTTTTTGAAGACGGAAGGCCAATGAGTCTTTTGATGATGGAAGGTTAGATTTTAGTAATTGAGATTGATCGGATTTGACTTGATAGAGACAGCTACACAAACCTTAATCGCTTGATTGTTAACGATTGTTGGGGTCGACGGGAGTAGGTTTAAGGGATTTTGGTGAGTGATGATCGGGGAAAAAAATGGTGGTGATATGATGTCGTAACAATTTCGGAATTGAAAATGGAATATAAATTTGGATAATAAAGTGATATTTTAAAAGTCGTTTACTCCTTGTTTAAATTCCATATAAGATGATTTTAATTTGCTTTTTTTATAATTAGTATTGGAGTTTTAATCGTTTGATTAAACATTAGAAGACGAAGTTGCGAGAAACCTTAATTAAATATCAAAGTATGTAAATTACATATCATTAAACATTAGAAGACTAATAAATGTTAGTATCAATACTATATGTTAAACACATGATACCATTTATGAGTGCAATTTTTTTTTTTTTTAATGATTACCCCCCTATTATATACACAATTTAAAAACCATACAAGTAGTTCTTGACGTTATTACTTGTTAATTATTATATCACTGACCAATAAATAACAATTAATAACCAATTTTGGGTTATATATAAGATTTAATTAAAATTTTGGGTTACATGTAAATATAATTAATAATTAATAACCAATAAATAATAAGACAATTAGTGTAGTTGACCAATTAAAAGTGATTAATACGTAAAATCTCAAGAGCCCAAGTTCATGACCAGGTGGCTTATCTAAATGCGGTACCGTTTCAAGGTTCAACCACTAGAAATAAGACTTGCCTAATTGTCCCTAATCATGAGCATTATTAATCTATTAATTAACCATGTCTTTAATTAAATTAATCCTAACAATGATTATGGATCAAGATCGCATGACTTTGAAATCTAATTGGTTCAATTCTCTTTTGACCGCAGAATCTGAATTTATTTCTTCATTGTCTAAACATATATATCATTATAAAACCAATAAAGATCGGTTGACAAACGAATCTTACACCTTCTCTCACAAGTCTGATTTGGTAGCTGATAATTAGTTTTTGATTAATTTTTCCCGCTTGTTAACATCGCTTAGCGATATGGTGGGAATTCCACGTCGAGTTTATAATAGAAAGTTTATGAGATTTGTTTCTCAGGAGCTTACCAATTTTTTAATATAAATAATATAATAAATGCCCAAAATATATAAATTTAGTCACAATAAAAATAATTAGCAGCTCAGCCCACGTGTGGCACGTGCGACCATAGCTTAAAATTTTCTCTAATAAAACGGTTGGTCCATTCCCACGTGTACACGTGGGTGCACATTATTTTTATAAAGATCTTCTTAAGCATATTCCCGAATATAATATATAAATATATATACACTTTTTTTATTTTAATAGATAGTTGAATACAAGTGTTCGAATTAATCACAAATGGTATATAAACAAAAGCTTAACCTGTTTAAAATTTGACTAGCAAAAGAAACTTTTTCTTTCTTTGTTCTTAGGTGTTATAAATGGTCAAGGCAGGTAAGATTAAGCAAATCAAACTATAGCTTATTGGTATATAAATCGACGGACCTTCCCAAACCGGCCATATATTTCTATATAAAGTATTTATTTTATTAGTTTAAGATAAAGTTTTTCAACACAGGGTCATTAATCAGGGAAATTATGTATGGGAATTGGGATGCAAATCATGCGGTTCTCTTCTCTTTGTTTATATAAATAACTAAATAAATAAGTATATATATAATAATATGTGATCGCCCATAAATGTTAATATAAAATTTGTGCGATTCCTAACTGACCTGACTAACCAGAAAAAACTACTAACTGCCGCTCTCCACCTAACAATGGCAGCCAATAAAAACCCTAATGCCATTAATTTTATACTATATAATATAATATAATAAATGAGGCCTGCCTTTCCTATCTTGTTCTTATTAGTCTTGTTAATGAATTATATTGGGGATTTCGATTTCACACTCGTTAAAAAAAAGGGTCTAATTCTTCTAGAAAATAAAATAAAATAGATTTATCGATGATCATAAAAAGAAGTCCATTAGGTTAAGGGAAGGAAATTAATTAAGGAATGTTTGGAGCTTAGTCAAAAGGTGACAAAGACAAAAGGTAGGTTCTTTAATTAATTAAAGAGATAGAGATGGAGAGATTTTAATGGCAATTGTGTTTGGTGGCACATGGTATGCATATAATATAGGGAGAATGTGCAGTGGTTGGATATATATTCTTTGGGAAAATTATATTGATCGATCGACCCTTTACCCAGAAAATTAAAGCTTTATTTGATCGATCATCCTCCATTTGTTTGGAACTGATTATTTGTTTTTATTTTTGTTGTTTTTTCTAGGGTTTAAGAGTAAAATAAAAGAATAAACCAAAATGGATACTTTAACCGGTATTATAGAATTAAGTGTGTTTGAGGGAATCACGCATTCTAATCAAGAGTTTTGCACGTTATTCTTATATAAAAATCTCTTCCCATGGCCTCAGCAAATTTCCTCGAGGGCAATTATAGCAGCTGTTCATGGTCTCAACATTCTCTTATTTGGCTAAACTCCTTTCTTGGGTTAAGATTTCCAATCGTCCTGATGCATGAACCCGACAATTAATTGGATTTCTCAGTACTGTCATATATCATATATAATTCTCCTTTATAAAAGTAGTGATCATCGATAATGCTCCAATTTCAAGGTAGGTAAGTCGTAAAGTGGAAGAAGATATTGTCAAGGTTAGGTACTATACATATATTTACTTCAAACTTTTATAATTTCATTTCTTTTGGAAATCGTACACCAAGATCAATGATTAATTTTAGACACGATTCATTCAAAGAACCTGGTAGAATTTTTTGTGTATATTACCAAGAGGTCAAAAGGGTTGAAACCCTAGTGATATTTTAGTCGGTTGATCAAGCAAAGTTTTGATTTACTCAGGCGGACAAGTTCATGGCTCTTTTTGACTTCGAAAATGACCTAGAAATGATCGTTTTAACAGGGACAGATTTCCGAATCAAGAAGAAATATTTTTTAACGGAATGAAAAGAAACTTTATTGACTGATTATTCTTGATAAACCGATGAATATCAACTTATGGACAAAATTAAAAAGATAAGAGTCTCCCTCTTTACCTGATCAACTTGCCTGCATGTGTGTGTGAGGAGAAATATTGAAATATGGCTGCTGCCGAATGTATTGAAAATTTGGTACGTAAGAAGATGTAGGCATATATCATATATATATATATATATGTTGATTCAATTGGACGCAAGCTTTCTGGAACAAGCAAGTTGCTAAGTTGGGAAGAGTATACGTCAACTGGAGCTGGAGCTTTCAGAGAAGGTTGATTATATAAATTTTGTTGGCCATTAAGCACAGTCACAGACCACCCAAAATGATCAGATAATACTGCGTCCACTTAAAGCTGCCCGATACTCCCTATCATTAAAAAAAAAAAAAAAAAAAAAAAATCAGGGCACATTCTAAATAAAGCATATAGTTTGCTACTCCTTGGTTCCGTTTTTTTTTTTTTTTTATATAATACATATTGTTAACTACCATATATAAACAAAATCAGGGGATTAGGAGAAAATATTCTCTGTAATTTTGTAATATTATAATATAATATTAAAGCTGTTAATTTAAAAAAATAAATGTATATCTTATACTCCTCTATTGGGGAGCAAGTGAAGTTAGGTGTCCTAATTATACAGCTTGTATATCTTTTCATATTGTCGTTTTCGGAAGCAAACTTTCATGTAAAGATTTCATCTCTCTTAAGTTAAGAAAGAGCTTTCTCTTTGTCTTGAGTTAATGAAGAGGCCTCTAACCTCCAATGATAAACTACAGATACCTCCTCCTTTACTTTTTTTTTTAATTAATATGTAATTAATCAAAAAAGTTTAGCCCCCCTCATGTCATGGATGCCCTTAGCAGCAGCAACTGCAAATTTATATCCTTCTTTATCATATATTTATAAATTAATAACACTAATGGGCAACATAGATGCTCTTTTCAAATTACGCGCTCCTCCATTCATTTTCTGACATTACTATATATCCAGATGTCGAACATGTATCTTAATATAATGTAATTCGTGATAATATACATAATGTTAACCTGTTCATGGTTATAAATTGATCGAAAGCGAGAGAGAAGGATAGTTGAATTAGGGTTATATAATTAATTTTTCTGCTTCGTCCATAAGGTTGATTATCTTAGTCGGAGCACATGTAAGCAATTCCAGTGATGTATTTTCTCATAAGATAATCAGATGATTAGATTGCATACATGATAAAGAAGATTTGTTGTTGGCAAAGATTCTTAAATTTTCAAAATATTATTTTACTTGCATGGCAGTAGGTGAGGCCGCGCCGCTCAAGGGAAACTTTATATACATATAATCATCTAAACCATTTCTCTCAAATCATATCAACTAAATCTTTCAGATTGTCATATATTCCATGAAAATTTTTGTTTCATTTTTATTTAAATCCCTTCTTCTTGGTTACAATATAATAACATTAGTTTGCCAAAGTGTCCAAATCCATCCACTCATGCTCACCCTTGAAAGAATATGAGTATACGACCAATACAATATTAAACATACAAATCACACAGTAAAGGAAAGAAAAATAAGCCGTTTTATCTTGTTCACTCAATTACAGGCTATGTTCAGTAGAGTTATATTATTGCAATACTATCTCACCTCTCTCGTTTACAATGAGTATATTTTATACTACCACCATACTAGAGAAAAATATGTTATATACTAATTTTAAAAGATTAAAATATGATATTATGAGGATTCATATTCTTATGTCCAAACCCAATAATAGATTAATAACTTAGAGAAATTCTTCAACCCAAACAATGCGTTTACGTGGCTCTTAATTGTTGAAGATAAACAACTCTGACGCACCTTACCTATTTCTATTGAAGAACTGTATATATATCAAATATTTATTGCATGAAGATGCTTAATTTGATGTCTATTCATGCAACTTGGTATAAAAATTGTCGTGTGTGTATCCAATCAAAAGAATAGATCATTTCAGCACCATGTAAACTATAGCTGAAGCTATTTAATTAAACTGCACACTTCATCAAAGATTAGGGAATTGGGGTTGGGGCATGGGGCCTCTTCGCTACCACTAATTAAGCAAAGTGACAGCTGATATGAATATAGATAGACATCGTGCTGGATTTTATTATCCATGTGACAATCAAGAACAACTTGCATACTTTCCATCTGGTTAGTTCTTAGTTTTGGCTATTGGCCAATACGCTACTTGGGATCGAAAATGTACTATGTTTCTGCTTGGCCAATTAAGCAAGTTCAATTATCAACCATGTATATTGAGAAATGATAAAATCCCACTTCTATGGTTCGTCCCATTGCTATGACATTGACAATTAATCCAGCAAGTGGCTTCATGTTACGGGGAATTGTAAGTACCATGTTGTGAAATGACTTGTACAGATTAAGTATTGCTCGTGATTAATTAGTATATGTTAATATGTACGTACGCCATTATTGAATAAATCAGGGTTTTGATTGGGTCGTATTTTTCTATGTTATTTTAAGGAAGAAGTTATTGTTATTATTTGTAGCATTATGAGAACTGAGAGGTTGATTGTTAGTTTATTAATCTTTAATCTTATTATATACAAGTGGATTATCCATAAAATCAATGGAATCATAGTATAACTAATGTTTGCCTTCCCCGGTGCCTGTAAAAGGTTCTTGGTTTGCATCAATTAAGACTTATTAAAGAGTTAACTGACTTTTTTCTCATCCAAATAATGATTTATGATATACTCTTACCGATAAACTTTTAAAATATACTTTATTATTTAATTATATTCTGACGATAAATAAAGAATAACTTGATTCATGATGTTGGAGCTTTTGAAGACGGAAGGCCATAAGTCTTTGATAGTGAAAGTTAGATTTTAGTAATTAGATTAATCGAATTTGACTTGATAGAGATGCTACCAAACATTAATCGCTTGATTGATAACGATTGTTGGGGTCAACGGGTAGGTTTAAGGATTTTGGTGAGTGATGATCGGAAAAATGGTGGTGGTGTGATGTCGTAACGATGTCGGAATTGAAAAAGGAATATAATTTGGATTATGATATTTAAAAGTCTGTGAATGATAAATATTTTAAGTCATATTGGTGAAAAAGTCGTTTACTCCTTTTTTAAATTCCATATAGATGATTTTAATTTGTTTTTTTTATAATTAGTATTGGAGTTTTATCGTTTGATTAAACATTAGAAGACAAGTAGTTGCGAGAAACCTTAATTAAATATCAAAGTTGTAAATTACTATCATTAAATATTAGAAGACTAATAAATGTTAGTATCAATACTATACGTAAAACACATGATACCCATCTATAGGCAATTTTTTTTTTTTTTTTTTTTTTAATGATTTCCCCCCTATTATATACACATTTAAAAACCATACAAGTAGTTCTTGACGTTATTACTTGTTAATTATTATATCACTGACCAATAAATAACAATTAATAACCATTTTTGGGTTATATATAAGATTTAATTAAAATTTTGGGTTATATGTGAATATAATTAATAATTAATAACCAATATAATAGAACAATTAGTGGAGTTGACCAATTAAGTGATTAATCGTAAATCTCAAGAGCACAGTTCAGCCAGGTGGCTTATCTAAATGCGGTACCGTTTCAAGGTTCAACCACTAGAAATAACATACGACTTGCCTAATTATCCCTAATCATGACACTTATATTTATTAATAACCATGTCTTTAATTAAATTAATATCCTAACAATGATTATGGATCAAGATCGCATGACTTTGAAATCTAATTGGTTCAATTCTCTTTTGACCGCAGAATCTGAATTTATTTCTTCAGTTTCTCCTTTTAAACCTTTCTCTTTAACATGAACCAAAAGTTGTGGATGTTATGGAAAACTTGTAGCTCTAAAGAATTGGCTTGTTGATTATTTAGGAATTTTTTTAACATCTTGTGACCTATTCCCTTTTCGCCTTGTATTCTTCTTGATAATGTGACAATCCCACCATGGCAATTTAATTTAAAAAAGCTTAATCTAAACTAAAACGATATAAGAATTAATAAAAATCAGGGCACAAACGACTTCTGGGTGACCGAGTGGTTCGATATGGACTCTTAGGTGTATTACTCAAGAGGTCATAAGTTCGAGTTCCTCCTCGATTACTAATAAAGGCAGTCACTGGAGTTCTTATCCGATCAGTAGTTCCAGAGTCCTAAGTAGGCATAGCAATGGGGTGAGGATCTCATTCACCGTACCTATCCCCACCTTCAAAATCACTCCCCACCCCCGTCCCATCCCTGTCACGGGGATTAAAAAAATTCTCCTTCCCCGCCCCATAGGGAAATGTTGGAGGCCCATCCCCGCCCTGTTAATTTTACATAAACCTAAATTAATTTGAGCATTACCAAACATAATAGTTAATTCACATCCACATGACAAACATTTAAATTAATCATTTAAACATAGTTAATTTTACATAAATATGGGTTAGGGATTGTTTTTGTTCAATTGTTTAGGGTGAGAGAAATTGGAAAAATATGAGTTTATATAGGCAAGATAATTGTGTAATTAGGTGAAATATAGGGGTATTAATGAAAAGTAAGTATATATATATATATATATATTTTTTTTTTTTTTTAAATTTTATATATTATATACAGGGCGGGGCGAGGGAAAGGCATCACCCACCCCCGTCCCATCCCCAAGGACGGGGATTAAAACACCTCCACACCTGCCCCTATCCTCGAAAAAACTAGGGCTTCTCCGCCCCAGATGGGGTGGGGCGGGACGGGTCCCCGGAATTTTGGGGAACACTGCCATGCCTAGTCTCAAGGGATTAGTTAATGTGCACGTANGATTAATAACTTAGAGAAATTCTTCAGCTAGAACCGAATGCGTTTACGTGGCTCCTAATTGTTGAAATAGTCAACAACTCCGACGCACCTGACCTATTTCTATTGAAAGAACTGTAAGTATATCAAAATATGTTATTGCATGAAGATGCATTAATTTTGATGTCTATTCATGCAACTTGGTATAAAAATTGTCGTGTGTGTATCCAATCAAAAGAATAGATCATTTCAGCACCATGTAAACTATAGCTGAAGCTATTTAATTAAAACATGCACACTTCATCAAAGATTAGGGAATTGGGGTTGGGGCATGGGGCCTCTTCGCTACCAGCTAATTAAGCAAAGTGACAAGCTGATATGATAGACATCGATGCTGCGATTTTATTATCCATGTGACAATCAAGAACAACTTGCATAACTTATCCATCTGGTTAGTTCTTAGTTTTGGCTATTGGCCAATACCGCTACTTGGGATCGAAAATGTACTATAGTTTCTGCTTGGCCAATTAAGCAAGTTCAATTATCAACCATGTATATTGAGAAATGATAAAATCCCACTTCATATGGTTCGTCCCATTGCTATGACATTGACAATTAATCCAGCAAGTGGCTTCATGTTATGGGGAATTGGGGATAAGTGTACCATGTTGTGAAATGACACTTGTACAGATTAAGTATTGCTCGTGATTAATTAGTATATGTTTAATTAACTATGTACGTACGCCATTATTGAATGAAATCAGGGTTTTGATTGGGTCGTTATTTTTCTATGTTATTTTAAGGAAGAAAGTTATTGGTATTATTTGTAGCATTATGAGAACTGAGAGGTTGATTGTTAGTTTATTAATCTTTAATTCTTATTATATACAAGAGTGGATTATCCATAAAATCAATGGAATCATAGTATAACTAATGGTTGCCTTCCACGGTGCCTGTAAAAAGGTTACTTGGTTTGCACTCAATTAAGACTTATTTAAAGAGTTAACTGACTTTTTTCTCATCCAAATAATGATTTAATGATATACTCTTACCGATAAACTTTTAAAATATTACTTTATTATTTAAAATTATATTCTGACGATAAATAAAGAATAAACTTGATTCATGATGTTGGAGCTTTTGAAGACGGAAGGCCAATAAGTCTTTTGATAGTGAAAGGTTAGATTTTAGTAATTGAGATTAATCGAATTTGACTTGATAGAGATGGCTACACAAACATTAATCGCTTGATTGATAACGATTGTTGGGGTCAACGGGAGTAGGTTTAAGGGATTTTGGTGAGTGATGATCGGAGAAAAGAATGGTGGTGGTGTGATGTCGTAACGATGTCGGAATTGAAAAAGGAATATAAATTTGGATAATAAAGTGATATTTTAAAAGTCTGTGAATGATAAAATATTTTTAAGTCATTATTTGGGTGAGAAAAAGTCGTTTACTCCTTGTTTAAATTCCATATAAGATGATTTTAATTTGTTTTTTTATAATTAGTATTGGAGTTTTAATCGTTTGATTAAACATTAGAAGACAAAGTTGCGAGAAACCTTAATTAAATATCAAAGTATGTAAATTACATATCATTAAATATTAGAAGACTAATAAATGTTAGTATCAATACTATACGTTAAACACATGATACCCATCTATAAGTGCAATTTTTTTTTTTTTTTTTTTTTTTTAATGATTTCCCCCCTATTATATACACAATTTAAAAACCATACAAGTAGTTCTTGACGTTATTACTTGTTAATTATTATATCACTGACCAATAAATAACAATTAATAACCAATTTTGGGTTATATATAAGATTTAATTAAAATTTTGGGTTATATGTGAATATAATTAATAATTAATAACCAATAACTAATAAGACAATTAGTGGAGTTGACCAATTAAAAGTGATTAATACGTAAAATCTCAAGAGCACAAGTTCATGACCAGGTGGCTTATCTAAATGCGGTACCGTTTCAAGGTTCAACCACTAGAAATAAGACTTGCCTAATTGTCCCTAATCATGAGCATTATTAATCTATTAATTAACCATGTCTTTAATTAAATTAATCCTAACAATGATTATGGATCAAGATCGCATGACTTTGAAATCTAATTGGTTCAATTCTCTTTTGACCGCAGAATCTGAATTTATTTCTTCATTGTCTAAACATATGTATCATTATAAAACCAATAAAGATCGGTTGACAAACGAATCTTACACCTTCTCTCACAAGTCTGATTTGGTAGCTGATAATTAGTTTTTGATTAATTTTTCCCGCTTGTTAACATCGCTTAGCGATATGGTGGGAATTCCACGTCGAGTTTATAATAGAAAGTTTATGAGATTTGTTTCTCAGGAGCTTACCAATTTTTTAATATAAATAATATAATAAATGCCCAAAATATATAAATTTAGTCACAATAAAAATAATTAGCAGCTCAGCCCACGTGTGGCACGTGCGACCATAGCTTAAAATTTTCTCTAATAAAACGGTTGGTCCATTCCCACGTGTACACGTGGGTGCACATTATTTTTATAAAGATCTTCTTAAGCATATTCCCGAATATAATATATAAATATATATACACTTTTTTTATTTTAATAGATAGTTGAATACAAGTGTTCGAATTAATCACAAATGGTATATAAACAAAAGCTTAACCTGTTTAAAATTTGACTAGCAAAAGAAACTTTTTCTTTCTTTGTTCTTAGGTGTTATAAATGGTCAAGGCAGGTAAGATTAAGCAAATCAAACTATAGCTTATTGGTATATAAATCGACGGACCTTCCCAAACCGGCCATATATTTCTATATAAAGTATTTATTTTATTAGTTTAAGATAAAGTTTTTCAACACAGGGTCATTAATCAGGGAAATTATGTATGGGAATTGGGATGCAAATCATGCGGTTCTCTTCTCTTTGTTTATATAAATAACTAAATAAATAAGTATATATATAATAATATGTGATCGCCCATAAATGTTAATATAAAATTTGTGCGATTCCTAACTGACCTGACTAACCAGAAAAAACTACTAACTGCCGCTCTCCACCTAACAATGGCAGCCAATAAAAACCCTAATGCCATTAATTTTATACTATATAATATAATATAATAAATGAGGCCTGCCTTTCCTATCTTGTTCTTATTAGTCTTGTTAATGAATTATATTGGGGATTTCGATTTCACACTCGTTAAAAAAAAGGGTCTAATTCTTCTAGAAAATAAAATAAAATAGATTTATCGATGATCATAAAAAGAAGTCCATTAGGTTAAGGGAAGGAAATTAATTAAGGAATGTTTGGAGCTTAGTCAAAAGGTGACAAAGACAAAAGGTAGGTTCTTTAATTAATTAAAGAGATAGAGATGGAGAGATTTTAATGGCAATTGTGTTTGGTGGCACATGGTATGCATATAATATAGGGAGAATGTGCAGTGGTTGGATATATATTCTTTGGGAAAATTATATTGATCGATCGACCCTTTACCCAGAAAATTAAAGCTTTATTTGATCGATCATCCTCCATTTGTTTGGAACTGATTATTTGTTTTTATTTTTGTTGTTTTTTCTAGGGTTTAAGAGTAAAATAAAAGAATAAACCAAAATGGATACTTTAACCGGTATTATAGAATTAAGTGTGTTTGAGGGAATCACGCATTCTAATCAAGAGTTTTGCACGTTATTCTTATATAAAAATCTCTTCCCATGGCCTCAGCAAATTTCCTCGAGGGCAATTATAGCAGCTGTTCATGGTCTCAACATTCTCTTATTTGGCTAAACTCCTTTCTTGGGTTAAGATTTCCAATCGTCCTGATGCATGAACCCGACAATTAATTGGATTTCTCAGTACTGTCATATATCATATATAATTCTCCTTTATAAAAGTAGTGATCATCGATAATGCTCCAATTTCAAGGTAGGTAAGTCGTAAAGTGGAAGAAGATATTGTCAAGGTTAGGTACTATACATATATTTACTTCAAACTTTTATAATTTCATTTCTTTTGGAAATCGTACACCAAGATCAATGATTAATTTTAGACACGATTCATTCAAAGAACCTGGTAGAATTTTTTGTGTATATTACCAAGAGGTCAAAAGGGTTGAAACCCTAGTGATATTTTAGTCGGTTGATCAAGCAAAGTTTTGATTTACTCAGGCGGACAAGTTCATGGCTCTTTTTGACTTCGAAAATGACCTAGAAATGATCGTTTTAACAGGGACAGATTTCCGAATCAAGAAGAAATATTTTTTAACGGAATGAAAAGAAACTTTATTGACTGATTATTCTTGATAAACCGATGAATATCAACTTATGGACAAATTAAAAAGATAAGAGTCTCCCTCTTTACCTGATCAACTTGCCTGCATGTGTGTGTGAGGAGAAATATTGAAATATGGCTGCTGCCGAATGTATTGAAAATTTGGTACGTAAGAAGATGTAGGCATATATCATATATATATATATATATGTTGATTCAATTGGACGCAAGCTTTCTGGAACAAGCAAGTTGCTAAGTTGGGAAGAGTATACGTCAACTGGAGCTGGAGCTTTCAGAGAAGGTTGATTATATAAATTTTGTTGGCCATTAAGCACAGTCACAGACCACCCAAAATGATCAGATAATACTGTGTCCACTTAATATTTCGATCAGGCCATGTCACGTTTCCAACTTGTCCCAGTTGTTTTCAGAGAGTCTTTGTTAATTGTCACCACTCATCAAACCTCTCCCTGTCTTTATCATGATCGCTAATTTAGTTGAAGATGTGATTTGAATAAGCATTCTCGCCTTGATGTGATCATCCTCAAACTTATGAATATTTCCCTCCATCTTCTTCTTCTTCTTCTTCATTTCTCCCGTTAACGTCCATTTTTCATGTTATGTGAAGGAAAGATATAGTATTTTATTTTTAAGTTATTACTAAATGACACTTTTCTCACAGACTTTTTAAATACCATTTTATTATTCAAATTTATATTCCAATAGTGAACAGAAAGCAAACTCGGTATAAACTGTTAGGACTTTTAAAGAGGGAATGTCAATAAATCTTTTAGTGGTAGAATGTTAAATTTTAATGGTTGAGATTGATAGGAATTTAACTTGAGAGAGACAGTTGTGCAAACTTAATCTCTCCATTGTCTACGATTGACAAGGTCGACGAGAGAATAGTTTGAGAGGTTTTGGTGAGTAATGATCGGAGAAATAGAATATTAATTTGGGTAGTAAAATGAAAAAAGTCAGTTTACTAAAAAATGTGGTGCATTAATGATGTCTCAAAATGTCTTGTCATGAAACGAAGTTACAAATACCTAATGTGTTCATTGTTAAAGTCTAACTAGAAATAACCACAAGGTTTGGTGCAAAATCACTTGCAATATTCCAATATTCAACAAAATTTGATCTTGTTGGTGCCTTCACGCAAACGATTGTCCAAACACCAAAAATTCTGCAAGTTCAAGGTATATAAAAATATCAGAAAAATAATAATAAGATCGATGATATAGAGCATACTATATATATATACCACAAACATGCAGTGATTCAATCAAAGGGGAAAAATAAATAAATATTGGGCTTGCTTTGAGAGCCCAATATTCCAAAATGAACTTGGGCTATCTTTTTTTAAATTGGGACCTTCTATTTGTTTTTTTGTCTCAAAGCCCATTATGGTGTTTCAAATAACATTTATTTCCTATACCATACATTAAAAATCAACAAATCAGTAATGAAAATTCTGTGAAATAAAAAAAATATATATTAACTATTTGGGACTCTTGGGTATATTACTCAAAAGATCTCAAGTTTGAATTCTCACGACTACTAATAAGAGGTAGTCACTAGAGGCTTATCTGGCCGTTAACTTCAGAGCCCCGATGAACTAGTTCAGATGCGCACAAGCTAGTTAGACACCTCTAGATAACAATATATATATATATATAATAAAACCTCTCTATAGTCATAATAGTGGGATTAACTAATTTTATTATTATAAGGAGGTTATAACTTAATGGAAGTGTAGTTACAAAAATCATAGTTTTGATTTCTTATTTTTTAATTCATGTTTTAGTAGTACAGTATTAGGATTTCAATTCATATTTTAGTAGTATTAGGATTTCAATTCAGCGCTTCAATTGCCTACTTTTGAAATGGATAGAAGACCGTATCTTGGAACCAACAAAGATAAGTGTCATTAATGGAACTATATATGCAGTTGATACATGGTCAATTGATATGAAGCCACAGACAATTGCCAATGGTTTTAAGCATTATAAAATTAGGACTCCCGATTTCAATGAATTGTAAGTTACAAATAAAGTGGACGAGGAAAATAAAAGAGTCATTGCAAAATTGAGTGATTAAATTCGACAAGAAAATAGAAGAGTCATTGCAAAATTGAATAATCAGATTTGACAATTTCACTACACTAATCGAATGGATATTAACAGTAGCGGATCCAGAAATTTCTGTTAGGGTGGGCCAAAATAAAAATTAATTATACATTAATATTTTTGTTAGGGTGGGCCAAAATCTAGAAATTATACATATTAGTATTTTTTTTAAAAAAAAATTGAGGGTCAGCCATGGACCACCCAAAAAGAAAAGAGGCTGGATCCGCCTCTGGATATTAATGTCTTCCTCGATTATCCAAATGAGTAACAAATCATGTATGCTTTAACCGAAGAAGAAATCATTGCTACAATTAGACAAGAAGATAAAGGAAATAATTATAAGGATGATAGTACGGAAATACAAAAAGTTTCGTGCTATGAAGCTTTAAACATGCTTAAAAAGCTAAAAATATTTTGGCTTCAACAAGAAGGTGTCCATGCTAGCAAGTTATTACATACTAGCAAGGTAAAAGATGTGGTAACAACTCTAAAATATAAATCATTGTCTCAAACAATTTTAGACAAATATTTTATTTCATCTTAAACCTTTAATGTAACATAACATATATTTTTTGGTAATATACAGATAATTATTATTACGTAGAGACAACTTTCCTTAAGACGGGAATTAGAAAAATTATAACTTATTACAACGTGGAGTTTATTCTTATTTATAACTATCCCAAATTGAGACTATAATTTTTTATGATTACGTAAAGTTTATTCCTGTATAGAGTATCACTAAAGAGTAGTTTTACTCTGTGTTTGTGTGTGTGTATATATATATATATATATTTTTTTTTTTTTTTTTGAGTTAAAAAAAATTCTCTTAATGAATTCTCCCTAAGAGATCTTCGGCTCTAATCATGGAGTCCATATCGCAAGATATCTCTAGGCCAAAATAAGAATTATAACGTAGTTTTTGCACAATGAACAGTTGAACGGTTTGAAAAACTTCTCTTGTTTTTAATAATTATTCTTGCAAACTCATCATCGCACTACCTTCATCGTTGATCCATCGGGATCACACAAACATCATACGTGGTTCTATCATTGTCAATCACATACTTCTAGTTAGTGCAATTTTTCGCATTAACAAATATAGTAATACTACACTCACAAACCCTTCTAAGTAACTTTTTCTCACAAATGTGATGTATCAACTCATAATTGGTCAGCTCACAATGGGTCTCGCCTAACTAATTGCGAGCTACCATGTTAGCGTTTATGAGAAAAAATTGTGAAAAGTGTTTATCAACCTTTATTATTTTAACAAATATATAAATATATAATATTTACTATACTATATTGGGCAATTACGAAACGTTAATTATAATTTTATTAGAATTGAGAAAAAAAATGTTATATTAGTCAGATTTTAAATTGAATTTTCTTGTTCGGAATACCCTATGAGAAGTGCATTATTATTCTTATTTTATAATTTTAAAAATTACATATTACAAAATTTTTATTATTGGTTTATTTCAGTCTAAAAATTTGAGTTACAAATTGAGAGTGAAGTCAAAAGGTGAACATAATTGTTTACTTACCATAAATTTAAAATAAAATAAAAATAATCTAATATATCAAATATTGTAAATTTCCCTACCTGCCCTAAACTTTTGTTAACAAACAGTTAGACCCCACAGGTATAAAAATGATGCAACCATCCATGCGTAGTATTGCGTACCATATAGTTATCACTTACCAAGTGGTGTATCAGTGCCATCGGGCAATGTTCATGGTGGCGCTGACTATTAAACTTACAGCCGGCGACTCCGGCTCAGAATCCGGGAAAACACCGAGAAGGCAGGGCGAAACAGAGTCATTCTCTTGGTAAAGCGCTGTTAAACGTCGTTTAGTTTCATTATTTTTTGTTTTGCGTTTAGAAATTCTGTGAATTTTTAAGTATGTGCTTAGAGCTGAAACCTGAAGTCTGGACGATCGGTGATATCTTGTTATGCAATTATATTTTCGATTAGTAAATCAAATATTACTTTATAGATTAGATACTTTATAAATGTAGATTGAATGTAAATTCAGCCCTAACCTTTATTATTTTTGCATGGACTTTGGGATTCGGATCTGTGCTTAAACCTTTGTTAGCCTGAGACTGTGGCTACTTTAGTAATTATTTGATTATTGTTGATGTTTATAAGTTATAACTACAAATTTTGGGTGGCATTATTAATTCATTGTTGATGGGAGAAGAGTGAGGAATTCACTTTAGTGTATTACTTGGAGTAATGATTTATTGGACTTAGTTAAACACTTCGGACCTGTATGCTGTAAAAATATGGGATTTTGGTTCCTTATCTGCAGGTGGCGTCATGTTATATTGATATTGAGGTAGCTCTGGCTTTTTTGTCAGTAAAAGGAGTACCATATATGTTGTTTTTCATTCTGGTAAGTTACTAATTATTCGTGTTATTGGAATGCAATGTAGCGGTGATCATTAAAAGCTGAAAAACAGTTTAACTGGCTACTCGTATTTACTATTAAATTTGTGTTGTGGAGATTTGATGCTTTGTCTAGTTTAGAATAAGTGTTTGTCTCTCATTGTAGAGTTGGAACTAGTAAAGATTCTCTATGTAACTTCAAATAGTATGCTGTCACCCATGTTTGCATTCTTCAATAAGTTCCTGGATGGAATAAGAGGACCACTTTGGTGAAGCTGGTAAGTAGATAACCTTCTGTTATTTGATAACCATGTGAATCTTACGGTTGTTTTCTGCCTGCTAGAGGCAAGTTTTAGAGAATGTGTGAAACTATATAGGATAGCGTTCATAATGTAATATATAGTCATTGAATAACGGAGTGTTCGGAAGAAATTTTTATAAGGGTTCACTTTGACAATTACCTTTTTAATGCCATAAGTTGCTTCTTTTTGTATGTTGCATACATATTACTACTAAAATTAGGCAAATAATTCTTCACTATGTATTTCTGTTTGGATTAGGTAATTCAATTACGCCAAATACATCTGCAGTATTTCCAGATAATGTGTATCACTTATTTGTTTCGCTCATTAGGTGGGGCTTCATATGTCTACCTTGATACCAGCTAGTTATTCCTTTTTGGGCTAGACTTAGATAAAGCAATATATGAATCATATATGTAATGAGAAGAATGAGCATATAAGATATTGCCTACAGAAATAAGGTCAGTTCAATGTTGTTCTTTACATATTCTCTGCTACTTTTTGAGAATGGCAGCTGGAGGATCAAAAACCTATGGCTTAGCTAGCGTACTTGAGATTAAGCTGGGTTAGAATGAACTCCTCTTCTAGTGGACCCAATACGGAAAAAAAAAAAAAAAAATCTTAATTTTGTGAGTTATTTTCTTGTTGAAACTCTTGTGGCCCCCACCTTTAGGAGTCAAGCTTGGCTTCTCTTATATATTGTGTTCTTGTTATTGTGACCTTTCGCTTTCTTACTGAATTTTTCTACTCACAAAAGAAAATAGAAGTTTAAGACTCAAGTTGTTTGGTCCGACTTTCAGCTTTTCATATCTGCAATTTTGTTTGGTTAAGTTCCCCTTTTAACATTGAAGAAGTTTCGGTCTAACCATATTTGTTAAGTCCAATATTAAACCATGTCATAGTTTTTCATTTAATTACTTAGTTTTATTAATAGTCAAAATTTTATAAAATGCATGCTCAAACACGTGCAACTTGTGGTCAGAGTTGTCATCTTATGTTAGTCATTTCAGTGAAACTTTCTCTCTCCTTTTATTTAAAACGATGTATGAGGTCAACTAACTTAGATTTTCCTTTATACATATGCTTAGAGTCAATAGAACTTGTCCTTAAAGGTCTCATGTCAGCAATTTACTTCATTCATTTCTTCTCCTTTCTCTGGACTTGAGACTGAGTTTTACAACTAAAACCTAGACATGGTTACAGGCAGTTCATTTTAACTTCTATATTTCCTAAGATTACCCTGTCAAAATATAGGTTTCATAATACTGGCAGATAGATTAATGCAATTTTGAATAGACTGTTAGTCATGTAAATTATAATAGTGACAGGCTGTTCAGAATACAAACCCTCCACTCGCACGATATGTCATCCTATACAACTTGTGTAGATAACGGCTTGGATAGGGTGGATTTAAGGAAAACGATTCATGTAGCCCGTTCCCATCAGTCTGAGATTGAGGATTAGTTTAATTGAGTTGGATTAAATATGCTAGGTTTAAGTTCTAATACATATAGTCATTTATAAATAGGACGAGTTCTTAAATTGCAATTTTTATCTTTGACATTATATGATATGGATGTCCTTTCCAAACCTATCAAGCCTTCTTTTTTTTTTCTTTTTTTTTTCAAAATAGAACTTTATATCTAGATGGATGTTATTAAAATTGTTGCTTTTGTGTCTGGTGCTTGTGGACTTGACCATTATCTAGGCAATTTGGAGACTTAATGATCGTCTCATTTAAATCTTGTTTGAAGAATAAAATGAGTGAAGACCAACATTCCCTAACTGTTCTCTCTGCCATTTATGGTCGTTAGTTAGTAATTAGGAGGAGTTACTACTTTGTGCTCATGACTGCAAACTATGAAGCTATTGACTATATTTAAAATCATCACTTTCTTGCAATTATGATCTTGGGAATAGGGCCTCTTATGGCCTACTTTCATTTTATGCACTGTTTTCAATTCCCGAAGCTGCCCCTGAGCGGATGCACAAATTAGGTGACATGTTGTTTCCGGTCATTGTAATAGCTGGACTACCTTTTTCACTTGGTTTTGACATTTGATTCGCAAGGTCGTGATTCTTTCTTTAAGCATTTATGATTGTTCTAAATGTATATAATTGTGAGTGAGGCTGTTTTAAGCTGCCAATGCATAGAACTCTTCTCTGGATATTTTTCCTATTTGTGCCTTCTTTTCTTAAATGATCTTTATTAGAATTGTCGTTTTACATTAATTTTTCTAACCAATATGACCTATTTCTTTCCCCTGAACCGGATATAAAAAGGGTAAGAACTGAGGCATTCTTCCTCATCATATGGTTTTCCTGGCATTTGCTCTTTCCCTTCTCTTCTTGTTGATAGTGGCCCCATTGTGGGTCTCTTTTCCTACTCAAATAATGAATTCAATTTCAGTGTCTAACAGAGAAAATTCAGAGAAGCATACAAGTCCCTATTCTTGCCTCTATTGCAAAAAGGTGTTTCCTAACCACCGGGCTCTAGGAGGCCATCTTAAGACTCATACTACTGAGTTTAAGTCAAGGTGGAGGAGGCAACCTCCTGGTCATTCTGGCATTTCCATTGGTCTTCCTAGCACCAACGCTAATCCCCTCTCCAACAACCAATCCGGAAATTCTTCTGGAGGTGCTGGGAACAATAGTTCCTGCTCAAACAAAGTCATTCCAATGCATGCAAGTAAGTTCTCTGAATCCAGTCCTAAAAAGATCAAAACTCTATTTATTTTGTCTCCTAATCTTTCATCTGGCTGTGGCCTGAATGAAATTCACCTTTTGAACTGTTTACCGTCAACAGCATTTGCACCATCCGGTAGCACTGCAGCAACTGGTGTCCCTTTGGACCCTTCATTATGTTTGGGCATGCCTGGAGTCCGTCAATTTGGTACTGGTGAGGATCGAACTCCCCGGGATGGTATGACATTCCTCCATGGAGATGCCTTGCAGAACTTTGAGCACAACCTTAGTAAGCCTTCATTTCCTGCCTCTAACGTTGCTAATCCGCATTCAGGTCTTGATTTAAATCAGTCACCTGGCTTCAAGGATACTAGTGCTGTCGGTTCCTTCATTATGGACCCTTATCCATGTTTGGGCCATGATGAAGGTTGTCGTAACAAGATGAAAAATCTCTTTACTTGTGAAGAGGGTAAGAGGCAGTACTCAGTTGATTCCCTTGGAAATACTGACCTGGTGAAATCATCGAAAAGGCCTAAGATCGTCTCCAACCTACCTGTGGAAACAGAGAAGTTTCAAAACAAAGAACCACTTCTCTTTAAGGATGTGGAGAAGCCATTTACAGCCCTGGGAATTTCAATTAATGCTGAGCCGGAAGTTCCGGCAGATTTAGATCTGTCTCTGCATCTGTAGCTTGTTACCTTTTATCTTTATAATAAAACTGAAAGCACCATGGATAATTATGTTAACAGTGAATACATATGAGTTGTGTATGGGAATGGATTTCATACTCTTAAGAAATGTGCTATTTGTTTCTTGTGTCTTATATGACCAAAATTTTAATTTGGGTTACTTAGATTTTTGAATGTGTTTAAGAACGGATTGAAGGAGTAATCAGGTTGGATTAATATGTAGACTTCATTGACAGGAAGATCATATTACATTAGTTCGAATGTCGAGTATTCTCATCTCTGGACATGGTTGAAGGTTTTATCAATAATGTTATATGTATTCTTCTGGGCGTATCATCTGTTTTTTCTATATCGATTACAGATTAGTCTGTTCCAGAGCTCATAGTTTTACTGTAGTTTTCCATCCTCAGGCTATATCAGTAGTTTTCATCTTCTTTCTTTCTTTGTTGTCTTGATGCTATAAACATATGTTATAGATTCATTTAACAAAATATTAGTGATGTTTGCTTAATCTTCATGGGATTTTCTCTTTGTTTGTTATTCTATTGCAGATGATTTTATCAGACTGATCTCCCATGTACTGATTGAATATTGAGTTTTAACTGTTAAATGGCACATGATTTCCAAAGCTTGCCTTGTTGGGTTAATTAATATTATATTGTTGAAATTTATTTTAGTGTAATCTGGCCATATTTGGTTTTGCCACACTGCATATACCATAAAAGCATAGTATACTATTGAGTAATTCATTTGGTTATTAACAAGTCTCGATACCCTAGGAGAGATTTAAAAGTGAGTTAATGAACCCAATTGACTCATTTCACTGAACATTACAAGATTTGGAAAGTAAGAAATGATAGTCCATAAAAGACTCAAAATTCCAATCGCATATTGAGTTGCCACTCTATGACTTTGTACATCTAAGTTTTAAGAAATTATTTATACAATTTATAAAGTTAATGGCATCTTGGTTTAAGTTTTAATTATTAAAAAAAAAACATGACATTATAATTGGAGAAGAGAAGATTGACACGGCAATAGCAAAAAAAAAAAATCCCATCATTGAGTGTCATTATGGTAAAAGAATAAAAAAGTATATAAGTTTATATAATTTCTATTTATGCCCTTAATTGGGGTGGTCATTAAAACTCTTATTACTTTTGTTTTAAGTCTCGAGGATTAGTTGAGATGCGTACAAACTGCTCACCCCAATTCATTAAAAAAAAAAAAAAAAAAAAAAAAAAAAAACTTTCATTCTTCATGTCTAAACTACAAGTTTAAATAATAAATTAACCATAATTAATCATTATTTAGAGAAATCAATGGTTAATTAACATAAAATTATTATTTCATTTTAAATTAGTTAAAAAGTGCTTTTGTGGGGCACAATTTTAAGAGGATTTGCTAAACAAATTCAATCAGGAAGAGATTGCAATTGATTGAACAAAGACAGGACAGCCCACAAGCAAAAAAGATTGTTTTTTGATTGGTGGGACTAGAAAGTTGAACCGGATTCTGTGGTTGGTTTGACACCAACTCACCCTTCTTTAATGTGTAATCTAATCCTTATCTCAATCTTACCTTTATTCCATAATGGATGCTCTATTTGTTGGGTTTCTTTTTTCTTTTATTGGATTTTTTTTTTTTTTTTTTTTTTTTTGTGATGGAGTGTTCAAACCCTTTACGTATCTCGATTGATCTTTTAAGATCTTAAAGTTAACGATTAGGTATACTCTCCATGATCATCTATATTAGCAAATAGCTAGAGATGATTCAATTCAAGACCTCTTGATAATTCACCAAAAGTATTTATTCACCACTCGATACCGAGAGGTATTAAATTTTTTATTTTCATTCAAATCCTAACTTACATTATGTAAAATAATTTACTTAATTTTTTAGATAGTACTACTCTGAAAAAGTTTGTAACAGAATAAGAATACAAGGGTTATTAAATTTTTTTATTTGTTTATTCCATGTTAGGAAAATAACTTTTAATTTTAGATAATTTGTTACATTAAAATTAATGAAGTATAATAGTTGAATGGGTGGTTAAATTCAATGATTTTTTGAGATTTTTAATATGGTATAAATTATGCTCATTAAAATATTTTTTTTTTTTAAAAAAGAAACTTACATTTAAAGAGAAGACTCATATCAGATTCTTTACTTTATATGAAACTCATTTGTCAAGTTGTAATAATTATTTTTAATATTTATTTTACAAATACAAATTGATTAAATATTATTATAAAATTATTTAAACCCTGTAAGATTAATAAAATCCTATATAAATTTTAATATAAATATTAATTATTATTGATTTAATATCAAGAATTAAATAGTTTAATGACTAAATTATCCACATAATCAAACAAAGTTACCTTAAACTACGCGTTTTGCACTTTAATCCTCTTTCTCAATCCTCCACGTAATTACATCTATAATTCTCTAACCACCCTCAACCTCAACCTCAACCTCACTCACAGTCACAGCAATTGCATTTCACTCTCCCTAAACAGACAGACAACAGTACATTTACAGAGTCTGTCCACTTGCCACGTGTTCTCAACACTGTCAACTGTCGCGTGTGAAACTTGTCTTCAGAATCATCAAAACCATGTTTGCCGCAGAATAATAATATAACAACACCTTTAGGCAAAAGGAGAAGGAGAAGAAGAAGAAGAGTTCTGGAGATCACCTGAGTCTCTGCAAAATAAACCCAGAGCGAAATCTAGTCAAAAGTCCTTACCTTTACTATAATTAGCTGTAAGTTCTTGGCTTCTAAGTTCATAAATTGGTTTTTTTGTGTCTTTTTGCTCACTGGTTTTGGTTTATATAAGTTGTATAGTTCAAGATATGTACTTGGGTTCGGTTTGTTTCAAATTACCAGTCTTTTAGGTGATAAATTATCCATTTCTATCTGATTTTGTGACCTGGGTTTTTTGTGGGTTTTTTGGTTAAATTTATAGCAAGTTAGATATTTGAGTTTTTGTAATTATCTGGGTTTTGTTTATAGTGTTTTTTTGGGAGGTTTATGTATTTATCTCAGTAGGGGCATGGTGTTGCTCAGCTTTTGTTGTCTAAAGTTGCTGTCTTGATTGGCCATAGTAGTGATAGGTGTGTATAAAGAGCCATAAGGAAGATTCTGTTAGATGTAATAATTTGTTTTGCGATTGTGTTCAATGAGTTTTTAGAGGAAAGGGAATTGTTTCTTTACTTCAGTGTAATCCTAGGTATGGAAATCCATTTTTTGGCAGTAAAGTGTAAAGAGTTGACGTATTTTGATTCTAGGATATATTCTTTTCCTTGGATTTGAAGCAGAGTATATTAGTGTTGCTCTTCTATAAAATCCATTTGGAGGCATAATATAGATAGGGAATTTCATATTTGAAAAAGGATTCAGTATTTTTAATTTTTTTAGATATTGTATACTAAGAGGAGCAGGATGCAAAAGGTTCGATTATCATCTGAACAGGCGCCTGTACACAAGCTAGGGGATTCCCAAATGACATTATCCCCAAAGTTTAGGTTAGCTGTGATCCAATCTTCTTTATTAAATCCTTCTCCTGAGTTAGAGTTATCTCTTAGAGGAGAACCCCTAATTCCAGGCCTGCCTGATGATGTTGCACTCAATTGTCTCCTGCGACTTCCAGTTGAGAGCCATGCAACCTGCCGAGTTGTTTGTAAACGGTGGCATCTACTACTTCGTAATAAAGAGCAGTTTTTCACCCGTCGGAAGGAATCGGGATTCAGAGACCCTTGGCTCTTTGTTTTTGCCACCGACAAGTATACGAGAAAGATTCAGTGGCAGGTTCTTGACCTGACTCACTATTCTTGGCATACTATCCCTGCAATGCCTTGTAAGGACAAGGTCTGTCTCCAAGGATTTAGGTGTGCTTCAATCCCCCGAGAAGGTACTCTGTTTTTGTGTGGAGGTATGGGCTCTGATGTTGATTGCCCTCTTGATTTGGTCCTAAAGTATGACATGCAAAAAAATCGTTGGACTGTCATGAACAAGATGATTACAGCTAGATCATCTTTTGCTAGTGGAGTGATTGATGGGATGATATATGTGGCTGGAGGAAGCAGCTCAGACCTTTTTGAGCTTGACTCAGCTGAGGTTTTGGATCCTGTAAAGGGGAGTTGGCGTCCCATTGCAAACATGGGGACAGATATGGTAGCTTATGATGCTGCTGTTTTGAATGGGAAGCTTCTTGTTACAGAAGGTTGGTTGTGGCCTTTTTTTGTCTCTCCTAGGGGTCAGGTTTATGATCCAAAAACTGATAATTGGGAGAGTATGGCTGTTGGACTGAGAGAAGGGTGGACTGGTTCGAGTGTGGTGGTATATGGGCATTTATTTGTGGTTTCAGAGCTTGAAAGGATGAAGCTTAAAGTTTACAACAGTAACACTGATTCCTGGGAACCAATAGAAGGGCCTCCATTACCGGAACAGATATGCAAACCTTTTGCTGTAAATGCAGGTGATAGCACAATTTATGTTGTCGGGCAAAACCTACGTGTTGCTGTGGGTCGTATCTCAAGGCTAAACACCTCTGAGAAAAAGTGGAGCTTTAGGGTGAAATGGCATGTTGTTGATGCCCCAGAAAGTTTTTCTAACTTGACACCCTCGAGCTCTCAGGTTCTGTTTGCTTAGCTCTTGAAAAAAACCTTGATGTCATCTTTTGTATGTTTTTCAATAAACTGATATCAAAAGAATTATCAAAGCTGTAAAGTGGCAATAGCTGTGTGTTATTAGAATGAATGTAGCATCTTTTACAAACGTTCAGCTTTATATTTCTCTTCTTTTTCCTGGAATGGTTCCCCAAGTGATGTGTTTAATTGTACCCTTCTTTAGATATCTAATGTTTTCCTCATACTGTGGGATGAATTATTGTCTATGGCAAGATAGCATTAATCTGCTTATCTAATCATAAGAGGATAATGCTCAACTGGTTCTGCAAATTGATGCAAACGGAAATTTGACTTGAGAGATCAGCACAGCAGGCCTTTCTTGACTTGCAGAATAATTAACTTTTTCACTCATTTCTTTTACTGAATATTATGTGAGTTATTTACATGACTGAGAATCATCATTGTTCATTTGAGTCGATTTAGTCTCTAAGAATGATCTAAATCTTAGACGAGTTTAAGGCTTCTTCCAGTAAACCTATGGTGCAGGACCTATGCAGTAAGTTAACTTATTTATCAAGCTATATCTACATCTACATTCTCTTAATATGTTTTCAGCTTCTTTCTTTTTCAAAGGGCTAAATGTATAATGGCAGCCTGAAAGAGACATTAATGGTTGAGAGGTTTGGTTAAGCTTTTTGCTGTAAGTTTTATTATTTTGTCATCTAAATCAAGTTCTTTGGTTTTGACATTATTAAGGTTGGAGTTGCAGAGAGTTGTGGAGAACATGTTCAAGAGGGACAGTGTTGTAATAAGCAAGTATTGATGTTGGTATTGGTGTGGTGGGTAATCAGCTAACCAATTTGATTTAGGTGTTGGTTGGTGGGTTTGTTGAGATGTGCTGATGATGGTTTTAATGATTCTGGTCGGTTTGGTATTACAATTATATAAGGGGAAGAACAATAATCAAATCTAATCATCCTTGTGAAAAAAAAAAAAAAAAAAAAAATCTTCATGTTTGGTCAGCTTTTCTTTTATGCAATCAAATCCACGTTATGAATATGAATTATGTTCTTTCAATAACTGCTTCCTTTATAAGCATTTTTTTATGAAAGAAAGATACACCCACTTCTCTGGTGATGTTGATATTAACTCTGTTTTAAAAACCGGACCGGCCGGTCCGATCGGGACTTGGCAGTTTCTTCGGTCCGGTTTAGGTCTTAGGGGGGTTTTGATAATATTTCAAAATTATAAGGGTTAATTAGTGATTTTATAGGGGTGTTTTTGGAGATGTGTCTAAAGTTTAGGGATTAATTGGTAATTTTTTGGGGTATTTTGGAAATAAATAAAAAACTTAGGGACTAATTGCAAATTTTTAGGGGAATTTTTGTAATATATTAAAATTTGAGAGATTGATTTGTAATTTTTTAAAAATAAAATTGTCGTTGACGTCATTGGTCAAATCGGTTGGACCGGTTGACCCGTGACCTAGGCAACAAAACAGGTTGCCCTCCTATCCAGATTTTAAAACAATGGATATTAACATAACATTAATCTTTTTATGCAATGTTAAAAGAAATTTAATCAGTAATCTAACAACTTAAATACATAATTTTGTCATAATAACTCTCTATTAACATATGTTGTTTCGCTTTAGTAAGAACAATACAATCTAATAAACTATCTTTGGGTGGCCGGGTGGGGTGATAGAGATTTTTGGGTGTAATATAAAAAAGGTCTTGAGTTTTATTCCTCTTGATTGCTAATATAGGTGGTCACAAGAGAGTTTATCTTATTGTTAATTTGAGAGTCTTAAAGAATTAGTCGAAGTATGCGTAAATTGGTTTAAATACTTCGATAATTAAAGTATTGAATGGATTAAGATGTCTTGTAATTTAAAAATAACCCATTCCTTCAATCCAGTCACTTAATAAAGTGCTGCTGAATTTGCTTCATTAAGGAATTGAACTTATAATATGTCAAAAAAGGCCTTTTTTTTAAGAGTTTGTGTGGTGACAAAATACAAGGTCAAATGGTGAATAAACTATTGGAATATTCACTGTATTAAAATATATAAAGTATTAATTAGATCTTGAAGTTTATTATAAAAATCCTATTTGAAAGTGATTAAAAAAAAGTGGTTTTTTATTTTATTTTATTTTAAATCATATATTAAAATTCGAGTAGAATTTAAGACAGCTTTGCCCAAACACATCTTTTCTAAAGGTAGAGCACAGGAGGCCACATTAACATCAACTGAAAGCTAATCAAAAGTGAAAACCTCTTCCTCTTCAAAAATAAACTTTTTTATTGATCCAGAGAGAGGGGAACGAACATGGCGGCGATGACAAGCGCGTTAATAGCAATAGCAGGAGTGGTGTTGGGATGGATAGCCATAGAAATGGCGTGCAAGCCCTGTCTGGAGAAAGGCCGTGAAGCCATTGACCGATCTCTGGATCCTGACTACGATCCCGACGACAACGACGTTCGTGCTCCTCTTAACCCAGATCCAGAACAACCCAATTCTAATGCCACCGCCACTTCTTCAGAGGCGATTAAGAGCGTCTGATTTACCTCAATTTTGCCATCTCCCTGCATTTTTTTTACAAAATGAAACAAGAAAAATTGAGTGTAATTTTGGTGTGATGGTGTTGGTTTTTTTAAGTGGAATTGAATCTTCTTTTCTAGCAATGAAAGGATGAAAGTTGTTGGTTCTATGAAATGAAATCTTGAAAGCATCTCTTTTTTTTATCTTTTCTTTTTAGTTTCATATATTTATTTTTGGTGCTATAAAATTGTTTGTGAGATATTAGACATTTAAATTATAAATTAAAGAAAGAGGATATCTATTTTTTAATTTTTAATTTCTTATTGAATTAAAAGAAATTTAAAGTATTATACATGAGTTATTTTTCTCAATTTTCTAATCTTATTGCATATAAATAATTAATAATTTATATTATTTCTAAAGGCCGAATCATTTTTTACCCTTATTTTCTTTATTTGACCAGCTTTATCACTGAAATTTTAATTTTACCCTTATCTTCTTTATTTGACCAGCTTTATCACTGAAATTTTAATTTTACCCTTATTTTCTTTATTAAAAGAATAAATAGTTAATTGTATGGGAGATGAAATAAAAAAATTATCCTTTAAAGATTGAAATCAAAATATAGTAATAACATTGGGTAGCTTTTGGTTCGGGGTAATAAAAGATAACTTCAGTAATTTATCTTTTAATCCGACCATTACTATGTTGGTTGTCAAGTAATAAAAAATTTCAGTAGTGATTACTGTAAATAATATGAGAGGTAATTCAATTACTGATTAAAATGGTGTTATTTTTTTATTACCAGAGTAATCCACTATTTATACCAATTTTACCTTTAATTAGTAGACATTTTGTATACAAATACCTTCACGTGTTTACCAAATAACAATTAACACAAATGTGCGAAATGACCTTTATAACCTCGTAAATCAATTTTTGGACAAAAATGTCACTCACTGTTTACATGAATAATACCCAAAATACCCCCAACCACCCAAGATGACTACTAGCAGCCGTCAACAATCTTCTTGGGTGGCTGGGGGTATTTTGTTAAATTTTAAACTTTTGTTGTGTTGGAATATTTTAACTAAATTCTCAAATATAAGGATTAAAAGTAGTCTAAACTCTAAATAATAACAGTAAAACATACTACATAGTAATAATGTAATAATATTATTAAAAAAGAATAATAATTCAGTAAAAACCTTATAATATCTTATTCCTCCTAATCAAATATATTAATTATTTATATCCACCAATATAACCAAATATATTAATATAACATTTTTCGTTAATTTTCAATATAATATATTTTCTCATTAATATAACATTTCCAGTAATACAATATTCCTTGACCCAAACATTACTTTGGTGTTTTTAAAACAAGAGAGGTACTTGTTCTTACACGATAGATTGGGGGTCAAAATGTAATACAACCTATTTCGAAATACATTAATTATGCAATTACATATTATTTATTTATCATATAATAACACCTATATAAGATATCCCATTCTTTTAACTAATTATTAAAGTAAAAAACGTGATCAAAAATAAAATTCTAGAATGAGATATAGTATGATCCAGAAATTGGTTAATCTCCATACCTCTCCAAGGGTTCACTATAATTGAAGTGATATTCATTATAATCTAAAAGTAAATTAGAGGGAGAAAACGTTACCCTAATAACATGCCTTGCTGTTGTTTTCTTACCCTTTCTTCTAATCTCATAACCCAAAAAAAAAAAAGAAAAAAAAGAAAAGGGGTGCAACTTACTTGAAGAAACTCAAGTCCATGACGACAGTATCAAGACAAAGGCCAAATATGCTTTACAATTACAATGTTGAATTCAACAAAAATAGTTAAAGAGAAAAAAGAAAAAAGACTACGACTTTCTGTACAGTACTCTTGACAAATGGGACGTAACGTTTTTGCCGCATGAGGATTGTGGACTGAAATTTCCCATTTCATTGACAAGAAAAAGATTTTGATTTTAGATTTGTGTGTGTATTGTGACTAGGTGGTGGATTAGGCCAAGTAATTGTATATCTGCGGGTTGTTCTTGTCACGCTCCAGGTACTCCCTGTCAATCAGGCTTTCAATCCTTTTCTTCAGATCAGCTGGCTTTATGGGAAATTTGAGCTGTTCAAAACAAATCCACATAAATTTACTCCAACTCATCAATTTCTTCCATAGATCTTACTCACATGGTGCTTTCATCACCACCACTTCAGATTTTTTCAATTACATTGTGGGAATGAAGCGATCAAGAAAATAATAATGCATGCAACAATGTGACTGTGACCTGACTTTAAGGAGGCCTATACAGCAAAGATTTCATAATGCATAAGGGAAAGTAAAGATGAAATTGAATAATGTTTACCTGTTGGAAGAGCTCGGTTATCAGAAGTGTGTGACTTAGCACTTTCCTTGTCTTCATTATTCGCACAATTGCAGCATCAACCTGGAAAATATTGAACAACATAATAAATAAATCATCTAGCTAGCTCATCACTCCATCAAACATATGAGATGATGTTTGAATAAAAGTTTTGATGAACATGAAGCAGAGGTGGTGAACCTGATATTGACGGTCCTGGAATACTCTCTCGGTAGTGCTTGTGTTCTCCTCCACTGTTTCCTTCATCTGGATTGCATTTACCTGCATTTCACAGAAAATACATTATCAAGCTCCATCTTGGTGGCAATCCAATGGTCTAGCATAAAGGATCTATCACAATGTTGCTGTACTGTTCCTATTAAAATGTGAGTTGTCTACAGAGTTAGAAAATGACAGGAAAAGTAATTTCAACAAGTTTACTTTTGGTTCTTGTTAGGCTCAGGCAAAGTTTGAGATCACCATCAACAAGATAATTAAACAGAAAAGCATACCTTAATACGATAAAGAGGGGCAGTAAATCCTTCATTGAACACAAATGAATCATCATCCTCCACTTCCCTCCCTTTTGGCAACTGTAGAATATAAAAATGAGGATAAAAAGAAATTCAAACATAAACCAATTATATCAGCACAAATAATTGAGCACGAAAGCAAACCCGGGTAACAGCTCACCTTTTGCAGGACACGAACTTTACCACATGCAAGGGACTGCAGAGTCCTTCTTAATTCCTTCTCCTCTATGCCTGTCGAATCCCTAATATCTTGAAAGCTAAGCTTTTGGGCGTCATTAAAAAGCATCAAAACTACTGTCTGAAATCATACGGAAAGCATGACACAGGCAATATTAGAATTTGTGACACAAGTCATATCAATGAAAAAAAGCAACTAAATTCAAAATGCAACTAAGCATTACCAACCTGGAATAGGGAAACTGCCAGCTCTTTTTTACCTTTCGGGAACTCCGCCTTTAACACACAGTGACCTAATGAATTTTGCCACATTAAGCGCCTTCCACTGTACTTGCTTAAGTAGAACTCCTTAAAAATGTCCTGTAGCAAAAACAGATAAAAATGTCACACATATGTATACCTCACATGACAAGGACCTGTAACCAAAAAGAATCATCAGCAACTTCTACCAAACCTGATAAACATTCAATTCATGAGGTAGCCTAACATCCATGGGAGGATATGTGGGCCAATACCTGCATGCAAACCACCCAGACAGAGATTAAATTCCTCAGAATCAATAAGTGGTTAAATATCATAATGAGGTTGCTAAAATTATGCTAATATAGGATCTAAGATCTCAACCTACCCTGTTGTTAAGACATGAACACTCATCTCGATCCCCGATGGGAGTTTTGTCCGGGCTTGGGACGACTGTTTGAAGGACTCATTGATCTCCTTTGATAATTCAATATCCTGTAAACATGTGGTGAAAAAAAAAAAAAACAATTGCAAAAGACACCGCTCAGAATAATGAATATGAAGTCATTGTAAAAGCTGAGCTATGTAGTGATAAAATGAACACTACCAAAAAGATTATGCATGAAAGAGAGAAAAACAAGAGCTTTATTTTAAGTGGCCATCTAAGAAAGCAAATATTTATTTATCTTTTGATAATCCAAAAAATCCCTCAAGTTTTGAAACTGGAGCCACCGCCAAACCCTGCAATCTTTGGAAAGCGGGAAGCAATGGTCTTTGGCCATGTCAATCAATAGCTCAATTGCTACATTTAATTAATTGAAGATCACAAGGATAGTTTAATGTTAGGATCTCACATTGGAAAGGAAAGGGGTGGGCATGTGGGTTATAAATGGCTTGGGCACCCCCCCTTGACAAACCGGTTTTCCAAGAATGGTTATACCCAAGCCAATAAAAGACTCATTGCCCAGCCCAATTGTTGAGATGTTGGAGTGATTCCTATTAATTGGTATTAGAGCATGATCCTGCGCCTACGTGGCAACGCACGCATGGTAGGCAGACCCATGGCAGACTAACCTTGGGCCCGGGTTGTTACCCCCAAGAAGGGCGGATCGACCCGAGGTAAGGGGATTTGCGAAGTCACCCAAGGGGTAAAGAGGCTGACGTGGACGTTGGTTGCAGAAGCATGGTGGAATGTTAGGATCCCACATTGGAAGAGAAAGGGGTGGACATGTGGGTTATAAATGGCTTGGGCACCCTCCCTTGGCAAGCCGGTTTTCCAAGGAGGGTTCTACCCAAGCCCATGAAAGACTCATTGCCCAGCCCAATTGTTGAGTTGTTGGAGTGGATTCCTATCATCTATGCATCAAACGAGCATGCATACGAGGCAAGCATGTCATAGCAGTAGTAGAAATTTTGAACTCGACACTAAATATGAGTATGTCTACAATTTCAAAAAGCTAATTACATAAAACTTCCAGGGATGTATTACTATTATCCACATCATCATTTTGCCTTTATATGGAGAAGGATCCAATGCTTTACTTAATTTTAGTACAGATTTTAGTCACAAATGATCAATTCATTCAGAAATGTGAACACACAATTAGGGTTAAAATTGGCACAGAGCTAAATCACATTTCCTAAACATAAAAATTATTGAGGAAACGCATTTGAGGAAACGCATACAGACCTTGAACATTCCTTCAAGTTTGTTTGTAAATTGGCTGCCACATTCTGTCTTCAGCTGCATTAGCAATACATATTTGTCAACATGATAGCTAGATAAACATATGGCAAAACCATCTACTCAGAAAAGGAAATTAACCTTAGAAATCATAGATTTCTCGGCATCAATAGAAGCACTCTTCCCCAATAGTAACCTTTTTGCAAGATCCTTCTTATAGAATGCTTCAAACACATCCTTACCCTGCATTTATTTAAAATATAAAGAAAAAAGACATCCATTAGTAATTGTGATGACAATACAAAGAAATAACTATAACACGATATTAACTTTTGTCTACTGTGACAGTAATTCAATACTTTCAATCAAGCACACATTGTTTACCTGGATAAACCTGAATAAAACTAAAACTTTATCAAGTGTACCCTCTAGTTCCTCTTCAGAAGTACCCTTGTTCCCCGCACGAAGCTTCTCATCCAGAAACTTTGCAATCAACTCAGCAGGCCGATTCTATTAAATAAAGCAAACTGTTAGCCCCAAAAAGTAGAGATATGATGTTACAAATCACTGATGATGGCTATAGAACAACCCAAATGCTGCCCAGGCCTAGCAAACAATAAGAACCATGGCCCCAAGATCAACTGTAGATGGAGGCCACAAGAATATGATTTTGCATCAGTGTACTTGCCACAACAAGACACATCAAGAACCAGAGCACCTAAGGTAACACTGGCCATGAGTCTGCCAAGTGATCCTAAGCATGTGGCCATAAAAAACACTGATTCCAGTAGGAAGGCGTGGTAGCTCACATACAATTAATTTCCAAACTCAAAAGTAGTCAACAATGCCAACTAATGGAGTTATGTATGTAACTTCCCAGCAAGGAGGTAAATACAAAATTAACAAATCTGGATCTTAAAAATTGAGGAAGGGAAGAGGGAGGAAAATAGAAATTAAAAAAATTTTATTAACTCAGACGTGGTGCCAGTTTTGATATACTAACATCCTGTCAAATATTAACAATACTAAATAACAGTCTCCTCAAATGCTACTCTAGTGTCTTCACCATGATAAATAGTACTTTCCTATCCATGCAAATCATTCATTTATGCAAGACATGAAGGAATGTTGTGCTTTGTTTTATCGATATACTATACTGTTGCAATCAAGGGAGGAGAAAGAACAAAGAGTAGAACATGCTGACCTGACGCAAATTAATTAGATGCTCAAAAGCATCCTTTATGGTATTGCAAAATGCTTCATTCTTAGAAAAGCTTTCTTCCCATATTGTGTCAAGGGACGCCTTAAATTCTAAGAGGGAGGAAACCATATCTTTATCTTTTTCTTCATCCATAACAATGCCATGCCCAGTTCTTCGAATATATGAGGCAAGAGCCTGCCTTAACGATTCAAGGGCATTCACCCTCAAAAACAGCACATACATCCTCTGAAGGTCTTCAGTACGATGCCCATCCATCAGCATCGTGAACCCCTGAATAGATCAAAGAAACCATAATAATTCAAACCCAATAAAAATTCTAGCATATTAATATAGAGGACCGAGGAGTACTTTAAAAAACTCAAATCCAGACCTTGTCAAGAATTGCAGATATGTGGCGTTCAAGAAGTTGTCTTTCAGCAGTTGCTATAAGTGGCTTTCTTGTACTCACGTCCAAGTAAAGTACACATCTTTCGTGCTCTTCATGCAACCTTATCTGTCAGAATGAGTAACCCACAAATCTTACATATATCAACATATATCATATATCATATGACAAAAACAGCAAGCTATCTCAATATTCTCAGTCAGCCAAAACAAAATAATAGACCAAAACTGTTAAAGAATAACAAAATAAGAAAAACACAACAATATAGTGGCAACATCACATATGATAGAGCTACATGAAAAACAAATGTACCTCCACATGCTTCAAATAATCTGGAACATCTGATTGCTGCATGTATTTCATACCTTCTGCAGCATAAAATTCAGATGTACACTCAAGAAATGGCTTCTCAAAGCTTTCTGTGTAAATTCCTAAAGCAGTAAACATCTTCAAAAGATGATTAAGAAGAGTCCTATCAACAGCTTCACCTAATCTGAAACCAGACCAAAAAATAAATTAATAAAACACTGGGAATTCCAAGATGCAAATTATTGATGAAATTTAACCCGAAAAAGAAGATGATGATGATGGAAAACAGTTTCAAACTAACAGACATATCGACTCATTATCAACAACTATCTAGGAAATCCAAAATTTAAAGCCGTATGTAGTTTAACTTTCGTAGAGTTACCTTTCTCTCTCAATCATTCTCAAAAGGCCAGTGACAGTTTTATGCTCGACTTCTGAGTATGAAGAAAGATATTTCCGGAAAAGCTGCAAGCCCATGTCCCACAACGAGCGAACATTGGGTGTTTGTTTCACATATGTTCTATCTAGATACAAAGCTATACCACGAATCATCAACATCTGATCACAAAGATCCTGCCAGCATCTCTCAACAAGTGATAAGAAAACCACCAAATCCGGGCTTTGACCGACCAATGATTGAAGTGCTGCAGATATATGTGCTTCACACTCCTTTTCAATCCGTTGATAAAGATTTCCTCCCATCTTGTGCAGGCAAAGATCATTGACAGCCTAAGGAAAATGTTATTGTTAATTTTAAAAAACCCCACACATAACAAGTATTAAATTAAGAAAAGCTGCAGCTTTACAACCAAAGAAAGAAAAGCGTATGCATATCTACCTGATATAACTTCTCTAAGTCGCAGGAATCTGGTTGCTTCAAGAATATAGCTTTTATAGCTGACTTCAGCTTTGCCCATGTATCCTCCTCAAAATTTGAAGGCAGTGTTGGTTTACCTTCATAAAAACAAAATTTTGAGATTCCAAATTTCACAAAAGCTAGTACTAGTACTAGTATACTTCAACAAGGCTTTTTTGGTTGCATTAAACATTCACAAAATGCAGTATGAATCTAATTAGTAATCCTACGATCAAAAACTACCAAGTATTGTAATAGATACAAATGTGAAAAAAAGAACTAATCTTAACTCAGCTACAGTAAAACAGCAAGTATAAAAAAAAATATAAAGCTTGTTATTGTATCATATAGAATTAGGACATGGATCCAAACTTCATTAACAACTTTTTAGGATGACAGAATTAGAATGGGTAAAATGGGAATATCAATAAACTCTACAAATGACAAAAAAAAAAAAAATGTTGTCAAGCAGCCCGGGGAAGAGCTTATAAGGGTGCTGTTACTAAGCCTGATTTCTCCCCTTTCATTGTGTTATCACAAAATCAAAACTGTTTGTAATAAATCAAACAAATGAAACCACCCATAAAAGATGTATTTAAAAAAGGCTTGTTATGTAAAAGTAAGGTTGTGCATCACCCCAACACTTGTATGTAGCAGCCAGAAGGTAATCATATTGAAATGAACCTAAGCTTCTTTACAAAAAAAATTATTAAATTAGATCAATTTCCCATCACATACTAAAAACCCTAGCTTGGTCCCATTCTTTCCTTTCTGACCAATAAAACTAAAAACCCTAACACAGCTCTTCTTAAATGACTAACCAGACAAATTTTAAGAAAATGAGAACAATTAGATACACCTGTTCAATCCAAAAGTTAAATATTTCCTAATAACTAACAAGAAACAGATCCAAATCTTGAACCACGAGTAAGTCTCTAAGCTTGATTTATCAAAATACCCATAAGAAATTCAACTACCCAACGTTCAATTAAAAGTTAAATTTCCTCAAATGAACTTGTTAACACACGAAACCACTACCCAGATTCCACAATCCAACCAAACAAATTAAAAAGACGCATAAATTAAAGTAATTAATCAAAATAACGAGCTAAAAACCCGCCAACAATCACACAAAAACCCAACATTTAAACTTCACTAAACCTAAAAACGACACAAAACCCAATCGAAACAACAAACAAAAAAACCATAAAATTCTTCCTCAATTGTCGAAACCGTACCTTTAACAAGCTTGATGACGAGCTTCTTAGCAGGCTGAGGCGGCTGGGCTTTCTTGCGTCCCAAATTGGCGGCGGCAGGGGCACGAGAGTCATCGGTTTTAAGATCCTCATCGAGGGACAGAGAAGAGGGGTCGAAAACGACATCGTTGTCGGGGTTATTGGTATTATTAAAGTCGTGGTGGAGACCGTTCTTGGCGGAGTCGACGGAGCAGGCGACGGTCTGAGACTTGGCCTTCTTCATGGAGGAGGTGTGATTAGTGTTGGAGGTGTTGCTGATTGTGCGTTTGTTGGGGAGAGACATCAAAAACTCGTCAATTAAAGCATTGTAATCGTGTATTGAAGAGTGAAAATAATGAAGAAATGGAGATGATTTTCGAGTATTTTTTTTTTCTATCTCTTTGATGTATGAATAAGTGTGTTTGTGTGAGAAGATGGAAATGGATGGAGACGCACACAACACAAAGCCCCGTTCGCNATTGAAATGAACCTAAGCTTCTTTACAAAAAAAATTATTAAATTAGATCAATTTCCCATCACATACTAAAAACCCTAGCTTGGTCCCATTCTTTCCTTTCTGACCAATAAAACTAAAAACCCTAACACAGCTCTTCTTAAATGACTAACCAGACAAATTTTAAGAAAATGAGAACAATTAGATACACCTGTTCAATCCAAAAGTTAAATATTTCCTAATAACTAACAAAAAACAGATCCAAAACTTGAACCACGAGTAAGTCTCTAAGCTTGATTTATCAAAATACCCATAAGAAATTCAACTACCCAACGTTCAATTAAAAGTTAAATTTCCTCAAATGAACTTGTTAACACACGAAACCACTACCCAGATTCCACAATCCAACCAAACAAATTAAAAAGACGCATAAATTAAAGTAATTAATCAAAATAACGAGCTAAAAACCCGCCAACAATCACACAAAAACCCAACATTTAAACTTCACTAAACCTAAAAACGACACAAAACCCAATCGAAACAACAAACAAAAAAACCATAAAATTCTTCCTCAATTGTCGAAACCGTACCTTTAACAAGCTTGATGACGAGCTTCTTAGCAGGCTGAGGCGGCTGGGCTTTCTTGCGTCCCAAATTGGCGGCGGCAGGGGCACGAGAGTCATCGGTTTTAAGATCCTCATCGAGGGACAGAGAAGAGGGGTCGAAAACGACATCGTTGTCGGGGTTATTGGTATTATTAAAGTCGTGGTGGAGACCGTTCTTGGCGGAGTCGACGGAGCAGGCGACGGTCTGAGACTTGGCCTTCTTCATGGAGGAGGTGTGATTAGTGTTGGAGGTGTTGCTGATTGTGCGTTTGTTGGGGAGAGACATCAAAAACTCGTCAATTAAAGCATTGTAATCGTGTATTGAAGAGTGAAAATAATGAAGAAATGGAGATGATTTTCGAGTATTTTTTTTTCAATCTCTTTGATGTATGAATAAGTGTGTTTGTGTGAGAAGATGGAAATGGATGGAGACGCACACAACACAAAGCCCCGTTTGCTTTCCTTTACTTTGCCTTGCCTTCACTTTGCTCCTTGTTTTGTTTTTCTGCCCTTTATAATTTTTATTTTCTTTTTCTTGTAATAAAAAATTAGGAAAAATTGTGATCGGAAATTTTTTTTTTTTAAATAATCCTTTTAATGTAATATTCAACAACTATATATTAAAAATTTAAAAGAAGAGTATCATATTTCCTTAAAAAAAAAAAAAATTATTGTAACTTTGAATTATATATTAAACATTTCGTAATACATATTTGCTATTAGGATTCAATAATATTTTATTTACAATTGAATCATATAAAAAAGACAAAAATGAGACAAAATTCATGTAAAATGATTATTGTATCTTTTGTTTTTTTGTCTGTTTGTATAATTCAGTTATAAATATAACATTGTTCATTGGGATTTATATTTTTCATTTTTCGAAATCGTTGATACGCAGATATTGAGGAAACATGGCTAATTGAAATATTATTTCATTAATAAAATCTTCAATTGAATTTTTAGACTCTAGTAAAATTATAAATTCTCTCCCCTCGTAATCGGATGGCAAATTCTTGAGCCACTATAGGTAAACTATACCCATAGATTATTATCTTCGAGTCGCGGAAAAGACAATTACTTGGTTTATACTAACTTGTAAATTTCAAATATATATATATTATGTAGCTTTTTTAACTCTTAAAAAAAAATTGTATATTAATAATTAAATATGCTATCATGTATTTAAATTATGATACATAATTCAAACCTTTGGATTGTATCATTAACATTTAAAAAAAAAAAATTACTTTTGAATTACAAATAAAAATAAATATTTAAACTATTTTCCATTTATAATGCGGGTATTTTTTAATTTTTCTTATACCTCTGAACGGATAAAGTGGATGAGAAACGACTTCCAATAAAATCCATTTAAACGTTTGGGCTTTAAAGGTTGAATGGGCCTGCCATTTAGAAGGTCTAGAATCTTCTGGACTACCCATTTAGAAGGCTAAACCTTGCAATCTGGGCTGAAGTAGCCCAACATTTGTTTAGCCCAAGAGTTTTTTTAAAGTAATTTTTAGCCCCCCACCTAATTGATCTTCACCCTTTACTTTTAAATTTATTTTTTATTTTGATAAATTTAACCTTAATTTAAATTACTAAAAATAACATTATAATTTCTTAATACACTCATGCTCTATTTTATATATATATATATTTTAAATTTCATAATCGCTGAAACATTTTATTTTGTTTTAAATATTTATTTATTTGATAAAAACATAATACAAATTATGAAAAACATAACAGGATAAATCTGAATCTAAAGAAGATAAAATAAGTTAAACGATGTAAAACAAAAATCTAATTAAGTTTTAAATTGGGCAAAGTAGATCTAATTAGCTTTAAAATGTTATTTTTAGTTTCAAATAATATATTTTTTTATTATAAAAGAGATGTATTAACCATGACGGTTGATAATTCAATTAGATGGGGGTTAAAAATCATTTTTCTTAAAAACAAAGTTTGAGCCTGTAATAACTGTACAAGATAAACCCAATAACAATGACATAATATAAGTAACGGTAAATCCTGGCCGGTCGATCCACTATAATTCTAAAAAGGTTTATTTCATCCTTTTTAATATATTAAAGCCATTTATATTAAGTTAAAACTAAGAAACACTTTTAAATTTAACACAAATAAAGCAATTGATATTCCAATAATCACCTTGACCATGACTATAGAGGACTAAGGAGGGTTAAATATGTAAAAACACAAGTATTCAACGCAATCCAGTTGGCCGCGGTGACAGAAGGCGTCTTTGCTGCTATGAATATTGAATAAGTCATGAATAATAAGACCAATCATGAAATCTTACGTTTTCTATTTAGAATTTCTGTTAGCAAACGCAAACGGCTCCCAGGGGAGATTTGTGACAATTTTTTAAAAGTGGGAGGTAATTTTTCATACCTTTGGGGTGTGATTTATAAATCTAAACCTCAAGGGAGGCTAAGGATAGCAGTCCTAAATTAATATTTTTTTTTTTTTTTGTCAAATCAGCTTACGTATACCTCAACTAATCCATCAGAACTTTAAAATTATCGATCGGATAAAAGTTATAGTGATTACCCCTATTAATAATCAAAGAGAGATTTAAACTCAAAACTTTTTAAGTAATATATTCAAAAGTATTTATCAAATCATTCAATCACCCAGACATAATTGACCTAAAGTAAATTGCGTTTGCATGCTACGAACAAATTCCCAAGGCTAGGCTTCCACGGAAAGTAATTGGAATCAATATGGGTGTGACAAAAAGAAAATTATTGCAGAAATAGGACAAAATAATTTTAATGATCAATTGACTTTTTAAGCAGTTAATAAATTTTCCGATACTATACAGTTTTGAATCATTTGACAAATTTTATTTGAAGAACTGGTTCTTCTTCGCACCGTGTAACTTTAAAAGTCTAAAATAGTGATGAATTGATGAGCTAAAATTTGTAGGTAAAGTATCTAATTTAATTAAATATTATTATATTAATGTGCTTTGGATATAAAGTGATAGGATGTTTGATTTTTTAAATAATACATTAATAATAAATAACCTTATAAGTGGATTAGACTTATCATATTATAAAATAATATATAAAATTGGCACTTTATAAATATAATATTTCTATTTATTATGATAATTTCATGAGTTATTAAAGTGTTTGTGTTGTTCAGGCCACCAGGGCTCTCACAAAAATATTTAATTTTTATGTGCCCTTACACTTTATTGTTTTACATTTGACCTCCTTTACTTGTTAAATCTTACACATTGTCCCCCTCAAATGCAATTTCTTAAATACATTTATTATCTTTGGTCTCCAATTGTAATTTCCTGATTCCTCCACTGTTCCCACGTGTCATAATTTCACATATCACAATATATCACATATTTGTACTCGTATATATATAATTTGTATATACCTGTACATCAAGTATATATACTTGTAACTTTACTTACTTTTGGGAATATTCCTGTACGTGGTATAAATAATATCCATTTTATGATAGCAATAAAGATAAGCTAACAAATCATTCTCAATAATTTTTTTTTAGAAACGCGATATGACAGTTCACAATTGGTTATATGAGACATATTGTTGGACAAGCGAGATTCATTACTAGTTGGCCAATTGCAAACTGCTATATCTCGTTTATGAGAGAAAATTAATAATAAATATTTGTGAGCGTAATATTATCCTTATAGGAAATGGTATGCCTTACCACGGTATACGTACGAATAACGTACCATTCGTAAGTACTTAAAATCTTATGAAAATAACATATCGGGATATTTTGAGAAATTTATAGCAGTTATGAAACTGAGAAAATTATTCAGATGCATGTGGTCTAAAACCTTAGTGCATAATATTGACTTGATCGTGATTCCAAAATGCGTGCTTTGACTTAGACTTGGTGTTCTTTCAGACTGCTAGTTTTAACGGTCAATTGGTCTCCTCTCCTAACAGTCAAGAACCACACCCCGGCCGTACTCTTTTTCTTCTCTATAAAAAGTTAAAACCACTCACGAAATCAATATAAAATTATAATTCACTAGAGATTCAGCTCAAACTACTCGGAGAAACTCCCAGAAAGTTAGCGCCTTCAAGAGAAGATTCGAATCCAGTTCTCTCTTATAATAATGTCTGGTTCAAAACGTCAGGCGGTCAAAATAGTTCTTATCGATACTCAGTACGTTGAAACTGACCAAAAGAGCTTCAAATCAGTGGTTCAGCAGCTCACAGGCAAAGATTCATGCGTTGCATGGATACAAGGGAGCTCCCCCAAGGGTGCAAAAACAGAGACATTGCATAACAAGCAGCTGGAAGATAATCATGTTTATAGTTATGATAATCAAAGAGGCAATGATGGTACTACTGCATCGGCTTCTATTTTGTCAAAAGGCATGTCGTTTAACGATTTAGATGGGTTGATTTTGGAGCTTCCTGTAGAGGATTTCTCATGGTTGTATAACTATTGCAGTACTGATTCACAATGCTAGTATTTTTTTTTTTCTTTTTTTTTTTTTTTTTTTGGTTAATAAAAATTCTGTCTTATTATTATAATTTGTTGAGTACTGTGTGTTTGTGAATGTGTGGCTGCCCAGGACTCCACGGCGCATGGAGATAAAATACTTGGTGTTGGTGGTGGGTATCTTTCAGAGAACTGGCAAGTGATGAGATATCAGATTAAAATACATTAAGCTCTGAGATATTTATTTGAAGGAATGGGTGATGATTAATAAAGAATAAAGATAACAATTTACAATTATATGAACTGATAATGAGTTTCTGAAACACGGAGGAAAAAAAAAAACTAAAATATACGAACTGTCTACTACTTACAAAAATATGATTTCCCTTCATCTTCATTTCATTTTGTTAATATCATACCATAGATTAATAAATTAATCAAATTATTGTTTTACATTGTTAGAAGTTGTATTTGTTTCACGTCGCCAATTGATGAACTGTTATGTTATATATATGTGGTTGGACTCTCTCATCTCTTGAGTTAGCTTTTGCGGGTGAGTTTTACCTCTTCTGTCTCCAAGATTGACTTGGGAGCCTAAGGGATCCCTAAAATGCCTACCCCAAATGGGACTGGGATTTCCCGGCCTAGGGGATATGGTTACTCCCATCCTCGGCCTAGCCCGCCTTGATATTATTTTATATTCTATTATTTAGGTTTTTCTTATCATGCTTTATTATTATTATTTTTTTCAAGAAAAAGTAAAAAAATATTATTTTTCATTATGCTACTTGGTATATGAAAATATAGTAAAATGAAATTGTTTCTTTAAAAATTTTAAAATATAATAATATTATTATTAGATCAATTGAGCTTCAATATTATGATTTACTACTTCTTACGTTTATATAGTTAGTCTCGTAATTGTGATATTTACTTTCCATGGATAGAGAATATAATGTATAAAAATATTTATCATATTAGTAAGTTGAATTTGTAACCCAAAAAATAATTTTTATTGTAACTGGGAATTATGTATGTATCAAATTAATATTAAAGGGGAGGAAAAGCATGATTTTATTGATATTAAATGTGAAATATATATATATATACATGAGTCAGGGATGGAGCAGGCGAGGGACATGACCACCTTCGTCCCCGAGACCGGGAAATGTCATTGGGCCTAGGCTCGTCCCAGCTCCCAACTATTTCGGAGAATCCCCCACCTCGTTTGGGCAAGGGCAAGGTGGGTTTGCGACGAAGCGGGGTAAATGTCTGTCCCTAGTAAGAGTAATGCCACAATTACCGATGGTAGTACATCGAATTTGTACACCGAATGATGTGGTAAAATCTTGACCGTTAATTAATATTAAATTAAAATTAATCAACGATCAGGATTTTGCTACGTTATTCAGTGTACTACCGTCAGTGGCTGTATTATTTTTCCCCTAGTAAACGGCATCATAATCACATTTGTATGGGTGTATTTTCTAGACTTTTCCTAACAATGTTCTATACTGTTGCACTGGTTTCTGGACTTTTCCTTACGCCGTTTCTTCGAGGTTATTGTAATCTGTTTTTTTTCTTTTAAGTCTCTATTATTGTAAGAGACAAAAATGTCGGCAAAAAGGTCTCCACTTGTATGTTAGCTATGAAGAAAGTGATGGTTATATACATACATATGAGCTCCACATGTAGTGGACCGGTATTTTTGTCATCTAATGTTTATGCATGTCATTGATTCTTGACTTATCGCTACATGCAACTTATATATCAGACCGAAACATAGTACAGTATTATTTTAATTAATTTTCCAAACACAATTACATAAGACAGAGTAATGTAAAGAATTTATAACCAACAAAATTTTCAGGTCAATTTTTTATGATATCAAATAGAATAAAATTTTGAGTATTACAATGGTATTGTGTAGGGGTTGGCAAAATTTTAAGGTAGAACCATAACCGACGGGTACCTGAGTGTCGGTTCCGGTCCCTATCCAGAACCGATCGTAACAAGGTAGGTTTCCGTTCCAAAAAATTGGAACCGATACTGTGCAGTTTCGGTTCCAGTTCCAAATCAAAGGAACCAAAACCGGAACCATAACTAAATTGATATAATATTAAAGAATAGGGTTTTTTTTTTTTTTTTGATATTTTGCATATCATATAAATATATAAGAAAATTTTGGTTTTTTTTTATCTTATTATCAAAAGTCTTATTAATTTTCATTAAAAAATCAATTTTTCAAAATATTCTTATTAATATTTAAGTTTCACTGATTACTTGATTAAAAAATTAATATACATTAAGACATTTATGTTAAATAATAGCTTTTAAATGTTTATTATCGGTGAAAACAAATAATTAAATACTTATAAGTTATAATCAATCATTAAACATCAAGTAAATATAAACAAATATATTATTTAGTGTTTTACACTTAATTGTTAGGGGTGTAATTATAATTTTATAAGGGTTTATTTGTCATTTTTTTTAAATTAAGGGATAATTGATATTTTTTAAGGTACCCGAAATTGTCGGTTTCGGTTACGGTTCCAAATCAAAGGAACCAGCTGGTTCTGATTCTGGTTCCTTTGATTTTGGGTGGGTACCCAGACCCACCCACCCCTAGTATCGTGTTAGTTATGTTATAAACTTATATATCAAATGATTAAGTATTATAGTGGCATCACACTATCACTATTATTCCATCGGTCCAATTGTGGGTCAAAGTAGGTTAACTGTTAAAAACGATTTTTTGGTGTAACTGATCTGACTAAGCCCCTATTTCTCAGGCTCAGCTGGGCCAGGCTCTAAAACATTGGTCCCATGAATTGAGATACATATGAAAACAAGGAATTACATATGATGCGCTCTTATGGCTTGTGGGAACTGCTTTGACCTTGACACGCTAATAGTCTTGACCTAAAATTCAATATTTGTTGGCCCATGAATGCCCCATTTCCTCGTTTGTGGCACAAAGCAAAATAGAGACTCTCCAAAGTGGACTTTGAATTAGAGAGGACAGTTCGTTCGCCCATCATGAATACCTCATCTTTCCTGTTACATATTTGGCAAGTTTCTTACCAGCCAATCATCAACCAAATAATCCAAAATAAATAAATAAATAAAAATTATGCCTTCCAATACCCATTAAGGTTCAAAACAAATTTAAAGAAATATTTGAAACCATGTTTGTCAAAATCGTGTATTATATCGTATATCAAAAACCTAATTTTTTGTATAGCGTATCGCATAAATAAAATAATAAAAAATTCTAAAAATGAATATCATTCCGAAGATTAATTAACGAATTTTGTCATATTATTAGCTTTAAATTATGGTTTTACATAATCAAAATTAATCACAAAATTAAGAATCTATATTATTTCCTCTCAATTATTCATATCATTTCCAAGATCAATATCAATATTTATGTTATTATTATCATGTAAAATAGGCAACACATCTTCCTCTTCACTTTCTCCATGCAAAATGGGTAAATTTGGGTGGATTTTAGTGAATTGGGTTAGGTGACCCGGATCTGACCTGAAATTGTTTTTGGGCCTTTGGCCCAACTTAATAAAGTCGTATCGATATTTTTAAGGATACGAACTAATACGTATCGTATCATAGGATACATATCAACGTATCGAAAGGTTTATAATACACTTTCTGATACGTATAGTTGGTGACTCGTATCGAATCGTATGGTAGGATACGTATCGTGTATCGTAGGATACTAATAAACATGGTTGAAACATGTAAACATATTTATAAGCCTTTGTTTGGTGTCCTTGCATTGAATGAAACATGTAAACATATTTATAAGGCCTTGTTTGGTGTCCTTACTTGCATTGAATGAAACGTGTAAACATATTTATAAGGCCTTGTTTGATGTCCTAACTTTTTTTATTTTTATTTTTATTTTTTATGATCAGGGTGTCTGGATCAGCTTATGCGTATCTCGACTAATCCTTGTGATCCACTGAATACCCTACAAACCCAATGTTCTAAGATAAGTCACAAATGTGATAGGTGACCCTAAGATTCGAACTCAAGAAATCAATGAAGAGAGAAAATCTTCTTGACCGTCAGACCAACCCCTTAGAGTATTATTCATATCATTCCCAAGATCAATGTCAATATTTATGTTATTATTATCATGTAAAATGGGCAACACACCTTCTTCTTCACTTTCTCCATGCAAAATGGGTAAATTTGGGTGGGTTTTAGTGAATTGGGTTGTGTGACCTGAATTTGACCTGAAATTTTTTTTGGGCCTTTGGCCCAAAGTAATAAAGTCGTATTGATATTTTTAAGGATACGAACTAATACGTATCGTATCGTAGGATACATATCAACATATTGAAAGGTTTATGATACACTCTCTGATATGTATCGTTGGTGACTCATATCGTAAGATACATATCGTATATCTTAAGATACTAATAACCATGGTTGAAACATGTAAACATATTTATAAGCCTTTGTTTGGTGTCCTTGCATTGAATGAAACATGTAAACATATTTATAAGGCCTTGTTTGGTGTCCTTGCAGTGAATGAAACATGTAAACATATTTATAAGGCCTTGTTTGGTGTCCTTACTTGCATTGCATGGAACGTGTAAACATATTTATAAGGCCTTGTTTGATGTCCTAACACTTTTTTGGTGATATGGTTTACACCCTACTCCTCGCCTAGCTAGCCTTGATATATTTTATTTCTATTGTTTAGGTTTTTCTTATCATGCTTTATTTTTTTTTTCAAGAAAAAATACATTATTTTTTATACGCTACTTGGTTGAAATATAGTAAAATGAGAATTGTTCTTTAACAATTTTAATATAACAATATTATATAGATTATTGAGCTTCAATATTATGATTTACTATTCTTACTTATATAGTTATTGTTCGTAATGTGATATTACTTTCCGTGTGATGGCAAAATAACGGGCCCGAGACCAGGTAACCCTTGGCGCTAAGGCCTAAGCCCCACCTAGGCAAAGGCCCAAGCCCAGTCTGGGCCTAGGCCCGACACGGATGACAGGTAAAGCGCAAGTCCGACCCGCGAAGGGCTTTTTGTAACTTTAGGCCTAGCTGAAGTACCGCTCATTGTATAATGGATTTTTACATATTAATAATTGTAATTTTGTTTTATATTTTTAATTCTAGAAACAATTTTTAAATATTAATTTATTTTTAATACTCACCAAATATATAAATATTTTCCATAAAATGCATGCATCTCATCCATGTAGTGATGCAATGGGCCAGTCCGGGACGGTACTCTTGGCACAGGCCAAGCTAGCCTCATGAAAAAGGCCAAAGCCTGTCACGGGTATGACAAGGTAAAGCCCGGACCGGGCTTTTTGCAACCTCAGGCCCGGCCCAACCTACCCATTTTTATAAGGGTTAATTTAATATTAATAAATTTTAATTTTTTATTATTTTAATTCAGAAACAATTTTAAACTATTAATTATTTTAAATACTCACTGAATATATAAATAACTTTCCACAGTTGCCAATCCATCTATCCATAGGTTTGGGGAAAAATGAGTGTATATTATATATATGTAATTCTTGTAATTAAATATATAGATAAGGGTAATTAGTATAATTAATATGAAATGTTGGGCCGGGCTAGGCCTGAAGACATACCCAGGCTCGGCCGTACCCGAGGTCGGGCCTTAAAATCAGGCCAGACTCAAGCCCAAGCCCGCTAGCATCGGTAAGCTGACCTTTTCGAGTCGGGTACTCAGAAATATCGGGCCATTGCCATGCTCTACTGCAGTAGGTTTGGGAAAATAAAGTATAATATGTCGGATAATACTGGTAATTAAATATATAGTATAAAGTGTGAATTTAAATATAATTATAACTAAAATTATCGGGCGCGGGCTTGAAAACAAACCCAAGCTCGGCCTATACCCGAGGTCGGGCATTAAATCAGGTTAAGCCCAAGCTCTTACGAACATGGGGGAAACCAAACCCTTTTCGGGCTGGGCAGGTCGGCCACTGGAATATCGGGGTTTATGGCCATCTCTATTCCATGGTAGAGAATATAATGTACAAAATATTTATACATATAAGTTAGTTGAATTGTAACCAAAAAATTTTTATTGTAATGTGAGATTATTATGTATCAAATTAATATTAAAGGGAGGAAAAGCATGATTTATTATATTAATGTGAAATATATATATACACGAGTCGGGGATGGGCAGCAGGGACAGACCACCTTCCAGTCTCCCCGAGACCGGAAATTTCATGGGCCTAGGTTCGTCCAACTCCCAACTATTCGGAAATCCCCAACCTCGTTTGGGCAACGGGCAAGGGTGTTTACGACGGAAGCCCGGGCAAATGCCTGTCCCTCGTAAACGGTACCATAATCACATTTGTTTGGGTGTATTTTTCTAGACTTTTCCTAACAATGTTCTATATTGTTGCACTGGTTTCTGGACTTTTCCTTACGCCGTTTCTTCGAGTGTTTGTAATCTGTTTTTTTCTTTAAGTCTCTATTATGTAAGATAAGACGCAAAAATTCTGGCAAAAGGTCTCCATTTTGTTAGTTTGAAGAAAGTGAGTTTATATACATACATATGACTCCACATGTAGTGGCCGGTATTTGTCATCTAATGTTTATGCATGTCATTGATTCTTGACTAATCGCTACAGCAACTTAATATCGACCGAAACATAGTACAGTTTATTTTAATTAATTTTCCAACAATTACATAAGACAGTAATGTAAAGAATTTATAACCAACAATTTTCGGTCAATTTTTATGATATCAAATAGAATAAATTTTGAGTATTACAATGGTATGTGTAGGGTGGCAAAATTTTAAGGTAGAACCTAACACGTACCTAGTGTGTCGTTCCTTCCTCCGATCGTCACAGGGTAGGTTTCCGTTCAAAAAATTGAACGATACTGTAGATTTCGTTCAGTTCCAAATCAAAGAACCAAAACGGACCACCATACTAAATTGATATAATATTAAAGAATAGGGTTTTTTTTTTTTTTTGATATTTTGCATATCATATAAATATATACGAACAAGTGGTGTAAGCCAATATTCAAGAGAGTATACATGTCTTTTAAATTCTCCCGTCCAGTATACTGAAATAGAAAAGTATAAAATTGAAAGTGGAGTCAGTAGAGTTTTAAACATATAATGGGGAGAAGTCTAGTATTTATGGAGCTTGGCCAAGTATTGGGCTTCTCTCAGGGCTTCCATTTCCTGGGAATTAAAGATGTGCACTTTTTTCTTTATTCATCTCACAATTGGGAGATGGCAATGATTCTGTATTGGGGTTCTTTGCTTGTTGCTGTCTTTTAGGAATTTTTTGGAATGTCTTAATCAATTGGGTCTAGATTTTGATTGTTTTTATAGAACACAAGAGAAACAGCCCATGGCATAAGGAAGTTGCCTTTGGTCACTATGTTTATTAAACATTATATGTATGTTAAATTCTTTTGAAGTTGAACTTGGCAAATTTTTTGCAGGAACAATGTCATTGTGATAAGCCTCCTACAACCAAATTATACAAAAAGAAGAAAAAGGGCAGCCTGGGAAATTCACTGGACAGGGGCAGCAAAGGAAATGCAGTTTCCTTAAGAGAACATTTTGTGAGCTGAGGAGGATGAAATCTGTTTTGTAATTTCATCGTTTTAGTTTTGGAGTTTATAATTTTGAATTTGTGATTTTCAACGGAGTATTGTATTATTTTAATTTTGGAGTTTGAAATTTGAAATTTATAATTTTAATTTTGTTAATAACAAGTGCCAAGTGGGGGGTATTTGTAAGTTTTTAAGAGTTTTTTTTGTTATTTTAAACACTTGGGGGACAGAAAATAAATTTTACAGGGTACCCAGAACCAGAACCGGAACCGTTGTTACAGGTTCTGGTTCTGGGTATCTAGGAACCGGAACCGTCGGTTCCGGTTCTGGTTCCAAAATTCAAGGAACCGTCGGTTCCGGTTCCGGTTCCGGTTCCTTCCAAAAGTGCAGGGTACCCGGAACCGAACACCCCTATGGCTCGCTATGAAACGGGTTACTATTGGATTGACCCGTTAATGACTCAGACCAATAAAGATACACTGAAAGCCACTTTTAACGAATAAGTTCATATCATGTTATCAGGTCATGTCAAATTTTTTAAGGCTTATTTGCGCTTTTTTTTATAGAAATTTTCACTTTAATGTATATTTTTAATTTTTAAAAACTAATTAAGAGGCTTTTAAAGATATTAAGTAAGACTCAAATAATACCTCTATTTCTCAAATAACTATTATTCCTTGAATGTTTTTACTAGGAATTAGGTAGTTAGTTCTTAAACAAAAAGCCACCAACACATCTAAATCTAGAGTCTAAAGACATATGTTAGATCAATTTTATAACAAATGATTTATGAAAGAAATATACCAGATTTTTAATATTGATTATATTTCATAGTAACTAAAACAATACAATAAACGTTGATCCTTTTATTGAGTACTTTTAACAAAGTCATTCTCAAACTGTCGGTAACTAACAAAGACAAATCTCATATCTTCATGACTAAATTTATAACACCTTATCTGCAAAAAAAGCTAGTTGATTGAAAAGTCAACAATTTAGATTTGACTTTAATTTGTTGGAAAGATATTAGTTTCAAGTATTAAAAATCTGGTATATTTCTTTTCATAACTCGTTTGTTATAAAATTGATCTAATTTATGTCTTTAGACTCTTGATTTAGGTGTCCCTATGGCTTTATGTCACAACTCACAAATCTAATGTTTAAGAACTAATTAAATAATTCCTAGCAAAAAATTTAAAGGAATAATAGTTATTATTCTTCATCTAAATTCCTTAAAAAATAAAATTAATAATGAATTAATCAATAACAATAATAAAAAAAAAAAAAAGACAGAAATAGGAAATTAAATCATGATTGCTGGGTACAAATTATTAAGGCCTCGCAATTTTAGAGGGAATCTGAACTAACAAAGAATATTGAAAAAAAATTGATAGATTCCCAAACCATATTGGAATCCTTACTAAGATTTGGTTATCATTGTATTTCAATACTCTTAAAAATCAAAGATCAATTTATTGCAGTAAGTGATTGGTTATATGTAAATGGTATTGATTGTTTCAAATAATTAGGTATGAAAAAACAAGGGACAAGGATCCTCTTTTTGTTTTTCCATCCTAGTTTTTTTCTTGATTTTCAAGGATTTCACGCCCTGTGTCAATTAGAAAACTCAATAATTGATGTTTTATTTTAACAAATTGTAACGTATACACATTGTATTATTTACTCCTAGAATCACTTCTACTTAAATCTCTTTCGATCTAAATAACTTGCTTAAGAAAATAGTTCATGAATCTTAAAATCCCTATTCTTCATTTCATCCATTTCATGCAAAATAAAACACAGATAATAGAGTTCATTCAAAATCCAGACAATTTGAAGGTATATGTTTGTTATTATTATTATTCTTAATTCATTTTCCAATCATTTTTTAATTCGTTTTCTCTATTTTGATACGAAATTTTTCACTATTTTTTTTTTTTGTACAAATTGCAAAAAATTGCTATAAAGATAAGAGTATTTTTTTTTTTTTTTTTAAATTTGATTTACAGTCCCTTATTTAATTGGTTTTTCATTTCAACTATGGATATCAAAGCTTCTAATTTTTATTTTTTTTAAATCAAATGACTTGAAATTTTGAGATCAAAACAACTTCTTTTCCCTAATTTTTTTTTTTCAATAACAGCGTATCCTTATAATAAAATTTAAAGGAAAATATATCAATTAAATAATCTTGCCTTACTGAATTATAGTTATAGCCCTTTTCAAATTGTAAAAAGAAATTGCTTCCGTTACTATGTTAATTGAGAAAAAAGATATGTTTTGAGTTTATTTTAATCGATTTGCTAGAGTCTTATGTTTGAATATATGAATAATTCCTTACTAATTTTCCAAATTTTACATTTTTTTAAAGGTCATGGTTTCTCTTGTTTTAAAGAAAAGCAAGCCATGGTTTTACAATACTATTACAAACACAAAAGTCAATTGTATTTTCCAAGTCAAGGTCAAATGGTCAATGGATGTCATGCCCCCTCTCGGGTGGTCCCTATATCCGGGCACTCCAAGAGACTCAGGATCCCAAGAGGACGGTGAAATTTTTTCAAAAACCGTTTATAAAACTCCATTCATATAAACTTTAATGACATTAGTACAACAAAATAAAAAATATAAATCTTAGAAAACAGTTTTACATAAAATAATTGTATCAAAGTGCTCTAACATGTACAAGCATCATGCCAATAAATATGCGTCTATAGCCAACCGAAAGCATATAGCATGCACCTCACGTAACCCATATACAATCTTGGGGACAAGAACATAACAGTGAGTTGAGAAGCCCAGTGAATGGATAATACAGTTTATAAAAAGAATAGTTTTTAGTCTTAAAAACATGCATAAGGAAAACCATAAAACCTTAATCCGTACAACTGATGCCAGACAAAGTAACCCACAACCTCGTACCAAATTTCTGAATGCCATGAGTCATCATATCAAATTCACCTGAACCAATACACCCATCACCAAACTGAGTATATATATAGTACCTTTGCCAACATGAATCCATCTTTTACCAAAGCCTACACCCACTTGGTATCCACAATTTCTGCCCCAACCCATACCCATGGGGTACCCACAAATTTCACTCATTCGGTTAATGCAACCACTATGACCATGATCACCACCACACTAGTACATAGAGTCCCTAACACAAACTAANTTTTTTTTTTTTTTTTTAAATTTGATTTACAGTCCCTTATTTAATTGGTTTTTCATTTCAACTATGGATATCAAAGCTTCTAATTTTTATTTTTTTTAAATCAAATGACTTGAAATTTTGAGATCAAAACAACTTCTTTTCCCTAATTTTTTTTTTTCAATAACAGCGTATCCTTATAATAAAATTTAAAGGAAAATATATCAATTAAATAATCTTGCCTTACTGAATTATAGTTATAGCCCTTTTCAAATTGTAAAAAGAAATTGCTTCCGTTACTATGTTAATTGAGAAAAAAGATATGTTTTGAGTTTATTTTAATCGATTTGCTAGAGTCTTATGTTTGAATATATGAATAATTCCTTACTAATTTTCCAAATTTTACATTTTTTTAAAGGTCATGGTTTCTCTTGTTTTAAAGAAAAGCAAGCCATGGTTTTACAATACTATTACAAACACAAAAGTCAATTGTATTTTCCAAGTCAAGGTCAAATGGTCAATGGATGTCATGCCCCCTCTCGGGTGGTCCCTATATCCGGGCACTCCAAGAGACTCAGGATCCCAAGAGGACGGTGAAATTTTTTCAAAAACCGTTTATAAAACTCCATTCATATAAACTTTAATGACATTAGTACAACAAAATAAAAAATATAAATCTTAGAAAACAGTTTTACATAAAATAATTGTATCAAAGTGCTCTAACATGTACAAGCATCATGCCAATAAATATGCGTCTATAGCCAACCGAAAGCATATAGCATGCACCTCACGTAACCCATATACAATCTTGGGGACAAGAACATAACAGTGAGTTGAGAAGCCCAGTGAATGGATAATACAGTTTATAAAAAGAATAGTTTTTAGTCTTAAAAACATGCATAAGGAAAACCATAAAACCTTAATCCGTACAACTGATGCCAGACAAAGTAACCCACAACCTCGTACCAAATTTCTGAATGCCATGAGTCATCATATCAAATTCACCTGAACCAATACACCCATCACCAAACTGAGTATATATATAGTACCTTTGCCAACATGAATCCATCTTTTACCCAAGCCTACACCCACTTGGTATCCACAATTTCTGCCCCAGCCCATACCCATGGGGTACCCACAAATTTCACTCATTCGGTCATTCGGTTAATGCAACCACTATGACCATGATCACCACCACACTAGTACATAGAGTCCCTAACACAAACAAACAACTAGGCCACCCACAATCTACCCTCAAGATAGCGAAAGCATCACAGAATGACCATACTTGACCCACGGTCTACCCTCAGGGTGTCAAGTAACAACATCTCACCGATAGTCTACCCTTGAGGTGGTACCATCCACATTCTACCCTCAGGATGTTATACTCATCACTGGTTAACCATACTCAACCCACAGTCCACCCTTGGGGAGTCATGATATGGTATCCTATAATATCTTACCTAGGGCTTGTCAGGCATCCGTCTTGTCCCGATAAGATGGAATGTCACGTCATCGTTTGGTAGGACAGATCATCTCATCTTGTGCATGAGGTCAAATATAGATACTAGCTGATGTTTAGAAGGGGAAACAAGTTCTAGAAAGGTGGTTACGCTCCAAATAAAACTTCCACAATCGCACCTCCGAACTTTCAAACCTTCAATCATATTACATGCTTTCATGCAAGTATTCAAATATGGGTGCCATATAATTCTTAATAACGCTAGCATGTAAAAACGAATGTAACATTCCAAAGTATACAACTTGTAAAATATCAATCTACACTTCATATTTACCCTTTAATTTTGTTAGTCCCAAAGGTTTTAAACCTTTCAATTAACCCGCTGCCTAAGTGCCTATGCTTCAACGTTCACAGAAATGACAATCTGCCCCCTGGGAATTGTGCTTTCTCCTATTATTCCTTCCACCAATTACAATCAAACTCAATACCCCAAACAGGGTAACTGGGCCTCATCATTATTAACATGTCAGCGCACCAAATATAAACAAAACCCAAAATTAATTTAATATATCCTTTCAAATTCATAAAGCCAACCCAAAATACCCATCACTCACAACTTCTTAAATTTGGGCCGAGCCCATGTCTTTTTTTAAGGTCATCCATACTTCAATTTGTCAAGAGTTCAACAAACAAACTGCCAAGATTTTATTCAATTTAACAACAGCCCATATCCACCAAGCTATATCTACTTCTCCAACTCAACCCAAACCAAGAATTTCATTTCATCCCAACAATAATTCTATTTCCACCAAGCTTGTCCTTCAATTTCCTCATCCTCCATTCAAGAATAAACAAACCAGCCCTCCCCCAAATTTGGCTGGATTTTCCAATTCAACTACCAATTCCACAAGCAATTTCTCACAATTTAATTTCTAATCATCCAAATTGTGCAATTTCACACAAACACACACGCATGCCAAAAATTCCCTTCCAATACATGATCCATAACCCATAATATATATATATATATATATAATTTAAAAACTATGATACTTTATACGCCCATATTTTTAATTAATAATCAATTTTGATAAAGCACATAAAAGCAAGACATGCGTGTTGAGGACTTGAGAGTATTTTGTGACGCTATAAAACAAGAAGTTTGCATGCAAGTTGTAACATTTTTTTAACAGTAATTCAATTTGGTGGGAAAGCATATTTTTTTTCCCTTTGATTTTGATCTTCAAAACTAGGGGTGAGCGGTTCCGAGTACTTTGCATTTTTCGAGATAATCGAAACCGGAACCGCACAGTGTAGGTTCCCAAAAAAAGGAATTGGAACCGGAACGGCACAGTGCAGATTCTTAAATTCAAGGAATTGGAACCTAAAATGGAGGTTCCGGTTCCTTTCTCGGGTACCATATAAAAATTCAATTACCCCTCTATTAGTTTAAAAAATGACAAAAATACCTTAAAAGTTTACAAATACACCTCTAACAAATTTTAATTACTCATTCATTTGTGTCCAATGTAACTCATAAATCTTCTAATCTCTAGGCAACACTTGAATTCAATCAATTTATCACAATGTATATAAAATTTCTCAATCAAAACTAAGACACAAAAAATTATTCATTTGTATGTTGTTAATTTAATGTTATAAATTGTTAATATTTATAATGTAATATAATAATATTGTAATTAATTAAGTAATTATTTAATTATAATATAATGTTATAATTAATTAAGTAATCATACTATACATGTATAATATAATGTTATAATTAATTAAATTTCTAATTATTTAACTAAATATTATACTAATGTTTATAATGTAATGTTATAAATTAATAACTAATTAAGTAATCATTTAACTATGTAATGCTATAATTAATTAAGTGATCATAATATAATATAATGTAATGTAATACTGTTATAATTAATTACTTAATAATTCAATTAAGTAATCATTTGTTTATAATGTAATGTTACAATTAATTNAAAAGTGAGGTATCGATCACTGGTTTGATTTTGTATTTTGTGAGGCCAGCAGTTGGTTGTTTATTTTTTTATCCATGTGTTAAAAACTGAGGACCTATATATTATCTATATATATAAGCTTGCTATAAGATTGATGCGAAACCAGGTAGACTTTGATACTGTTATGCCTGGGAAATCAAGGGCTGACGTGGGAAGTCACGTGATGAAGTGTGACCTGCTCCCATCAGAACGGTAAGCGCACGTCAGGCCTGCCAGACGCTGTGGAGCTCCCACGTGTCCATTTCCCTACTCCAAATCGCATGAAATCAGCTTGGGACGTGGGCAATATGACGTAAAGCTGGATTATGTCCTGACATTCACACCAACCCATGGATTTAATGATGATTACATGCATTCATCTCGTTATAAAAGGAGGAAGACCCCTTCATTAAGGAGATTCGGCCATTTTACACTTGAACTCTCTCTCTCTTGCAAACTTTGTATTTACTTTTTCTAATCATTTGTAAGTCAGTCCGCTGTTGCGACCTGACCCACTATACTAATACAAATCAGTGGATGTAGGACTTGCTACCTTAGCATCCGAACCACTTTAAAAAGCTCTCATTGAATTTATTCTACATTCTCTCCATAATCACGTGTGTCCCTTGATCAATCAACGTTACGCACGTGTCGATTAGTTGGTGTCAAAATCACGCATCAACAGATACTAATCATTACCTGAATGAGATTCAATCCCATCACACTTTGATATCCGGTTTACTGTATTCCCTATATAAACCTTTATTCATCGTTATCCAAGATGTTCAAATTGGTATCTAAAAAAGATAAATCCAATCTTATCAAAGGAATAAACTTTATTCATCAAATTCTTATTATTGAAGTTTAGGATAACAATAAAGTTTCCAATTTACCGAAAGTTTTTATTCTTGGGTAAGGGATAAATTGAGAGGACCCAAGAACATGAGTGATGCTTTTATCAAAGAATTGTTGCTATTACAATTCTTTAAATGATGTGAATATGATATATTATTCAAGATGGATACAAAGTTAGAATTATTGCTATATATTTCCCACTTTTTTTTAAGAATAAAAAGGAAATAGACTAGCGCTTTCAAGATTCTGATTCCCAGAAATCTAAGCCTTGTGGAAAGTTTATTATATCGTAGGATTTCCTCTGTGAAAATGATAGGATGCGAATTCCGTGTAATAATAATACTATAATTCTTAATTAGTTAAGTAGTTTTGAATGAGAAAAGAAGGTATAAGAGGTATACTNAAAAAAAAAATGAAAACATTATCCTTAAATTGAAATACAGATTTAAATCATTTTTATCTGCAAATGTTGCCGTCACATAGGAATTATATCAATTAAACTAGGTTTCAATCAGTTGAATTCTTTTACTTCTTTTTAATTTTTTTTTTTTTTTTAGAATTTCCTAAAAAGTCGTGAATTCAAATCTAGATTTTGTTTTTGAAAATTGGATCAATGTAAGGATATCTCAGAATGGGGGCTCGATAAGTGGATCCGACCAACAAAAACTGAAATCTTCTTTTATTCTCGTCCCAAGAGAGTACAACATTATAATATTTAATTACAAATTAAATTTTGTTTGATATGCTTTTTAATTAGTTCAGTTATTGATTTGTCATATTTTAATATGAGAAACCAAATTACTAATTGATCATTGTAGACAGTAAAAATCTATTGTTACGAAACGGACTGATCCTATGAGGTTAAGATCACTAACAATTCGCTGAATCTGCATACAAAGAAAACAAGCGCGAAGTTTACGTGAAACACCGGTGTGGTGTCTGCTGTAAGTACTTCGACGCTCAAGTCAACAAGGCTAAAAGAGGCTATTTAGTGAAGGTTAGGGGAAGGAAGGGTTACTGGAAGTTTAGTCAAAGACTAGATAGTTGTATAGTTCTTAGGACCAAGAACTTAGGAGCTAGTAGGTGGTATTGAATAATGGCTCTCTAATGAGAGGCAAGGCCTCTACTTATACAGTGGATGTATGATCTTTGAATCCTAGTAGGATTTTGAGTCCATAATAGTTTATTTCTAGTAAATAGGAAAGACCCTAATTTACCTGTCTTTTTAAGATTGAGAGCCCTAATTCATATAAGATATAGGATCTTGAGTGAATTAGGATAAATACCAAATATGAAGCAGATGTATTAGGGTTTTTGTGAAAATGGCAAGCATGATAGGAGAAAAAGTAATGATTTTGAACTGTGTTATTCATTCAATGATCGTAATAATATATAGGCAAATTACAAGGAAGATTTAAATTTAAAATATATAGAAAAGTAGGAAACTAATTAACAAACACAGTGAGCGGAAACTAAAAATTGTTACAAAACTAAAAAGCCTAAAAAGTAGAAGTTGACTTGGTCTTGATTCTTGAGTGCGTCCAACACCCCCTCTCAAGTTGGAGTTGGGATTGAAATGTCAAGAACACCTAACTTGCGAAATGGTCGGCGATAAGCATCACCTCCAAGTGGTTTGGTAAAAATGTCCGCCAACTAGTTGTTAGAATGTAGGTAGGAAGGAGCAATGAGACCTCCTTGAATTTTTTCTCAAACAAAATGACAATCAATCTCAATATGTTTGGTGTGTTCGTGAAAAACAGGATTTTCGACGATGTGAATAGCAGCTTGGCTATCACAATGAACTACAATTGGTTGTGAATGGTTGAAACTAAGATCGGAAAGAAGATATCTTAACCATTGCAACTCAGAAGTAAATGCAGCGAGAGAACGATATTCTGCTTCTGCAGAAGAACGAGAAATAGTGGGTTGTTTCTTGGTTTTCCAAGAAATAGGACTACAACCTAACATGGTAAAATAACCAGTGGTGGATCAACGTGTAGTAGGACAACCGGCCTAGTCAGAGTTAGCATATCCAACAAAAGTAAGAGAGCTAGATGCAGAAAGGAATAATCCTTTACCAACAGTACCTTTAAGATAACGAAGAACCCGGTTGGCAGCATCAAGATGAGTCGAATGGGGAAATTGCATGAATTGACTAAGTGTGTTTACAACATATTGTATATGTAGTCGTGTGACCGTAAGATATAAAAGATATCCCACCAGTCGATGATAGATTGTCGGATCAGGGAGAGGAGTATCATCCTCTGGTCATAAACGAAGATGTTGTTCCATAGGAAATTCAGAGGGTTGAGAACTAGTCATACCAGAATCAGATAAGATGTCAAGGGTATATTTTCTTTGACATAGAAAAATTCCTTGTTTAGATCGAGACACTTCAATACCTAAAAAATATCGAAGATTGCCAAGATCTTTTATGGAAAAAGATTGAGCGAGAAATTGTTTGATATCAGTGATGGCATCATCATTATTGCCAGTAATAATAATATCATCGACATAGAAGAGAACAAAAATAGAAGTCTGATCATGAATATATGTAAAAAGACTATAGTCTGCAACAGATTGTCGAAAACCTCGATGAATAAGAGTGGTTGAGAATTTAGAAAACCATTGAAGAGAAGCTTGTTTGAGACCATAGATTGATTTATTTAATTTGCATACACGAGTCTCCCCTTTACGAGAGAAACTAGGAGGAAGTTTCATATAAACTTCTTCATTGAGATCTCCTTGGAGAAATGCATTGTTGACATCGAGTTGATGTAGAGACCAATTTTTAATGGCAGCAATGGAGAGAAGGAGACGAACAGTAACTAGTTTGGCCACAGGTGCGAAGGTATCATGATAGTCGATTCCTTCAACTTGAGTATAACCTTTGACAAATAAACGAGCTTTATATCTCTCAATTGAACCATCAGATCGATATTTAATTTTGTAGACCCATTTACAACGAATGGGTGATTTTCCCTTGGGAAGTGAGCATAAAGACCAAGTATTATTATATTCAAGGGCCTGAATTTCTTTGGCCATGACATCACGCCATTCACCAGATTTTATGGCTTGAGAATAAGAGTGTGGTTCTTGATGTTCAATAATATTTGTTAGAAAAGCACGATGATAATGGCTTAGATGGGACAAAGAAAAATAATTGGCTAGTGGAAAATCAGTTGAAAGTGAAATATGGTTACAAATATAATCTTTGAGATGACCTGGTGGACGACGAATTCGTTGAGAATGATTATTTATTATAGAACTAGGTGCGAGTGGAGAAGAAGTATTAGAATGAGTGTCCTCAGAAATAGGTGGAGAGTTGGGTGAATTATTAAGATGAGGACTAGGTGCCATTGAAGGATTATTAGAGGGAGTATCCATAGAAATAGGTGGAGAATTGGGTGTGTCATGAAGTGGAGAATCATTGGAATAATCAACTAGATTATGAGGGATAGAATCACTAGAAGAAATATTAGTGGGAACAATCGGTGGTGTAGTGCAGTCAAAAGTTCCATCATCATTAATTGGAGTAATAGTAATTGAATTTTTTAATGATGGAGATGGAAGATCGCGATATGGAAAAATTGACTCATGAAATATAACGTCACGAGAAACATAGATTTGATGAGTTTTGCAATCATATATGTGATATCTTTTTTGACCATATGGATAACCAACAAAAATACTAGGTTTGGTTCGCTCATCAAACTTATGTTGAATATTCATATTTTTAGCAAAACATAAACATCCGAAAACTCGAAGAGACGAGTATGAAGGAACAGTTCCAAGTAAAACTTGATGAGGTGATTTATAGTAGAGGATCGGAGTTGGAAGTTTGTTAATAAGAAATGTGGCAGTGAGAATACATTCACCCCAAAAAGAAAGAGGCAAGTTTGCTTGAAAACGTAGAAATCTAGCAACATCAAGGAGATGTCGATGCTTACGTTCTACAACGCCATTTTGTTAGGGGGTCACAATGCAACTACGTTGGTGAATAATACCATTTTCATGAAACCATGTTTGAATTTGTTTAGAAAGAAATTCAGTACCATTGTCTAAATGAATGGTTTGAAGTTGAGGAAGAAAAATCTGCCCATTACCAGAGTTGATACGAGAAATTTTCGTGTTGAATTGACGATTGATTTGATTAAAAAAATGAATTAACATGTTGAAAGTTTCAGATTTATGTTTCATTAAATAAATCCAAGTACACCTTGAATAATCATCAACAATAGTTAAAAAGAAACGTGATCCATTTTTGGACGGGATAGAAAAAGGACCCCAAATGTCAACATGAATTAATTCAAAACAATGAGACGAACAAGATGATCTTTGAGTAAAAGAAAGGCGCGGCTGTTTAGCACGCGGACATACATCACAAACAAAATCTTTATTCGCAATAATAATGGGAAAGTTCTTAACAATGAAATCAAAACGAGACCTAGATGGATGACCAAGGCGAGAATGCCATAGGTCAAATTTATTACAATGCTTGAATGAAAAAGCAGAATTAAAAACTAAATCTGCATCTAGGTAAAAAAGACCATTTCGAGCACTACCCCGACCAATCTTCTTCTTCGTTGCTCGGTCCTGAAATATACATTCAGAAGATGAAAAGAATACATCACAATTTGTTGAATTGGTTAATTGTGAAATAGATAACAAATTGTATTTGAAAGATGGAATGTGAAAAACATTAGTGAGAATAAGTGATGGTGAACAATGAACTGTGCCTATGTGTGTCACAAGCGTATGAGAACCATCAGGCAATTGAACTGCCATGCTTTTATGAACAGTAGAATATGAAGAAAAAAAATAAAGAGATGTACATATATGATTAGAAGCACCTGAATCAATAATCCAACAAGAGGACAAACAAGTGAGAATTGTACCTGCCAAATGGACTGATGATCCACCAGATTCCTCTTTGGATAAAAGTGCAAGAAGCTTGTTGTATTGTTCAAGTGTTAATTGATTAGTAGCGGAAGTGGATGGAGGTGGCCCTAATTTCTTCACCTGCGTATTTGGAAAGCCATGAATCTAGTAGCATGTGGCAAGAGTATGACCATGCTTGTTACAATGTTCACAAAAAGGACGTTGATGCTTTCCTGATGGCTGAGAAGGTGGTTTAAATGCCTGAAACAGTGCCGAATCAATGGTAGGAGTTGTTCGAATATTAATCTCTTGTTGTTTTTCTTCTTGACGTACCAAATTATGGATACACTGAATTGAAGGGAACGACTCCATTAAGAGAATTTGACTGCGAATTGCTGAAAAACGATCATGGAGTCCTTGAAGAAACTCCATGGCACAATCTTGATTTTGCTAATCAATACTGCTTTTAGCATTACCATAGATACATGGAGTGACACAGACAATGGAACTGAGTTCGTCCCATAAGGATTTGAGTTGTGTGAAATATGATGAAACAAACATACCTTCTTGCTTGAGAAGTCCGAATGAAGTCAAAACCCTACCCGTTTTGCTTGAATTGATTTTTATCCGTGTTTTCATCTCGCATTCATAGTTTATTTTTAGTTTAAATTTTATTGTTCAGTTCTAATTAGAAATAGCTCCCATCAATCCAAAACTAATCGATTGCTCCAACTTGATAACATTAGGAAACTTAGTGCTTAGCTAACAATCCTCATGGGAACGATACTCTACTCATCACTTTATTACTTTGTACGACTAGTATATTTGCTACATATTGCATGTTGTAGGAAACACGCAACAAGTTTTTGGCATCGTTGCCGGGGACTGTTTTAAGTTAACATTGAGTTTTTCTATAGTTAGCTAGATTGAAGTTTTTATTTTTTTGTTTTTAATTTTCAGTTGAGTTGTGATCTCACTTTCCTTCACCTCTGTTCGTGCAGTTTATGCGAAGAGCGAGACGTCAACCAGTGGTTCCTATTGACCTTGAGATTGAGAGAACCTTCAGAAGACGTAACAGAGAAGAAGAGAAAGAGAGGATCTAGTTGTAGAAGCGGAAGAAATAGTTGTTGAAATGGCTGAACTAGAAAATAGGACACTGAGGGAATTTTCAGTTCCCACAGTGAATGGTAGTGGGTCGAGTATCACTAGACCTACGGTGCAAGCCAATAACTTCGAGATCAAGCCGACAATCATCCAGATGATCCAACAGTCGGTTAGATTTAATGGTGATTTGAAGGAAGATCCGAATCAGCACATTGCAAATTTCTTAGAAATTTGTGACACCTTCAAGTCAGATAGAGTATCGGATGATGCCATTAGATTGGGGTTATTCCCATTCTCACTAGGGGATAAAGCCAAGGGGTGGTTAATGGCTTTACCACTGGGAACAATAACAACTTGGAATGATCTAGCACAGAAATTCCTCACCAAGTCCTTTCCTCCAGCTAAATCAGCAAAATTGAGAAATGATATCACATCATTTCTACAAGATGATTCCGAGTCGTTGTATGAGGCTTGGGAGAGATACAAGGAGTTAATGAGGAAATGCCCATACCATGGTTTGCCAGTTTGGCTTCAAGTCCAAACATTTTACAATGGTTTGATAGGTAATGTGTAAACCATGGTAGATGCAGCTTCAGTAGGGGCCTTGCAGAATAAGACACCAGAAGAGGCTTATGAGTTGCTTGAGGTTTTAGCAAGCAACAACTATCAAAGACCAAATGAGAGAGCAATAACAAGAAAATCTTCGGGTCTACATGAAGTTGATGCTTTTACAACCATCTCAGCCCAACTCACGGCACTTCAGAAACAGTTGGGAAGTATGCAGTAAACTCTATGCAAGTACCTCAACTAACTTGTGATTTTTGTGCAGGAAATCATGGGAGCAGCAACTGTCAAGTTGGGAACACCTTTGCTTCGTCATCTTCATCAACGGAGCAAGTGAACTACTTGGCAGGAAATCAGAGACAACCAAACAACCCATATTCCAACACATACAACCCGGGGTGGAGAAATCATCCAAATCTAGCTTGGGGAAATCAGAACCAGCAAAATAACCAATGGAACCAGAGGCCAGTTCCAAATAACCAACCAAGGGTGACAAATCAACCGGAAGATCAAAGAGTGACAAAGTTGGAGGATATGTTTGGTAAATTCATGCAGGAGACCACAGGTTTCATGAATGAGACGAGGACAAATTTTAGAAATCAAGGGGCATCCATTCGGAATCTTGAGGTACAGGTGGGCCAATTGGCTGAAAAGCTTAATAAGAGACCACAGGGTTCCTTACCAAGCAATACAGTAACTAACCCACGTGAGCAAGCAAATGCCAAAATGTTGAGAAGTGGGACAGTTTTGGAAGAGGTAGAGCAAGCTACCAAGGAGGTTGAGCAAACAGGAAAGGAAGCTTCTGATGAGGAAGTTGATGAAGAGATAGTTGCTGAAGAGAAACCAAGTGGTTTGGACCAAGAGAAAAAGAAAAATGAAGAAAGGCAAAAGAAGAAGGAGAAATTGCCATTCCCCTAGATACCACCAGAATTGGCACATCACACCCCACTCGTGCCTTTTCCTTAGAGATTGAAGAAAAAGAATCAGGATAAGCAATTTTCAAAGTTTATTGAAATTTTAAAAAAATTGCATATTAACATTCCTTTTGCAGATGCATTGCAGCAAATGCTGAGTTATGCGAAGTTCCTGAAGGAAATCCTATCGAACAAAAGGAAGTTAGAAGATAAGGAAACGGTGATGCTCACGAAAAAGTGCAGTGCCATCCTCTAGAAAAAGTTACCCTTGAAGCTCAAGGATCCAGGGAGTTTTACTATTCCTTATATTATAGGGGATATTACTTTTGATTGTGTTTTATGTGATCTAGGAGCTAGTATTAATTTGATGCCTTTTTCTGTTTTTAGGAGATTGGGAATTGGTGAAGTGAAGCCAACGACCATGTCGTTGCAACTAGCGAATAGGTTAATAAAGCACCCGAGGGGGATAGTGGAGGATGTATTGGTGAAGGTGGGGAATATAATTTTTCCAGCAGATTTTGTGGTGTTGGACATGGAAAAGGATAAGGAAATTCCTCTCATTTTGGGCCGACCATTCTTAGCCACGGGGAGAGCACTGATTGATGTGTAGGAAGGGAAGTTACTGTTGAGGGTTCAAGATGAAACAGTAACTTTTAATGTTTTTGAGGCAATGAAGTTTCCGTCTGAATCAGATTCATGTTTTAGTGTCGATGTGGTGGATAAACTGGTTGTGGACGCTATTGAAGAAAACACCCCACAATTACCACTAGAAGCATGTATAGCCAAGTCTAAAATTTTGGAGGTAGATGAGTAAGCTTGTAATGAATGTGCTAGGATGTTAGAAGCACTTCAACCGATCGATGAGAGTAAAGATGTAGAATTTGAGGAGTTTGATTTTGACAAAGAGAAGGAGAAGGAAAAAAATGAAGAACCTCCAAAGCTTGAATTGAAACCTTTACCTTCCCACCTCAAATATGTTTATCTTGGAGACTCAGAAACCTACTCGGTGATCATTAGTTCAAGATTGAGTACATTAGAGGAAGAGAGGTTGATTAGGGTGTTGAGGGAAAATAGACTAGCAATTGGATGGACCATTTCGGACATTAGAGGTATCTTGCCATCATTTTGCATGCATAAGATACTCATGGAGGATGATATTAAGCCTAGGGTGCAACCACAACGGAGATTGAATCCTTCGATGAAGGAAGTGGTGAGAAAGGAGGTGGTGAAACTCTTAGATGCGAGGATTATTTATCCTATTTTTGATAGCCCATGAGTGAGCCCGGTACAAGTGGTTCCGAAGAAAGGAGGGATCACGGTGTTAAAGAATAAGAGTAATAAGTTGATACCAACGAGGACGGTGACGAGCTGGAGAGTGTGCATTGATTATCGAAAATTGAATGAGGCAACAAGGAAGGATCATTTTTCATTGCCTTTCATTGATCAGATGTTGGAGAGGTTGGCAAGACATACTTATTACTGTTTCCTGGATGGGTATTCAGGATATAACCAGATTGCCATCGCTCTTGAGGATCAAGAGAAGATGACCTTCACTTGCCCTTATGACACCTTTGCCTACCGAAAGATGCCTTTTGGGTTATGCAATGCACCAGCAACATTTCAAAGATGCATGATGTCGATCTTTGGAGACATAGTGGAACAGTTTATAGAAGTCTTCATGGATGACTTCTCAGTTTTTGGTTCATCATTTGATAACTGTCTAACTAATCTTTCTCTTGTTTTGCAGCGATGTAAGGAGACAAACTTGGTGCTGAATTGGGAGAAATGTCACTTCATGGTCCAAGAGGGAATAGTACTCAGACATAGGATTTCAAAGGATGGGATTAAAGTTGATCGAGCAAAGAAAGAAGTGATTGAGAAGCTACCACCACCATCAAATGTCAAGGCAGTCCGAAGTTTCTTGGGGCATGCGGGGTTTTACAGACGCTTCATCAAGAATTTTTCTAAGATTTCTAAACCCTTTTGCAATCTATTGAATAAAGATGTTGTTTTTTATTTTAACGATGATTGCATGCATGCCTTTCTAACTCTAAAAAAATTATTAGTATCTACACCTATTATTGCAGTTCCCGATTAGGGACTGCCCTTCGAATTAATGTATGATGCTAGTGACTTTGCTTTAGGGGTAATATTAGGACAGAGGAAAAACAAAGTGTTGCATGTAATTCAGTATGCTAGCAAAACACTCGTTGATGCACAACTGAATTACACCACCACTGAAAAAGAATTATTGGCTATAGTTTTTGCTTTTGACAAGTTTCGTTCTTACTTGTTAGGTGCAAAGGTGATCGTATACACAGACCATTAAGCACTCAGGCACCTATTGGCAAAGCAAGAAGCAAAACCTCGGTTGATAAGATGAATTTTACTACTTCAAGAGTTCGAGTTGGAAATTCGAGACAAGAAGGGGTCGAAAAATATGGTGGCTGATCACTTGTCGAGAATTGAGAGACCAATCAAGGGAAATGAGGAGGAAATACCAATTAGAGAAACATTTCTGGATGAGAAGTTGATAAGAGTGGAAGAAGCACCATGGTATGCGGATTTTGCAAACTCTTTGTCATCAAGGGTGCTCCCAAGTGGTATGACGTACCAACAAAAGAGAAATTTTTTCTCAGATTTGAAGTACTACTTTTGGGAAGAATCGTTTCTGTACAGACACTGTATTGATCAAATGATACGGAGATGTGTCCCGGAGAAGAGATGGAGAGCATTTTAAGGCATTGTCACGAGAAGGAAGTAGGTGGCCATTTTGGGGGAGCTAGAACAGCAGCCAAGGTTTTACAATCGGGATTTTATTGGCCAACCCTCTTTAAGGATTCCTTCCGGATGATTCAAGAGTGTGACCAATGTCAACGGATGGGTAATATTTTAAAAAGAGATGAGATGCCGTTGAACAACATCCTGGTGGTTGAACTTTTTGATGTGTGGGGGGTTGATTTCATGGGTCCGTTCCCAAGTTCTTTTGGGAACACGTATATCTTGGTAGCGGTGGATTATGTGTCGAAGTGGGTTGAGGCAGTTGCATTGCCAACTAATGATGCTAGGGTAGTGATTAAGTTTGTGAGGAAGAATATTTTCTCAAGGTTTGGGGTACCACGAGCAATCATTAGTGATAGAGGATCTCACTTTTGCAATAGGCAAATGGATGCACTGTTGAGTAAGTATGGAGTGACACATAGAGTTGCAACACCGTACCATCCACAAACGAGCGGGCAAGTAGAACTGTCGAATAGAGAACTCAAGGGGATTTTGGAAAAGACAGCTAATGCATCTAGGAAAGATTGGTCAAGGAAACTGGATGATGCATTATGGGCCTACCGAACCGCATTTAAGACTCCGATTGGTATGTCTCCATTTAGGATGGTTTATGGGAAAGCACGCCACTTGCTGGTAGAACTTGAGCATAAAGCATACTGGGCCGTCAAGCAGCTGAACATGGACTTGAAAGCTGCTGGAGAAGAGAGGATGCTGACTTTGAACGAACTCAATGAGTTTCGTCTCGAAGCATATGAAAATACCTGGATTTATAAAGAGAAGACAAAAAGGTGGCATGACAAGCATATCCGAAGAAAGAAATTTGAAGTAGGGCAGAAGGTGTTGTTGTTCAACTCTAGACTTAGGCTTTTCCCCGGAAAACTTAAGTCTAGATGGTCCGGACCGTTCACAGTGACAAGAGTTCACCCATACGGAACGGTGGAAGTGTCACATAAAGAAAAGGGCACCTTCACGGTAAATGGACAAAGATTGAGGCCCTACATTGATGGGATGCTGAGTTGCAAATCCATCCCAATCCGGCTGGACATCCCCACTTGAAGGATCGAGAGAGTCGAGCTTTCGACTATAAACAAGCGCTTCTTGGGAGGCAACCCAAGTGTTTTTAACTTTTTGCTTTTCATTTTGGTTGTTTGATTTTGTTTAATTTCATTATGAGTTTTTATGAATTTTTATGTGTTTGTTTTTGGGTGTTTCAGGTGACGTTTTTAGCAAGAGAAGGGAATCCAAATGCTCCAGGCTTCGCCACGGCGAAGATTGTTCTTCTCCGGGGCGAAGCAAGCTGAGAAAAAAAGAGAGTTGCCCCTGTAGGATTTCGCCCCGGCGAAGGAATTGTCTTCGCCGTGGTGAAGAAAGGAGAATTAAATTTTTTTAAAATTTGGCTAAAGGCATTTCGCTGCAGCAAAAATTTTTCTTCGCCGAGGCGAAGTAAGCCTTGTGTCCTCGCGAGGTTTTCGCCCCGACGAAGGATGTTTCTTCGCCGCGGCGAAACCTAGGTAATTTCTAGGGTTCATCAACGATGAACGTCGCCGCGGAAAAGCTCTTTCTTCGCCACGGCGACGACACTTTTCTATATATACAAACTTTTCTCTTTCATTCTTCACGCAAACCTTCACTTCCATTTGAGAGAAAATTTTTCAAAATTCAATCTTTTGCTTCCCTAGTGCTTTTCCAACCAAATTTCTTACTCCATAACATTCCTAAACACTAAAACAATCCATTTCAACAACAATTTTCACGAAAATTTTTGGATAAAAAATTTGGGGCTTTTCAATCTGGGTTGTTTCCGGTTCAATTGGTGGCAAATACTCTTTCATATTGGTAAGATCTCAGGTTCCCTAACCTTTTTATCGCTAAATTTCAAGTTTTAGTTTGTAGGTCTGAAGATTTTTGTTGAGATTGAGTTGTGGAATTTGGGTAAGTTTGAGCATTGATTTTGTTCGAAGAAGGGTAGTTCGTGCATTGGGTGATTGTTAGGAGTGTGGGTTTTGAATTTTTGGAGTGTTTGTGTTGAATTGAAAATTTGAAGTTTGGGGGGTGAATTGTGAATTTTTGGAAGTGTGGGTTGTTTTTACAGGATTGAAGTGGCTGTGTACAACAACTAGGTCTGAATTATTGGGTTATAATTTTGGATTGAAGTTAAATTGTGAACAATGGCTCCAAAAATTAAGCAGCTATACAAGGGTAAGGGCAAAGGAAAGCAAGTGGATAACCGCTTTGTAAGTGATGCCGCCCGTGAAAGGTATGAGAAAGCTATCCAAAGGAAGGATAAGGGTATTATCCCAGAGCGCGGTTTAACCACTAGTCAGGCCTTTGATTGGAGTAGAGGGAGACGTTGGGACATGTTTATAAGAGCTCCTGAGCAAGCGGCTGTTGAGCCGATAGTAAGGGAGTTCTATGCCAATTTCCCATATTGTCAGGAAGGTATAGTTTTTGTGAGAGGGGTTGATGTGCCATTTACGGACAGGGAGATCAATCAGTTCTACAACCTGCCTAACCTTGGTCAGGATGAATACATAAGGTTTAAGAGGTCCCGATTGAGGATAGTATCATCCTTCCAATTATTGCAAAACCGTGTGCAGAGTGGGAAGTGTCAAAGAAACAGAAGAAGACTCTCAAGGGAACACAGTTGACACCGATAGCTCGGCTATGGCAATATTTTGTCTTTGCGAAATTAATGCCAAAATCGCAGTACAGTACAGTGACTCACGAGAAGGCAGTTTTGCTCTACTCTATTGCCACAGTGAAGAGTATTGATGTGGGAGACATGATTTTGAACAGCATCAAGCTAGCATTCAAACCAGGGCGAACAAGTTACTGTTTCCCACATCTCATCACAGCCTTGTGCCTTAAAGCCAAAGTCGAGGTTCAGGATGACGAGCATCATATTCATGCTACTCCAATTCTAGACTCAAAATATTACATGAAGCACCTTGATCGTTCGAAAGCTGCGCAACCAAGAGCAGGAGCAAAAAGGAAGCGAACAGGCCCTACCACATCCTCCAGCTCCACAGCTACGCAGAAGGAAATGATGCAGCAAATGATGGGCTTAATGAAATATATGAAAAGACGTCAGGATTGGGTGGTGGAGCAGACTCAGATGATGCATAAGCTGCTGACAAATAGCTTTAAAGAGCTCAATGTTGGCACTTCAGTATACCAATGGGCCTACTGGAACTCGGATGAGTGGATGGACTTCGAGGAAGAAGAGGAAGAAGAGGAAGAAGAAGATTGAGTCAGAGTACCTGTTTTTGTTTTTGTTTTTGTTTATTTGTTTTCATTTGATTTTGTGTCCATTTGAAACATTAAACTCAGTTTTATTTTGGTTTTGGATTTTGTTTAGTTGTTTAGTTGTTGCTTTTAATTTGTAGTTGTTGAAAAGACGAGATTAGATTGTAATATTTTCAAGTTAGTTGTGAATTTGTGCTAACATAAGGGACACCACAGTTTCAATTGTTTTGACAGATTTTGGGTGATGAAAAGTCCGAGACCGGGTGTTCATTGTGGAGCAATACTTTATGGATTAACCAGGGAGCATTCTCGTACCTTTGTTGTTTTTATTATTCTCTATTCCTGATTTATGCATAATGGAACATTGGGGACAATGTCATGATTAGTTTGGGGTAGGAAATAGCATTAAAACTAGTTTAAGGGTATATTGGCTGGAAACCAGTGCCCGCCTTAAAAACTGCCTAGCAGCACTTGGCGACTTCTGGTATAACAACGCCACGTACACCTTAAACTGAAATAAAAAATAAAAAATAAAAAAAAAATTCTTTACTTTGTTTGTTTTTGCCGATGATGAATTGTACAATTCAATGATGAGAATAGGGTTGTTGCAATTTTATTGTTGAGAAATGTTAAGCATTGCTTTAAGTTTTCGTGTATTGACTGGATTGTTATTGAGGTTTGTTGAGTGGTTCAGCCACAATGTTAATTTATTTCGGCATGCTTAGATTCATTTTATGTAGTTAGGTGAAGTCTTGATAATGTTGATGGACTCTAGAACCTAGTAGAGAAGTGTTTGAGGCGAAATTTTAGGATTAGACATGGTTGAGGAAATGATTTAGGCATTCTTTTTGAACGTTTGAGCCTTTCTAGCCAACCTATGAATGAAATTGTCCCTAGTCACCCGTTTGAGCCGAATGAATCAGTATTGCTTTGTTTTTCTTGGCAGACCGAAAATTGTCTGATCCTGTTACCCTAAACACTTTGTCGTACCCTTAGGAGAATTCGGCCTTAGTGCAAACACAAAGAACAGAAAAAGAGTTGTACGAATAAGCCAAAAGAATAGTTTGGGGGTTGTGAGAAGGGCAGAAATAAAAAAAAAATAANAAATTTCCAAGAAATTTGCAATATGCTGATTCGGATCTTCCTTCAAATCACCATTAAATCTAACCGACTGTTGGATCATCTGGATGATTGCCGGCTTAATCTCAAAATTGTTGGCTTGTACCGTAGGCCTAGTAATACTCGACCCACTACCATTCACCCTGGGAACTGAAAATTCCCTTAGTGTTCTGTTTTCTAGTTCTGCCATTTCAACAACTATTTCTTCTGCTTCAACCACTATATCCTCTCTTTCTCTTATCTCTCTGTTAAGTCGTCTGACGGTTCTCTCAATCTCAAGATCAACAGGAACCACTGGTTGACGTCTCGCTCTTCGCATAAACTGCACAAATAGAAATGAAGGAAAGTGAGATCACAAACTAACTAAAAATTAAAAATGAAAATAAAACAAATAATGATGGCAACAAAAATAAAAACTCCAATCTAGCTAACTATAGAAAGACTCAATGTTAACTTAAAACTCAATCCCCAGCAACGGCGCCAAAAACTTGATGCGTTGTTACTACACCATGCAATATAGCAAGTGCACTAGTCGCATAAAGTAATAAAGTGATAAGAAAAGTATCATTCCCACGAGGATAGTGTTACTAAGTACCGATTTTTCTAGTTTAAGTCCTAATTGAAGTATCAATAAATTGGATTGATGGAAAATTAACAAACTAAATACAAATGCAAAACCCAACAACTTAACTAATTAAACAATGCTAAAACAAATGCTAGGGTGTTGATTTCACCTAGATACGCTAACCCAAATCATAGAATCTATTACCCAAGTTCTAATTCCTTAATTGAAAATCGAATTCCCTAAGTTGTAAAACATACATTCTCATGCTACATTTCCCTACTTATCCCTATTAAGCTTTCGCACCCAACAAAATGAAGATTAATAGTTCAAACTTCAAAGTCTTTTAAGCTTTATGGAATTCTATCTAGATTTCATAGATCGCTAAACCTATCTCTAGCGTTTGCTTAATCTATGGTATTTATCCCAAGAGGCATAATCACAAATCACTTCTCAGTCTCATTGTGAACAACACACATTTGAATGGTGATCAAGCATCCAAAAGTCATTAAGCAAAGAGATAAACACTCAATCATGAAATTAAAACTCAAAGTAAATCAATTCATATAAATTTGAATCATTGTATCAAGGTTACATCAAACCCTAGCTAAACAACTCAGTTCATACTCAAAAACGAAATAAAATAACAAAAACAAACTGAATCAAGATTCATCATTGAAAAACAAGCACAAGATGGAGAAATCTTTTCTAATTTGAGGCCCAAATCTTCAATAATCTTCTCCTTCCATGAGCTGCCTCCCAAATGATGAACCAAGACCCTTTTTCTTTCCTATTCGTCCTAATTTATACCTATCTCACTTAAGGACCAAGCCCTAAGAAGCCAAAACGTGTCATTTTATTTTTACAGCTGATGCAGGTTTCGCCGTGGTGAAGCTTTTTCCTTGCCACGGCGAGGAATTTCGGGCCACATTTGAGCATGATATATTCTGAATCTGGAAACGTGTTAAATATATGAATTGTATCCCTTTCAATTATCTTTCTACTCGTTCAAGAATCAGCACAATCCAAGGTCTACAGCTCAAGTTATAGCAGAAATACTGAAGCATGTCCAAAGACGTTTTTTCTTCAGTTCCCAGCGTACTTTTCACGACTTCAAGCCAAGTTTTCACCCTTGTCCAGTCCGAATTAGGGAAAACCCAAAACATAAAAGTTGTAACTCTTCTTCTTATCTTTCTAAAGCTTCTAAATTCAGGTCATTCTGAGTTTTCAAACTCAAGTTACACAATTTAAGCTCAAAACTGTCATTAATGCTCAAAATCATCGTTTAGGCCTGCAAAGACAAATTAATAAAATTAGGTAGCAATTATGGCCCAAATTGTATGAAAAGTATACTAAATCCTATCAAAATTCAATGCAAAATCATAGTGTAAAATATGATTATCAGAAACCAAATTATTAATTGATCATTGTAGATGGTAAAAATCTACAGTTATGGAATGGTCTGATCCTGTGAGGTTAAGGTCATTGACAATCTGCTGAACCTACACACAAAGAAACCAAGCGTGAAGCTTACGTAAAACAACGGTGTGATGTCTGCCATGGGCACTCCGACGCTCAAGTTAGTAAGGCTGAAAGAGGCTATTTAGTGAGGGCTATGGGAAGGAAGGATTACCGGAAGTTTAGTCGAAGACTAGATAGGTGTATAGTTTTTAGGACCAAGAACATAGGAGCTAGTAGGTGGTATCGAATAATGGATCCCTAATTAAAGGCAAGGCCTCTACTTATATAGTGGATGTAGGATCTTCGAATCCTAGTAGGATTTTGAGTCTATAATAGTTTATTTCTAGTAAATAGGAAAGACCCTGATTTACTTGCTTTTGTAGGATTAAGAGCCCTAATTCACATAAGGTATAGGATCTTGAGTGAATTAGGATAAATACCAAAAGAAAAGTAGATGTATCAGGGTTTTAGTGGGATTCTGGACCCTTAGAGGATATCATGGACCAATGGATCTGGCCTTAGGTGGGCTAATGATGAGGCCCAATCTGGATGATCCAATCTAGAGAGGCTAGGTTGGTGTCATGGGTCTGACCCGTGACATAAACCTTGACATAGATCCAACTGAAATTGGGCTATGGCTTTAGGCCACGTAGTAGATGTTTCATGTTTAAGTCTGATAAGGCCCAAAATAATTTTTGGCCCATACAATCATATATATCACTTTTTTAAGTTCCTTATATCAATTGCTTTATTGGTTTATATTTTGATTTCTATTTTAATCTTAGTATATATTAAAGTATCTCAGGGAATTTATATCAATGTAAAAATATTTTACTAGTTAAAGCTCTCTAAGTGATGCGCTAATCTATATATACTGGCTTCTCTTTTTTTTGAAATACAGAATCCTGACCACCTTAAAATGTATTCAGGGTGGTTTTTATGGAAGAAGCAAGGACTTTCTATCAGTGGCCATATATAGTTAGGGAGAAGTTGATTTAAATGGTCAGTGATCTGTCTTGGTCTTTCAAGCCAGGGATCTTAATGGTCATTCTTATTATTTTATGCATTCCAATTGTGTTTCTTTCCTTGTCATTTTCTGTTTTAACATTATTAGCAATCAGAATACTTAGATAACTGAATTTGGGAATCTGTTGAGAACTTTCATTGGATCCAAGTTTTCCCATTAACTTCTCATGATAGAGAATTGGAGTAAACATAAAATTAGTTTGATTTCAAATTTACAAGTGTTGATGCTTGATTTTGACACCAACCAAACGCACATGTGAGACACTGAGCTAGCCCAAAAGACACACATGAATGATAAAACGAGAGTAAATGAGAGTGATAAGACAATGTTTTAAAGTGGTTCAGATGCTTAAGGAAGCAAGTCCTACGTCCACTGATGTGTATTAATGATAGCGATCTGGTCGCGATCAACGAGCTAACTTTACAAGAGAGATACAATGTATGCTATTTCTTTGAGAGATTAGCTAATCCCCAAATTGAGAGAGGAACTCTCAATTTATAGTGGGATGGATTAAGGTTACGATTGCTGAATCTGTGAGTTGATGGGATTATCCGTACAAATCTTCCTTTATGTCCCATTGCACACCTTCCAGAGCGATTTGTGCGATTTGGTGCAGGCATTGGACACGTGGAAGCTTTCCAGCTCTTGGCTAGCCTAGTGTGCACCTATTACACTGACAGAAGCAGGCTGCTCCTTCGTCACATGACTCGGCTGCGGGCTTCCCAGGTTCTAACTTTTGCATGCTGAGTTGGCCTTACGTCAGCCCTGCTTTCTTAAGGCATAATAGAAGTCCCCTAGTTTTAAAGGTTTGAGGATCGAACCTTGAAAACTAATTCATGCCGTGGATGGATGCCTTCGAAGTTCTGGTAATCCCAACCTGGCTGAAGAGAGGTTGAGGTTACGCTGTTGTGATCGCGACCTTGAATAGTCAAAAGAGGTTGAGGTTGCACTTTGGTGATCGCATCCTCGCATGGTCATCCCTTTTTAAAGGTGGGCAACCTGACCTCTTCAGATGTTACCTTTTGTACTTTCAATATGGATGCATTTAATGAAACAACTTCTGCTTTGTTAGATGTGCTCTATGCGCAGTAAGTGCCAGTCAGGCGCATTGAATGCGTGACAGGTTGAAACGACACCCCCTGCCAGAGCATTGAATGCAGATTGAGGCGCATTAAATGTGTGACATACTGAAACGACATCCCCTATCTGAACATTGAATGCAGATTGAGGCATATTAAATGCGGAGTACGAGAGTATTGTCATTTGAGTTTTTCAACAGAAAAGGATGGCAGTTGGGTTTTCTTGAATTGCAACGGTCAGCCTCCCTCACCTGATTCTCAACACATGGTCGTGATGAATGGTGAGGCACCCTTCTGGCCTAAACGTCATTTCGATTTAGGGAAAACCAAGCGTCATTCCCTTATAAAAACTCGAATTTTTCTTAGGCAGTGTCACCGCTCGTCTGTTTCAGAGAGAGCAAGAGATTTTCGCAAATTAGATTCTTAGTCTTCCAAACCAACGCATTCCTGACATTTGAAGCAGAAGAAGCCATTTTCGCACTCCAAGAGGTGAGAATAGTTCTATTTTATTTTTTGTTCTATAGTTGAATAGCGTTAGTCTTTTGGCAGTTGTTCGGAGACGAGACGCTCTTACTGGGTTCAAGCCGTGAATGGTGGCTCAAAACACTTTGTTAGGGTTTTTCTGGGATTTAGGGAGTTTCTTCCACGTCATCGTGTGAAATAGCGTACAATGGCTAAATTACCCCTTGCTTGTCATTTTTGCAGACTGTAGTAAAATGGACTCGACGACCAAATCCGAGGAAGGGACTGGTTCATCTATGTAGGACGTTCCTGCGAGCCTCACTCAAGAGATCTACTCTATGCTTACTGGGGATGAGCTCGAGTGGTATCGGTGTGGAGGTTTTTCGCGATGGGACACGTGTAGCTTGGCATCCGCCAAGTGGGCTGGCCGCGATCTCTGGGGAGATATTCAGGGGGGGGTTGATCCCTCTCCACCGTTTTGTCAGGTCGGTTCTGGATCATTTCGGGATCGCACCGATGCAACTCACGCCAAACGCGTACATGATCGCTATTGGCATGTACATCGCGTGTCGTGAGAACGGGTTGGACAAGCTAACTACGTTAGAGCTCAACTGCTCGTATATCCTAAAGAAGAGCAAGGACAAGGATTCATATTACCTGTCCAGGCAACCCACAATAGCAACGGGGATACACAGTTACCCCAACAATGTAGAGGCCTACGAAACGAAGTTTTTCTTCTTTTGTTATGACAGCCACTGCCTCTTTCAAGACCCGAGTAGGTTATCTTCCTTCGAATTCATGGACTTCATTTTGTATTGTTTTATTACTAACGACCTGTTTGTTTCTGGCAGTTAATAAGACAACCGATTTGGGGCTGCTCTTTGATTCGGACAGAATCGTATCCTTCAGTTTCTTGCCCGAAGCGAGTCACGATGCGAAGAAGCTCTTGACAACTGCGAATCTTCAGAGATATAGTTTTTTCAACGTTGACGCGACCTTAGAGGCCCCATCTCGTAAGTAGTGCTAACTTGATTTATTTCGTGTAAATGAACTGTTTACTAACGATGTTCATGTGCAGCGACCATGCCTCCGAAGGTGCCTGGGTCGTCAAGACCAAAGCAGTTCGTCTTCCCTCGGATGAGGCAACCACGATGACTGGAGCTACTCCCAGTGGTCCCCCGACTGAAGGAGGAACATTGGGTGCTCTGGCGAGACCTGCTGAGGCTTCCCAGCCATCGACGGATGCTCCAATCCGACCTACAGGCGCATCTCGGCCTTCGGTTACTCACCCAAGGTTGAAGACAACGGTTTAGCGACCTAAGAAAAAGAGAAAGAAAATCCAGGTTAAAGAGTCAGAATCTGAATCTGAGGGTGATCAGTTGGGAGGTCGCAACCAGATGTTGGGCAGACGTTGGGGAAGGAACCGACGGGTGACACAACCTCTGCTGGAGGCACTAGTAAGGATAATTCGATGCTAAACTCGATGGGGAACCTGTCGGAGCACCTTCAGTCGATAGTCTTCACATTGCTGGAGTGTGGACTCGTCGAAGTATTCGAGGAGTTCGTGGGCTCCAACAATGTGGACCTGATGTCCACATTGATCCAACATTTAAGCAAGGTAAACGAGTTGCCTTTAGCTAGTTTGATTGCTGTTCTCTTACCAATTCTGATACTTGATATTTTTGTTTGCAAGCCCTACTCTCCATGCAACTATCCGTGCAAACTAGGAGCTACTGCAGGGGAGGTTGCGATAAAGGAAGAGAACGCGAAGCTCAAGCGGGACCTCAAAGCCGCTGTAGCAGAAAGAGAATGATCCTCGACAGAGGCAAACCGGCTCCTAGGCGAAAGGAACACGGCTCTTTGCACCTTGGATTTCCAAAAAACTGAGCTCGAGAAGCATGGGGACGAAGTAAAGGAGCTCTAGAAGACCATAGCTAGACTCTCCAAGGAGGTCAAAGAGAAAGATCAAGAGCTCAACGTGACCTTCTAGCAGGACTTGCGAGCAAAACAGGATAGGGAGGCCCTCGAGAAGCATAGGCAGGCTCTCGAGGACGAACTCCAAGTCACTTCCCTAACTGAAGAGATGCAGGTCAAGGCAAAGGTTGTTGATTGGGCGATTTAGTCTATCTACGCCTTACGGCCGAAGAATCCGCGTCTTGACATGTCCGACCTATCGGAGGAATGGCAAGAAATGCTCTTATCCATGGCACAGCTCAATGACAAGGATGCAGAGGAGGCCACCCAAAGAGTTGACCCAGGAGAGAGTTCGGACAACCCTCGGAGCCTACAGCCGACTAGCCCTAATGTGAGGTCGGGCCTCATGGAGTTGATCAATACTTGCAATAATTTTTTCTTTTTTTGACATTGCTTGTTGTACTCCATTTTGCTAATGAAATACTGCCTTTACAAATTTTGTCTCTTTTGTTATGAGTTCGCATTATTATAACTTTCCTAATTGTATATCATTAGAACAAGTCTGCGAATGTAATCATAACAAGCCTATGCGAACAGAATTACATGTGAAGATTATTAAAAGAGAATGATACATTTGTTATTTACATATAGAAAGATTACAAAAAATATTTACAAGAAAAATGAGTTTGGAATTACTGATACTATGGTCGGAGATGCTCAGCATTCCAAACTCGGGGCACTTTGGAACCATGCAGCCGTTTGAGATGATAAGTCCCCGGTCTTATCACTTCGACGATGCGGTATGGACCTTCCCAGTTCAGACCTAGAACTCCTGCACTTAGTTCTTTAGTGCCGAGAAGAACTTCTTTTAAAATGAGGTCGCCGACTTGAAAGTGTCTTCTCTTGACCTTAGAGTTGAAGAACCTCTTCGCGCGTTGCTGATAGTCCGCTATTCTTAGCTGGGCCTTGCTGCGATGTTCTTCAACTAGGTCCAGACTTGCACACATAAGCGCTTCATTGCCTACTTCATTGTAGAGGTCCCTCCGAAGTGAACTGTTTCCTACCTCCACAAGGATCATCTCTTCGTAGCCATATGCTAGCAAAAAGGGAGTTTCTAAGGTAGAGGTTCTCGGAGTTGTCCTATAGGCCCACAAAACTTCAGGGAGGTCGTCGGCCCAATTTCCCTTGGCTGCGTCAAGTTTGGCCTTCAAAGTGTGCTTAATGGTTTTGTTGACAGATTCAACTTGACCATTTGCTTGCGGTCTTGTGACAGAGGCAAACTTTTTGTAATACCCAGCTCATCACAGAACTGCTTAAACTCCTCGTTATCGAACTACTTTTCGTTGTCGGATATGAGGGTATGAGGAATTTCGTAGCGGCACACGATGTTCTTAAAGACGAAGTCCTTGAGCTTTCTGGTCGTGATCTCGGCTAATGGTTTGGCTTCGACCCATTTGGTGAAGTAATCCACCGCGACCATGACATATTTTACTCCCCTTTTACTAACCGGCATGAGGCCGATGAGATCGATCCCCCACATGGAGAACGGCCAGGGGCTGGTCATAGTTGTTAGTTGGTGAGAGGGGGCCGCGGTATATTCAAGAACCACTGGCATTTGTCACACTTCTTGACAAAGTTTTATGCGTCTTCTTGGATCAGGGGCCAATAATACCCTTGACGAACAACTTTGTTAGGGAGAGATCATGCGGTGGTGTGATTACCGCAGATCCCTTCATGTATCTCCCTCAGGATGTAATCTGCATCTTCGCTGTTTACACATCGGAGGAGAGGGGCGCTAAACCCTCGCCTATACAGCTGGTCTCCAATGAGGGTAAAACAAGCAGATCTTGTTTGGATGGTCCTTGCCTCGACCTTGTTGTCGAGCAATGTCCCATCTTTGAGATACCGAATAATAGGGGTCATCTACGAATCTGACTCTGTTACATTCACGGACTGTTTGATCGGGCTGATACTGGGGATCTCGATGAATCGAACAAGAATGTTTTTCGATGCATCCGAGTCCAATGATGAGGCTATCCTTGCCAAGGCATCTACCACAGAGTTGTTATCTCTAGAAATCTGTGTGATCGTGAAACGCTTGAATGGTTCGAGTGTGGCCTAGCTTTCTCCAGATAGTTGATCATATTTTCCTCTTTGGCTTGATTAGAGGAGAGGGGCGCTAAACCGTCACCTGTACAATTGGTCTCCGATGAGGGTAAAATAAGCAGATCTTGTTCGGATGGTCCTTGCCTCGACCTTGTCATCGGGCAATGTCCCATCTTTGAGATACCGAATAATAGGGGTCATCCACGAATCTGACTCTGTTACATTCACGACCTGTTCGATCGAACTGATACTATGGATCTCGATGAATCAAATAGGAATGTTTTCTGGTGCATCCGAGTCTAATGATGAGGCTATCCTTGCCAAGGCATCTGCCACAGAGTTGCTATCTCTAGGAATCTGTGTGATCATGAAGCTCTTGAATGTTTCGAGTGTGGCCTTAGCTTTCTCCAGATAGTTGATCATATTTTCCTCCTTGGCTTAATACTCCCCCAAAATCTAGTTAACGACCAGCATGGAGTCGCTGTGGATACTGACCATGGTTGCACCCATTTCCTTGGCCAATCACAGTCCAGTGAGTAGAGCTTCGCACTCGGTCTCATTATTGGTTACCTTAAAACCAAACCGGAGAATGCCATGAATGCGAGCCCCTTCGGGACTCAATAGGAGAAGACCCACCCCGGCCCTCTTTCTATTCGATGATCCATCGATGTAAAGGCTCCAGGTCGATAGATTTTGGGCAGTTTCTTGGATGATTTCACTAGGCTGTTGCTCTGACTCATTCGCTGGATGATGCGAGAACTTTGATATGAAGTCGACAACAGCCTGCCTTTTGATAGTTACTCTCAGTCTGTACTTCAGATCGAACTGACTTAATTCCATGGCCCATTTTAGTAATTTACCTGATGCCTCCAGTTTTTGGAGGACCTGCCTGAGTGGGTAATTGGTCATTACATTGATTGTATGGGCGTGGAAGTAAAGTCGCAACTTTCTGGAAGTGATCAGCAGGGCATAAGCTAATCGTTCCATTTCTGGATACCGCATCTTGGCATCTAACAGACGTTTGCTTGCGTAGTATACTGGCCATTGGACCTTGTCTTCTTCTTGAATCAAGGTTGCATTAACCGCGAACTGAGAGATGGACAGATACAAGAGGAGGATCTCTTGCGGGAGAGGTTTGGACAGAAGGGGTGGCTTCCCAAGGTGTTCTTTAATACTCTAGAATGCCTGTTCAAACTTGGGAGTCCACTCGAATTTTTTATTGGCCCTTAGCACATTGAAGAATGGCAAGTAGTGATCTGTTGCCCTCGATATGAAGCGACTTAGCGCCGCTATTTGCCTATTGAGGCTCATTCCCAACTGTTTATTGATTGGGCTCTTCATATTGAGGAGGGCTTGGATTTTTTCGGGGTTGATCTCGATTCCCCGATGGTTAACCATGTACCCTAGGAATTCTTCTGAGGATACTCTAAACGAACACTTAAGGGGGTTCAGCTTCATTTAGTACTGTCGGAGGATGTCGAACATCTTAGCGAGATGCACTATGTGATCTAAAGCGACACGCGACTTGACCAACATGTCATCTACATAGACCTCTATCGATCTTCCTATCTGTTCGGAGAACATTCAGTTAACCAACCGCTAGTAAGTTGCGCCAGCGTTCTTGAGGCCGAAGGGCATAACTTGGTAGCAGTACAGCCCCCGATCTGTAACAAAGGATGTATGCTCTTTGTCAGGTACGTACATCGGAATTTGATTGTATCCCAAGTACACGTCCATAAAACTTAGTAGCTCGTGCCATGAGGTGGCATCCATGAGCTGGTCGATCCTTGACAGGGGAAAGCTATCTTTTGGGAAAGCCTTGTTGAGGTCGGTGAAATCGACGCAGGTTCGCCATTTGCCGTTAGGCTTCTTCACTAGGATCGGGTTGGCCACCCAAGTCGGGTAAAGCGCTTCTTGGATGGATCCACTACGAAAGAGGTTATCTACCTCAAGTTTCAAGGCAGCATATCACTCCGGATCTATCGCTCTCCTCTTTTGACAAACCGCCTTGGCTTTACTGTCGATGTTCAATGAGTGGCAAATAATGTCCAGGCTGATCCCGACCATATCCGCGTGTGACTATGCGAACACATCGATATTCTCCCTGAGGAAGCTGGTCAATTCGCTGGCGAGCTAGGGGTTGAGATTGTTCCCAATCCTTAACACCCTGCTCAGTTCATTCTGGTTGACCAGTACTTTAGACAGGTCCTCAACGGGCCCACTGGAAGGGCATTCCTAAATACAAGGATCCATATTATCCTCAGCTGGGCCAAGCTGTGGCTCGATCCGACGGCTGATCGCTATTGTCTATCGGGGAATGCCGCACGAGATGCCTTTCCCTTTGTACGCCATCTGCACTGCCTTCACATAACAGTCGCGAGATACACGCTGAGATCCGCTGACTTCCCCTATCCCTATCGGGGTGGGGAACTTCATCTTCAGATGATATATCGAAGTGATGGCCTTGAAGTTTCTCAGCAGAGGTCGCCCAAGGATTCCATTAAAAGCGGATGGGCAATCCACTACCAAGAACTCCGTTACCTTGGTCACTTCGTCAAAATCACCCAGTATGACTGGGAGCAAGATCGTTCCTTTGGGGATCAGGTGGTCCCTTGTAAAACTGTACAAGGGGAACGAGGCAAGCTTCAAGTCGGCCTCGTCCAAGTTCATTCTTTTGAAAGTTGACGCAAACAAGATGTTCACAGCACTTCTGTTATCCACCAGCATTCTTTGGATGTTATGGCGCCCTATTAAGGGCGTGATCACAAGGGCGTCGTCATAGGGATGATGCAATCGAGTTGCATCTTTTTCGGAAAAGGAAATTTTCTCCTCCCTGTGACCCTTTTGTGGTCGCTACGTCGCACTCATCACTCTAATAGGGTCGTGATGGGCTTCGCGAGCATACCTTTCCTAGGCACCTCATGAGTTCCCCGCGAAGTGCGGTGCCCCGAAGATCAAATTGAGGGTGCACACCCCTTTACGATCACGACGCTTCTTACTCGATTCCCCCTGATTTTTCTCTTGAGAGGGAGCAGAGTCCTCAATATATTCCTTGAAGTGTCCCTGCTTAATGAGGTTTTTGATCACCTGCTTGAGGGCTCAGCACTCATTGGTATGGTGCCCATTATCCAAATGATAGCGACGGTATTTTTGACTGTTCTTGGCCGATGGGGATTTTTCATGGGCTCAGGTTCTCCGAGCAGGTTGGCCTCTTCTGATTTGTCAAGAATAGCTTATACGAATGCATTCAATGGCGTATATTGGTTCTTGTCGTGATCGCGATGAGGACTTGGGGCATAAGACTTTTTGGGCTCATAGCGCAGCTTTTTTCCTTTTTGTTGATCGTTAGAAGTCCATCGCGATCAACTCTCCTTCTTTCTCCTGACCAGGTGCACTACCTGAGGCGCCGCAGTCGTGGTGGTAGAGTACCGCTACAGAATTTTCAATACGGAGCTACTTCTCCGCAAGGTTGTAAAAGCGGGTGAGGGAAACATCATCCTCAGCCTGTAGTTGTTTCCACAGGTCGGTCTGTGAGCGAACTTCTGCGATGATGAGAGTCCGAACAGACTCTTCGAGAGTGTGAGCTACTTTGTTGAGTTCTCTGTGGAATCGGTCTATGTAAGATTAGAGGGATTCATCCCTCTCTTGCGTTATATTGCTAAGGTAGCTCAAAGGCATTGAGAACTTTCTGTAAGCTTGAAAGTGTCTCAGGAACATTGTGCTCTTCTGAGGCCACGAATTGATCGATCCTGACGGGAGTGACCTGAACCATCGTTTGGCATGAGAGGTCAAGGTCACTGCCAGACAACGACACTTTGCCAAATCCGAGACCTGGTGAAGCTCCATCAGGTCGTTGAATTCATATAAATGATCCTGCGGATCAGAATCTCCATCGAACGCCTGCATGTCGGGCATTCTAAATCTCGATGGGAGTAGGGCGGCTAACATCGTCGGAGAAAAGGGAGACGCCGATGCGACCTGCCCTTACTCATACTGTTGAGCTTTCAGCTGGTCTAGAGCTCGCTGCAGCTCTTTGATCTGGGGCATCGGAGCAATCTGAGGATTGCTTTCGCCCACGTGGGTTCGACCCTCACGGTGGCAATTAAGGAAAGTCCAGAGGTCGGACTCTACTTCGCCTCAGCCGGCAGTTTCGACTGCTCTCGACACACGCTGGCTAAAGCCGTGTGATGGCGATGAATGGTGCGGGGAATTCTCACGGCCTCCACGGTGGGACAAACTACAAAATCGAGTGTGGGAACCTTCTGCACGACTGCGATCAGGGTTGCCCTGGCGGTGATGAGAATCGCACCGCCCAACACTTTTGTGTGGGTTTTCACGCGACGTGGCATGGGATGGCTCGGGCTGTACCCTTTCACCAAGTCTTAGAGCCATAAGTATTCTACTCGGGACGTGGTCAGTGTTCACCGGGCCTTTAGAGCTCTTAGGCCTATTTTTCGCCACTTGCTTACCCTTTCTTTGATGCGCTGCAGTGCTCGTGGCACGGGCTATCGCCTTTTGTCGCTCTTTTGCGTGACCTGCAGGCATTTTTGGCGGTTGCACCGCCTCATTTGATTGGGGTGGTACACTCTGGTCCAAATGGTCCAATCTTTGCGTAACCGTTTGGCGAGTATGTTGAACCTCTCCAGGTAGCTTAGGACAGCGGGGTCAAGTTGCGAACTTGACGAGATATCCCCCGCGATAGTCTGCGGGACCAAGGGTACCCCAAGAGAGGTGTCCTCCTGCATTTGGGGGATCCCCTTAGTACTTTGGTTGGTTCGCTCAGGTTCAAATCGGCAAGCCATTTGCTGTTATGGGATCGGTAAGGTAGAGATTCTCCTGATGAAGGATGAACATTAAATCGGGCCCTCCTTCTAGCGCCAAACTGTTGATGCTTGATTTTAACACCAACCAAACGCACGTGTGAGATGCTGAGCTAGCCCAAAAGATACACGTGAATGATAAAACGAGAGTAAATGAGAGTGATAAGACAGTGTTTTAAAGTGGTTCGGATGCTTAAGGAAGCAAGTCCTACGTCCATTGATGTGTATTAATGATAGCGATTTGGGCGGTCAGCGAGCTGACTTTACAAGAGAAATACAATATATGCTATTTCTTTGAGATATTAGCTAATCCCTAAATTGAGAGAGGAACTCTCAATTTATAGTGGGATGGATTAAGGTCATGATTGCTGAATTTGTGAGTTGGTAGGATTATCCATACAAATCTTCTTTTATGTCCTATTGCACACCTCGAGAGCGATTTGCGCGATTTGGTGCAGGCATTGGACACGTGGAAGCTTTCCAGCTCTTGGCTGGCTTGGTGCGCGCCCACTACACTGACAGAAGCAGGCTGCTCCTTCGTCACGTGACTCGGCTGTAGGCTTCCCAAGTTCTGACTTTTGCATGTTGAGTTGGCCTTACATCAGCCCTACTTTCTTAAGGCATAACAAGAAGCATACTCTATCTATTTAATTTACATTTGCCAAGTGGGTGCAAGATGAAATTCTTGATAATAGAGACGATAAGATATATATATATATATATATATATATATATATATATATCACTTTAGTTTTTTCCACCTGCTTTAATTTTTTGTTTTTTATTATTACTATTATTATTTTTCCTTTTGAATCTTATTAAGTTAACTTACATGGGTTCTTTGTCAGCATGGGTTTGGGTAACGTAGGCAACTTAAACGTAGCTAAGTCAAAACTTGGGCTATACCTTAGTTTTATATCGGTAATTATAAAATAAATAAATAATATAATAATTACATAGTTCAACTAAAAATATAATTAAATATATAATATATATTTAATGAAATATTTAATATTAGTTTTTCTTTTTAGTAAAGTTTTGATGTTTATTTCTTCAAAATTCGAGTTCTCTTTAAATTGTTACTTACTAATGCTATTTATGAAATTATTTACTAATTTTGTAATGTTTTTTATCAATAACCGGATAGTGCTTTGAGTTTGAGTTAGTATACAATGTTGTGTGTGCATTATGTTTGAGCAAGCCCATGATACTTCATATTCGAATTAACTAGTTTAGATGTTTATTCGAATTAACTAGTTTAGATGTTTATTGGTAATATAAACTGATTGTTGACATTTAGTGCAGTTTAACAGGCTTGTTAGGTATTGCAGCGAATGTTGAAGTTTGCAGACACCTGGCTGCGATCTGGCACTTGCCTCGGATGGGTGTTTTGTTTGATTTTTTTGGTGTGGCATTCGAGCTGGGATCGTTATGCTTCCCCAGGCTCGAGCTGGATTTTTATTACCGTACAACAATAACCCAATCTTAGTAAGGATTCCAATATGGTTCGGGAATCTATCAAATTTTTTCAATAGTCTTTGTTCGTTCAGTTTCTCTATAAAATTGTCCAACCTTAATAATTTGTACCCAACAATTATAATTTAGTTTCCTATTTCTGTCTTTCTTTTTTTATTGTTATTGAATAATCAATTATTAATTTTTTAAAGGAATTTAGATGAAGAATAATAACTGTTATTTGTCAGAGTTTGAGATTGAAGGTGGCAAAAGAGACTGTCGAAGAATGCCTACAAGAAAGCTTGATAAAAGGGCAGAAATGAAGACCAAAGAATATCAAGCAAAGAGAGAGATTTGTATTTGTATTTTATATTATGTAATGTGTACATCAGCCAATTTATACAGTGGCTTTGAATACAATAAAGGAAAGGAAATAATATTGTAAAGGAAAAACAATAAACTCTTAATTACAAAATATTACAATCAATCAAATAATTAGAAAATCAATGACTGCTTGATTCCAGCATAGATATCCTCAGCATTCCATATTTCATCACTCCCCCTCAAGTTGGTGGTTTGTAGATATCGAAAACCCCAAGCTTGTGTAATAAATAAGAATGCTGACGACTACATAAAAGCTTCGTGAATATGTCCGCTGGTTGTTCCGATGTTCGTATGTGCCTAGTCTTGATAATCCCTTCCTGGATTTTCTCCCTGACGAAATGACAGTCAATTTCTATATGTTTGGTTCTTTCATGGAAAACTGGATTTGCCGCGATACATTAGCAGCTTTGTTATCGCAGTATAGAGTGACTAGTTTTCCTGTTTTTACTCCCAAGTCTTTGACTAATCCAAGAATCCAGACAATCTCACAAGTTGTTTTTGCCATTGCTCTATATTTTGCTTCAGCTGAAGAAAGTGATATTGTTGATTGCCTTTTTGTTTTCCATGATATAAGAGATCCTCCAATTTTAATGCAAAATCCTGTAAGAGATTTTCTAGTCATAGGACAAGTACCCCAATCTGAATCGCAGTATGCTGTGATGTCGAAATTCCCATCTCGAGGTAAGAGAAGTCCTAATCCAGGACATCCTTTTAAATATTTTAGCACTTTGATTGCTGCGTCCATATGAGATTGTTTGGGTTGATGCATGAATTGACTTAGTATATGGATTGCATAACTTATGTCAGGCCTTGTCATGGTGAGATAGATAAGTCTTCCTACAAGTCTCTGGTAAGGAGATGGGTCTTGTAACAGAGGATCATTTTCTGAAGAGGCTGTCTCACGGTCATATTGTTGTGATATGAGTTTGATGTTTTGTTCCACAGGAATGATACTGGGTTTGCATGCTGATAAACCAGAGTCGGATACAAGTTCTAAAACATATTTTCGTTGACTTAAAGAAATACCTGCCAGGGATCGTGCAATCTCAATGCCCAAGAAATATTTTGGTTCCCTCAGATCTTTTATACGGAAATTTTTGTTGAGATACTCTTTTAGAGTGCAAATGCTACTCTCATCGTTCCCAGTGATTAAAATATCATCAACATAAATAATAAGAGCAATGACAGTGGTACCTTTGTGCCATGTGAAGAGAGAGTAGTCATGCTTGGATTGAGTGAATCCCATGTTAGTCAGAGCCTCTGTGAATTTTGCGTTCCATTGACGTGATGCTTGCTTCAAACCATATAAGGACTTGCGTAGACGACATACCAAATTCTCCCCCTGTCTACGAAGTCCGGAAGGAAGGTCCATATAAATTTCTTCATGAAGATCTCCATGGAGAAAGGCATTATGGACATCCATTTGATGAAGGGACCAATTACGGATGGCAGCAATGGACAAGAAGGTCCGAACAGTGACATGCTTGGCTACTGGAGAAAAGGTGTCTTGGTAATCAAACCCTTCACGTTGTGTGAAACCTTTGGCAACGAGACGAGCCTTGTAACGCTCAATGGATCCATCAGCACGGTGTTTGATCTTGTAAACCCATTTGCAACCAATGGGTTTTCTATGAGAAGGACGAGGAACAAGATCCTAAATATGATTCTGAGAGAGGGCACTGAGTTCATCGGCCATGGCGTGACGCCAATGTGAATGGGAGACAGCTTTAGAGTAACATGAAGGTTCCTGGTGTGTAGAAATCTAACTAATGCAAATCCCGTAGGCAGGGGACAGTCGATCATAAGTAACATAGTTGGAAATAGGGTAAGTAATACCTGAGGTAGTCTGGATGGTGGGATAGACATAATCTGTTGTCCAAACAGGTAGGCGAGTGACCCTTGTGGAAAGTCTCTGAGGAGTAGTAGGAACAATGGGAGTATTTGCCAGTGGAGGTGGATTAAGAAGCTGGTTCTCTGGAGATGAAGCAGGAGAAGGACCAGGAAGTTGTGTCTCTGTAGAAACTGGTTCAAAGGTTGATTGGGAGGGTCCCATGTCTTGAATGGGATGCATGGTATAATAGGGGCTGGATAAGTCCGCTGCTGAAGGATCTTCTAAAAAAGTGGGAGACAGCGGGGAGTCATCAGAGGGGGACTTGTCTAAAAAGGGAAAAGAATCTTCATGAAAAACCACATCCCTAGAAACCAGGAATTTTTCTGCGGTGATATCATATAAGTGATAACCTTTCTGATGCATTGGGTAACCCATAAAAACACATGGAATAGCCCGAGGAGAAAATTTATCGTGCCCACTTAAATTTGTAGAGTAGCATAAACACCCAAATACTCTGAGATGATCAACTGTAGGTGGTTTACCAAAAAGAACTTCATAAGGTGTCTTGCCATCTAGAGTCCGACTCGGCATCCTATTGATCAGGTAGGTGGCCGTGACCACACATTCGCCCCAAAGGGTAGTAGGGATGTTGGCTTGGTGTTTAAGGGCACGGGCGACCTCTAAAAGATGTCGATGTTTCCGTTCAACTATGCCATTCTGTTGAGGGGTATAGACACAAGAGCTTTCATGGATAATACCAAGAGAGGAAAAAAGTTCCGAACATTGGGTGTTGAAAAAATCCCTAGCATTATCTGTCCGAACTCGTTGAACTGAAACATCAAATTGGGTTTTGACCATGGACAAAAAATGTCTGATATGAGTGAGTGTCTGGGTTTTAGAGTGCATGAGGCAGACCTAGGTTCCCCGAGAGTAATCATCTACAATGGTAAGAAATATCTAGAGCCATCGTGATTGGCTGTGTGATATGGACCCCATATGTCCATATGAACTAAGGAAAAATTACGGTTTCTGGAAGGCATGTGTTTGGGAAATTTTGTGCAGGACTATTTTGCAAGAGGACAAATAGGACAATTGGGTTGTGGAATAGATGCACAATGACCTAGACGTTGATGCAAAATAAAAGAAGTTTTATTAATGTTAAAAAAAACTATTACAAGACATTGAATTTTTAGCATCAGAAGCACCTATCCAATAATAAAGGCCTTGGTGAACTTTACCCGAGCCCATCAGATTCCCAGTCAAACGGTCCTGAAATTCACATTTGTTAGGAAAAAATTTTAAGAGACAGACATTATCTTGATGAAGTTTCGAAACAGAGATGAGATTGAAACGGAAAGCAGGAACAAACAAGACATTATGAAGAATTAAATGCTTATTTAGATGAACAGATCCTAATTGTGTGGCTGGTGCATGTGTCCCATTTGGCATGCGGACTGATGTGTAGGGTATGGGAAATGTTGTGGAAAAATGTTTGGGATCGCAAACAATGTGGTCACTGGCCCCTGAATCAATTATCCAAAAATTTTCTTTTGTAATATTGGAATAAAAGGATGTACCTGCATAGGATGTGGTATTGGGCTGCTGACTTTGATTTAGCAGTTCTAGGATCTGATGATATTGTTCTTGGCTAAACATAGGGACCGTAGCGTTACTCTCAGAATTGACAGGGTGACTTACTTGATTAGCAGTGGCAGACCTAGACTGTTGATTTTGGTTATGGCCATGTAGTTTCTAACAAGTGTCTCTTGTGTGGTTCCTTCTCTTGCAAAAATCGCAATAACAATTTTTGTTGGTCTTGAATGACCCTTGGGAGGAATTAAAATGTGTGAAGTGGACTGGGTTACTGCCTGAGTTTGGGCCAGCTGCAAAAATTTGGGTATTTCTGGAATTTGGGCTAGTAACCAAATTTGGGCCCAAACGGTTATTAAGCCCAGTTGGGTGTGAGCCGTTGGATGAGGAGATCAAATCTGGACCGTTAACTCCCCCATATAAATTATTGTGTTCACCATTAGTTTGCCCTAGCCTCCCCTTGCCGTTTCCAGTTTTCATTTCAGATTGTCCACTTTGCCGCCATTGGGAATGGACAGCGAAGGCAGCCGTTTCAGTACTGGATTGAGGTTCAGACGAAGTTGACCTCTGGCTTTCATCTTGTACGGGCAATTGGTAGGTGAGTCGGAGAGATGGCGCCGAAGACTTAGCCAACATCTGCGTTCAAAAAGCCAAAAAAACTGTCATTTAAACCAATTAAAAATTGTATTAACCTGTTTTGATCTTTCAGGTGTTTGATCTAGTGAAGAATCGCAGATGGCCCTTCAATCGGTTCTTCAACAGCATCGAGCTCGTTCCAAATCGCCAAAAGGCGATTGAAATAAACCGTGACTGGCAGATTGTGTTGTTTGATTTCAAGGAGGTTTTTACGCAAAGTAAAAATCTTTGCGAGATCGAGTTGGTCGTACATCTCTCGGATGTTCATCCACATCTCATGAACGTTTTCTATCTGAGGCAAGCCGGTAGCAATCTTCTGGGTCAAGGAGTTGCTGATCCAGGCACGAACGAGGGTGTTGCATCGAATCCAATGCTAGATCAAATGCGGTTCAGTGGGTTGGGGAAGGGTTCCATCGATGAACCCTTCTTTGTTTTTGGTTCCCAGAGCGCGTCGCAAATCTCTGGCCTAAGTGGCGTAATTTTGAGATCCGGCCAATGGCTATTTGACGAGTACGAGTTCAGATCCATTGAAAACGGGTGAGAAAAGGGCATCCCCGGGTTTCTGTCGACCGGTGGAGGCTGGAAGAATTTGGAAAATCGGGTAGGGATTTTGACCCGTCGAGTTAGGGTTTTGACCCATAAACCCGAATGGGAATGGGCCGGGTTGAAAATTGGATCAGGGTTGTTGGTCTGGTGGAGAATTTGGACCAGTGTGAGTGTTTGGGCCTGGTGGAGTTTGGTTGTGTGGGCCTTCATTTGTGGCTATGGATGTTGAGTCTGGTTCAATTGGTATTTTGGTTGGGTCCATTTGTGATGTCTAGAAAAACTAATTATGTTGCCTTATTTTGCAGGTTTAGAGAAACAATGGCTTAGAGAGGATTGTAGCAGAAGCAAAGGTTTGCTCTGATACCATGTCAGAGTTTGAGATTGAAAGTGGCAAAAGAGACAGAAAACTGCTGAAGAATGCCTACAAGAAAGCTTGATAAAAGGGCAGAAATGAAGACCAAAGAATGTCAAGCAAAGAGAGAGATTTGTATTTGTATTGTATATTCTGTAATGTGTACATCAGCCAATTTATACAGTGGCTTTGAATACAATAAAGGAAAGGAAATAATACTGTAAAGGAAAAACAATTAACTCTTAATTACAAAATATTACAATCAATCAAATAATTAGAAAATCAATGACTGCTTGATTCCAACATAGATATCCTAAGCATTCCATATTTCATCATTATTCCTTGAATTTTTTTGCTAGGAATTAGTTCTTAAACATTAGATTTGTGACATAAAGCCACCGACACACCTAAATCAAGAATCTAAGGACATACAACTTTAGATCAATTTTATAACAAATGAGTTATGAAAAGAAATATACTAGATTTTTAATATATATCTATTTACTTAATATTGATGATGTATCATGATAGCTAAAACAATACAATGACCGTTGATCCTTTTATTGAGTAATTTTAACAAAATCATTATCTTAAGTTTCCAACTTTAAAATGTTCTTTACTGACCACTTCAAACCGCATTATAGCTTTCTTGAAACTAATATCTTTCCACCAAAAATTCCACCGACATTCATTCTTTTTTTTTTTTTTTTTTTTTTGGGGGGGGGGGGGGGGTGGGGGGGGGGGGGGGGGGGGAAGTAAAAACTATTGAAATAAAATAGAGTTTAAGTTAGAGAAATTTCCACAGAGAAATTCATTTCATCCCAATTTTTCTAGCTTGACCTATAATGTTATGTTAGTTTCTTAATGAAAGTGGTAACTTTACCTCAACATTTCAAAAAAATATTGTTGATTGAGTTGAAAAACATAGTGAATACGATTTGTTTTCAGTTTATTTTAATTGATTTGCTACTAATAAATGTTTATTAGAGTCTTATGTTTGAATAAATGAATAATTCCTTATTAATTTTCCAAATTTTTCATTTTAAAGAAAAGACAAGCCATGGTTCTCCAATATTGTTGCAAACACCAAAGTCAATAGTATTTTCCAAGTCAAGGTGGATGCCCAGTTCATTTTTCCAAAATAAAAGTCAAGGTCAATGGTTGTCAACAGAAACAAAAGTAACTACAATGACTTGGAAAATTGTGTTCATTTCACATTAGTTTTAAGATGTGTTTTGTTCAGGAAATATTGTATTACTGACAATATTATATTAATGTAAAGATAAATTACCTTAAACATTATTGAAAATGTTATATTAAATGTGTTTGGTTAAATTAGAATAAATTGGCTTTCAGTTTATTTTAATTGATTTGCTACTAATAAACATTTATTAGAGTCTTATGTTTGAATAAATGAATAATTCCTTATTAATTTTCCAAATTTTACATTTTAAAGAAAAGACAAGCCATGGTTTTGTAATATTGTTACAAACACAAAAGTCAATAGTATTTTCCAAGTCAAGATGGATGTCCATTTAACAGTTCATTTTTCCAAGTCAAAAGTCAAGGTCAATGGTTGTCGATGGAAACAAAAGTAACTACAATGAATTGGAAAATTGTGTTCGTTTCACATTAGTTTTAGGATGTGTTTGGTTCAGGAAATATTGTATTACTAACAATGTTATATTAATGTAAAGATAGATTACTTTGAAAATTATTGAGAATGTTATATTAAATGTGTATAGTTAGATTGGAATAAATTAGTGAATATGTTATATAGATTACTTAATTGCCCTTCTTTTATAATATAATAATAATAATAATAATAATATTTTTAGTATTTGAACTATTTTTTTACCCCCCTAGATTAGAGATTTTGCTAAAACACCATAGCCATAATAAAAGTTTAAATTTAAAAAAAAAAAAAGTCATCCCCACCCACCCAAGCCAGTAAGCCACTGTCGGCTGCGTTCAGTGCTAGATATGGTTGACCGTGCGCCATTCCCGCCATGATTGCAGCATCCGGCGATGGTTGCCAAATCCAACCATCTGTCTTGGGTAATTCGATGGAAGTACAAAAGTAATAATTTCCTAAAAATATTGTGTATAAGGACAAAATAGTCAACGAATATTCTTGTAAATTTTTTTAAAAATAAGGGCACTATTGTCCAAAAATTTTAATAGTTAGATGTAAAATTGTAACAAAATCAAGATTACCAAGTAACCTTAAAATACCTAAGAAAATTGTAGTTATTAGATTACCTCCTATATAACCAAAAGTAATTATTATTGATTTTGGAGGATTACCGGAATCTTATATTACTTGGCAATCAAACATGGTAATGAAGATGACATTATTGTAATACTGTAAAATGCCCCCCAACCAAATGCACCCTTAAGAAAATATTGATACAAAGTAATTCTCTATAACAATGAATCAATTAAACTTGAATAAAAATTAACATAGATTGACACATATGCATGAAGATAGATCCTTGAATGTGTCTTATTAGCGTAAAAAATTTGGCCATATAGGGTTTAACTGGATTTGGCCAAACCTCGAAGGACCCCCAAAATAATTTCTATAAATATGGGACAGGTCTGTTTTCACCGATAAAGTTTGAGTAAGTCTACTTGGACTCACATGTTTCAAAAAGTGACAAATACATCTAATTTTGTATTGCCTTGAATGAATATTAATGAGCAATATGGATCCAAGTGTCACATGTTTCAAAAAGTGACAAATACATCTAATTTTGTGTCGCCTTGAATGAATATTAATGAGCAATATGGATCCAAGTGTCACTTACCTCAAACCCCGTGGGTGAAAAAACGATTCATATTCATATATCATTATTTTATTACTTTATAGTCTATTTGTAAGGCTATTTATTTTCTCTCTTCCTTATTTTTCTCTTGTCTGTTCTCTCCAAATTATCTCTCTACTTAAACCATCTGCAACCACAAACACTAAATTGGTGTAATTTCACACCAAATTAGTGTGACTTTTGGTGTATTTCACTATTACATCTTCAGTCCATCGCATCAAATATTACATCAAAAAAAATATTCTTTAGAATATTCTTTTTTTTCTATTAATAATCAATAATTAATTTATTACACTAATTATTTTTGTATATATTAATTAAGCATTGGGAATGATATTTTTATTAAATAATAATAACTTTGAAAATTATACTAATTTAATAAAATTAAGTATTTATTCTATCAAATAAACATTACATTTAATATAAAAAAAATTACATCTAATATAAAATTCTACAAAAATTAAAAAAAAAAAAACAACAACAACACAAAAGTAAAATTCCATATTGTTATTTTAGTTTATATTGTATTTTCTTTTAAATTTAGTGTTTTTAAATTAGTTTTAATTTATTTTGAGCTATTGTAGTTTAATATTTGCATTAAATGAAGTTTTATTTTTAATTTTTCATCATTTTTTGAATTATATAATTATTATGAATTTGTTATTATAAATATTAATATAAATAATAATGAAATAAACATAAATACAAATTAAAAAAATTAAATAACAAAAATAAGATAATAAAATATGTTTTGTGGTAGATGAAGAGTGTCACACCAAATTGGTATGGACGAATAGTGTTGCACCAAATTTGGTGTGATACTATTCAGTCACACCAATTTGCTGTGACTTTTGGTGTTGGGTTGTGGCAAAATTTCTACACCATTTTGGTGTTTTACGTCAAAATGGTGTTGGGTTGGAGATACCCTTATTTGTGTATGTTGTGAGTAAGTTACATAAAAATAATAATAATAAATAAATTAAATCTAGAATTAAGGAAAGAAATTAAAATTATAATCTATACATCTTTATTGAGTTAGAAGTCTATTAATGAAATAAAGGAACTAATTTGAGTTCAACAAAGTTAGATGAAGTTTAAAAATTTTTTCCTTAAATCCAGAATTATATGTTTTTCTATGTAATTTGATCATAACTCACACAAAGATTGCCTCTAAGTGGAGAGAGAAAGACCAAGTTTTATATTATTAATTATAAAATAAGTAAATAATATAATAATTACCTAGTTCAACCAAAATATAATTGAATAATTAAATATTGAATGTAATTTTTTTTTTTTTTTTTAAAGTTTTGATGTTTATTTCTTCAATATTCGAGTTCTCTTTATATTGTTACTTAATAATGCCATTTATGAAACTATTTACTAATTTTGTAATGTTTTTTTATCGATAGTGCTTTGAGTTTGAGTAAGTACGCAATGTTCTGTGTGCATTATGTTTGAGCAGGCCCATGGTACATAATATTGCATTAACGAGTTCAGATGCTTATTGGTAATATAAACTGATTGCTGACATTTAGTTTTAAGTTCGATAATACTTTAATGTTTATGTAAACAATTACATGATTTCGAATTATGTTGAATGATGTTTTGGATGATATAAAATTATTCATTATTTTGTATATGATTATGAAGTATTTACAATAATATTAAATTATATTGTATTGAATATTATAATAAGTTGTTTTAAATTATTAAAATGTTATTGTAATATGAAAATAGGTTTTGAATTGATTTGAATAAAAAATGACAATCATTTGTATCAAGGAATTGATGTTTCTTGTGATATTCATTATTTGTTTTTATGACAACAAACAATTATTTGTAGTAGGGCATTTGCTGTCACAAAATATTATTTGTGATTATTTGCCATTACAAGTGGTTTTATACCTGTTACAAAGCTGTCACAAACTTTTTACAACACCGCTTTTTTTTTGTAACAGGTTGAAATGTGTTACAAAACTGTCACAAAAACTTTTTGTGACAGTAAATGCTCTGTCACCAAAAACCTTATTTCTTGTAGTGACACAAATTGATTAGTGAACGAACACTATTTTTTCTAAGAAAAAGCTAGAATTGACAAGGGAATGTTAGACTTTTGACAATATGGTCCTACACTTCTCATATAATTACATTTTGGTCCTTGTTGATGTGGACTGATGTGGTCATACGGTTGTGTCTCTTGAGCAGTTGTCTTTGATGGAAAGACAACTGCATATAAGAAAGAGACTTTATAGGTCCCCATTGATGCAGTTTTTATTTTTAGTTTCAAAACCATCACTCCAAAATTGTAATCAGTGGAAGATCTCGTAATTTATAAAGGAGCAAGAAGAACAAATAACAATTGCTATGGCCGGAGGTTTGTCATTTACTTCCGCATATATTCCATAGAGATTTTATATTGAAATTGATTGTATTATCAATGAATATTGGAATATGAATGTGTTTTACATTTGGTATCAGAGCTTTATTTGAATCTCTGCCTAGCATGAAGTTGTTTGTTGCAAATCTGAAAAATATTGCATAAAATTAGGATTTTTTCCATTAAAACCCGTACTGTAAATCAAGCATAACTTTTATTATAAATAGAATCTGTTTTCGATTTTGATGTCATTGGAATCCTTGTTGAAAAAGCTTTCCAACGGTATATTATTTGTCAAAAACGGAGTTCTGGATGCAAAGTTATGCTAGTTTAAAATTTTGGATGGTAGTTATTGTTTGGGTGTTTTCGGAAGCCATTTATGGCATCGATTTAGGACGAAATTGTCATTTGGGATGTCACTGATATATGTTATATGTCCACATTCAAGTTTCCCATCGAAAACGCCGGAAAAAATGGCCGGAAACGGGCTGTTGAAAATCTGAAAAAATTGGGTAAAAGTTGCAGAAAAACGGGTCAAGAAGAACTGACCCAATAGGATAAACGGGTCAAACCGACCCGGTCAAAGTCAAAAGTCAAAACGGGTCAAAGGACCCGGTCAACCCAACCCAAAACCTGTTAGTCAACCTGACCCGATCAACAGCCCAGACCGGTCAATAGACCGGTCAACGGGTCAAACCGGTCAAACGACCCAGACTGGTCAACGAACCGGTCCAACGGGACAAACCGGGTCAACCGACCCAGTCAAACGAGTCAACCCGGCCCTGTTCAAGACCCGGCGCGTGTTGGCGCGTGAAGGGCTTGTGCTTGCGTCAGGCGCGTGAGGGTGTGTGTTTGGGCACGTGTAAGCGCGTGCAGGCGCGTGAAAGACCGTGGAGGCGCGTGAGGGCACGTGAGAGTGTGTGCTGCCTTCTGGCGGCGCGTGGGGGCGCGTCCTTTAGTCACGGTGCCGCGTGGAAGTCGGTGACAGCTTGTATGATGGTTTTTTATGTTATATATTACTTTGTTATGCATAAATAATGTATTTTTCTTGTATTGATTTGTGTTATATTATACAATTCATGTTATAAATTATTTGATGTTTTATGATCGTATATATTTTTGATTAATTTAGAGTAGCCGCAGCATCTAAATTATGATAATATATGCATTAAGAAATATTANCGAAAACCGTTTGGATTCTACATTCAGCATCTAAAAGAGTTACAATTAGCCACTAAAGTTTAGTCACAAAAAGATACATTCGTCGACTAATAAAATAGTTGCGAAAGCCTTTGATGAAATTACCCTTACACCTTTGGCGTCTAATTTGTGTGGGATTCGCGACAAATTATTAGACACTAAAACTAACATTTTGCAACTAATTGATTAGTCACTATACAATTTTACATAATTACCCTTCAACTTTTAGCGTCTAAGTGGGGGGACTATTTTGAACAACATTTGCCGACTATTTTGATAGTCGCCAAAAAAAACTTTTTGCGTCTAAACCACAATATAGACGCGCTATGAATCTGCGACCAGCCTACCGCAACTAAGGGGGCGACAACCGAATTTAGACGCTGAAAATGGCTTAGCGTCTAAATGTGACTTTCTGCGTCTAATTTTGTTAGACGCAGAATATCAGTTTTCTTGTAGTGCTTATATATACTCGTAATTATTTAAGTAACTTAAAACATATGGATTTTATGATATTTTTTAAACCTTAGGGTAGTACAAGTATTTTTCTTAAACTTCATAGAAAGTAAGTATATTTTGCAGTTTCTATAATGAATTTAATATAATGCTTAAAACGTTTCAAGTGGTAATGAATATAATAGTATTTATGGCCAGTGAGGCATGCCTCACAAGTCTATTGGAATAGTAATTAAGTTAATTTCATATTAAATTTCTACAAGTCCATGGTCCACAATTGGAATAGTAATAGCTAATCAATCTCTATCAATGGAAGAATCAACTCAACCCACTTAGTGTAATTAGTACGTTAATTCTATAAAACATATCGAAATTAATACGTTGATTTTGTAAAGCATAATGAAATTCAAGTCACAGCTTCTTTACTCACGTTTATATATATGGCAAGCAAAATCAATACTAAGCTATTATAGATAAAAGGAGAAGGGTTAATATGGCAAGCAATATCAGTACTTCTCGTTTACTTATTTGTTTCTTCCTCTTCATTATCGCTCTCCTCTTTACTCCGTTGGTAGCTCTTGCTGAGGGAAATCTAAGCGGTTAATACTTTCTCTTTATCTCTCTCTCTCTCTCTAAATATATATACACTCCTATAATTTTTGTAATAATGATTTCCTGTGGCGTTATGATATATATCTTAATTATTATTTGCTTTTAACAAAGGGTTTATTTTAATTAGTAAAATTACAATTAGGATACATATTAATGTAAATGATAATCTTCTATTCAAGTCAATTTTCATAAGACAATGACTATTATTGAAATTTTACAAATCATAAGAAGTCAAACTATTAAGAGCTAGCTAATAACGAGAATATCCTAATGATAGTGGTTTTGTTGATATTTATGAAATTATAACGAGTATGTCTATTAGTAACCAAAATTTCAAGGGTCTATTACATTACCTTATTTTGTTTTTTTGAATTTGTTTGCATGTCTTTATAGGTAATTTAAATATGAGGAAATTATCTGGTAGTTCATATTCTCCCAGAGTCCAAAAGTGCAAAGGCAATCCTTCTCATCCTGGTTCATCAACCATTCCCGGTTGTAGCTGATAATTGAGAATGACCACTTTAGAAGATAGCATATGATAGGCATACAAATAATAGATCATATGCCGCAACAAAAGTAAATGTTAATGTTATTTATGAAGAGCTATTGTGATTTGTCATTCATTAAATAAATCAATGATAGTAAGAGTAATGTTTTGTTAAAGGTAATCGATAAAAGGATGATCATGCATTATATTGTTTTAGGTAATATAATACACCATTGATAATAAGTAAATGGATATATGTTATGAATCTTGTATATTTATTTTTAAAACTCATATTTCTTATAAGATTGATCAACGAGTTTAAAACAAATTTCTTGTAGGTTTGATTAAATAATAAAAATTCCCTCGACATTCCAAAAATTACATAAATCTCCATACCATTAAGTTATAGGTGTTAAAATAAATGGTAGGAGAGTAATAAGGTAAATATTCATTAATCAAATAGTGCATCAGTTCTAATGGCTCATTACCTGTTCATTAATAGTAGGGGATATTTGTTATTTCAAAAACCTCAGTACGACTTTTTTGTTTAATCAAACCTTAGGGCAAATATTATAGCTGTTCATGCCCTGTGATTCTTGATTCAAGTGTATGACTCGTTGTATCTTACAGATATAATATTTTAAGTACTAATTATTAAGTAAATTCCTTGCAAATTAAGAATTCAAGGAATAATAGTTATCCTTCTGTTGTCTAAATTAAAAAAAAAAAAAAAAATTATGGTAGCTAACAATTGAGATGTCAATTAATCAAATTGTTCTAAACGCGCGTGTGATTTTTATTCATTAATAGTTGACCATTTACATCAATTGTATGCGTTTGATTATGAGACTATATTGAGGACTTATTTAGTCTGAAAGGCACATACTACATAGGTCTTGTTTGGTTCTTGGAATGGGAATGTGCATTAAGAATAGAAATCAATGGAGTAGAAAAATTAGTAATCAAAGGAAGGGGATTGCATTAATTGCTTGTAGTCAAGAATCTTGAAGGAATGAAATATAATTTATTTTTCTGGACAAAAATACCCCCAATTAATTTTATTAAATGAATATAAATTTTATTTTTTATTTAAATAAAAATCTCAAAATTTAAAAAAAATTAAAAAATTTCAAAATTATTAAGCCAGTCAACGCCAATAAAAATTGCCAGTCAGTGACTTCTCGTTACTTTCCCAGTGTCACAGCTAGCATATGGAAAATGAGCGGTTGACGATCTGGGCTAATCCCCACCGCCAAAAGTCAGCAAAGTGATAACATGCGTGATAGCCGTGACAGAATGCCACCGTGAGTGATCTGACTAGATCAGTAGATCATCGGCCTCTGGTTGTCCACTCGCAAGAGGTGGTGTGGAAAACGTGAAAGAAATTCGTCGCCAACTAATTTTCTGGTGGTTAGTGGTTGTTTTCGACAATGGCACCGGTGGTGGCAAAATAGTAAATATGTTTGGTTACTTTAATAATTAATATATATCAAATTTAATTTAATTTAATTTTTCTCTTTTGAACTCAATCGAAAATCTTATTCGAGATCTTGAGATAAAGTGAACATTTTTGTTAAGGCCCCTGACATCTTTGGTTATCAAATTAATTAGGGACATTTAGTATAAGATTTTGGTGAAAATTTATATAAACTTATTGATAGACATTAATTTTATGAAAGCAAATAATGAATTGCTAAATGAGACGGTCTTAATAAAATAATGACATGAATTGCATATCTACAAGATAAATCATATTGAATAGTTGCAATAGATTATAAATTTAGATATAATAATTTATTTTTGGGATTATATATATATATTGCAAAATATAGATCTCAAAATGCATTTACAACTCTTAATTAATATGTGTTCTAAGGTATATATTAGCTCCATATATGTAAGAAAAATTAATTATTAATAAATTTCCATATATTTTTATATATATTTTACAACCGTTCAATTGAAGCAAATCAAGGGTTGAAAATTTATGTCATCATTTCAAGTCAAAAAATTAATTAATTTCAACATGACACTTTTCATAAAGTTGAATGAAAGTAACCCAAGTTTTCAAGTTATTTTACTTTATTGAAGTCTTAAAGTGGTGAAAAAATAATTAAATTATCCTTGCTTTATTGAAGTTTTAAAGAGGTGAAAACGTGATTAACTTTATATATTTTCATTTTTATCGAAAACCATTGACAATAAGGGAACATATATTTGAACCTTTGATTCTTTTGGTTGTTTTTTCCTTTCTTTTTACTCCCATATTATGTCTTAAATTTCACCTTTTCCCGTTATTTGGAGTAACGGCAAAGTTAGGCTCAACCGGTATAAAAAGTTTGATGCGAAGATAATTTTTTTAATAAATTGTTTGATTTTAATTTTTTTAATGTTTTTCAGTTGACTCATTCTAGAAGAAATAATTCAGTGGGTGCAAAAAGATAAAATCAAAATTACAGAACAATGGAAAGTTGTTGAATTAAACCCTTATAAGAAGTTACAAATGAAAACAATATTTTAATATTTTTGAGTTTTTATTTTTTCAATAGAACAAGCAACTTTATTGGGTGGAAAAAAAAAAAAGTTATAGAATATGGAAAGTTTCATTTAAGAAGTTATAAGTGAGGATAATATCGTCATGGGTGAGGATATCTCAACTTAAATTTTTAACTTAAAAGGGTGATATAAATTTGTAACCTTTGATTTTTTTTTTTTTCAATCTAACGGTTATGGATGAGTAGTTACAAGTAGTTAGTTTATGTGTCTCTTCACCACTTTTGAAATAATTAGATATGATTTAAAATTGGCTATTGATTAGTGTTTCAAGTACGTGGTGTGAAATGAAAATTGTATCAAAAAAAAAAAAAAAAAAAAATTAAAAGTGTAAAATAACTATCGTACCACTAAATTGAAGTAAGCAAGTAGATGCTAAATTAAAGTGTAAAAATTTAAATTTACTTTTGTTTATATAAATTTACGCTATGAATAATAATATTTTTTAAATTTAAATTTTATTTATTAAATAATATAGCAGTAATTGTATTGAATGTAAATATGTATTTGTTTTTATTTTACTAAGTGCATTCACAATTTTATAACTATTATTAACATTATTCACAATAATTCGGGCACAGAGAGATTATAAATTTATGAACATTAACATTAACTAACAAACGATAATAATCTTTCCATTAATTCTTAGTTACGCAAAAGTTCAAGGGAATAGTAATAATTAATAAGGAATAATAATCTTTCCATTAATTTTACCCTCTTTTAAATGAAAGATGAGGGCTATTAATAAAATTAATGGGGGTTAAAAATCAATAATAATTTTCCAACCATCGATTTGTTAGGTCAAAAAGAAAAGAAAAAAAATAAGAAAAGAGTGTACCAATCAATGCCATCATCCAAAACGCTGATAATCTTCAAAACCATAATAGGCCCAAAATCAAACACAGCCCAATATAGCTTCAAAATAGAAGCCCAAAAGAATTGTTCAAACAACGTAGTTTAATTCAATGTCTAATCAGTATAGCGCATTGGTAGAAGAAAGAAAATTCAATTACGGCCACGACAAAGTTATTGTATGACGGCCAAAATCAAGGGAAATTGAGAAGAATTCAGAAAGGGAAAATGACTTTTAACCCCCATCATTTTCTTGTTTAGCCCCCATCTACTTTAAGTGGGGATATGACTGTAATAAAAACTTTTAAATAAGACTCCAGATGTTTTGGACAGGTAAGACGACCATTTCCAGATTAGATTAAGTTGAACAAGATAGTAACTATTATAACCATATAAAGCATGAAACTGGATAAAAAGAAATCATCATTGGTTAGTCAAGCACTGTATGATTCCTTTGCACCAACATCAGGCTAATCAAACATTCAATATCTATTGATGCATATATCATGCATTGACTATCTATGCCACTTAGATTCAATATCTTTTGTGGAAGTACATAGTCGCTTGTCCTTTTTCATTCAAGTAATAAAACCGAGTCATATTATTCTTTGGCCCCACAATTCCAGTTAAATTCCTTCATATTGTCAGGTTATGGCCATGGGGATGGTGGTACAATTCCCAAAATCCTTTTGTCACCAATATGACTTGCATGAAGTTGATCTCTCGCACATCAGTTTGACAGGAGAATTTTCAAATTGGTTGTTAGAGAACAATACAAAATTAGAAACACTTCTTCTAGTCAATAACTCTCTTTCTGGACCACTCCGTTAACCGGTTCATTCTCACCAACATCGAACAACATTGGATATCTCCACCAATTTCTTCCAAGGTCACATTCCAACAGAGATAGGTACAAAACTACCGAGGTTAATATTTTTAAACATTTCTAAAAATGTTTTTAAAGGTAGCATTCCATCTTCTATTGCTAAGATGAACTCACTGGAAAGTCTAGACCTTTCTAATAATCAATTGTCTGCAAAATACCTGAAGATTTGGCCACAGGTTGTTCCTCATTGCAACTCCTTGCTTTATCAAACGACAAATTAGAAGGTGAAGTATTCTCTATAAATTTTAACTTGACAAAATACCTGAATCTCAGTGACAGTCATTTCTCTACTAAAATCCTAGGATGGTTGGGAAATATGTCAGAATTGGTGGATATTATGATGCCCAATAATCATCTTGAAGGTCAAATTCCTATGGAGTTTTGTAGACTTAATTTTCTTGAAGTTTTGGACCTTTCATACAATAACATCTCTGGGTGCTTACCATCTTGTTTCAAGCCTTTGAAAATCAAACAAGTTCACTTGTCAAGAAATAAGTTACAAGGACAACTCATTGATGGTTCTATCATAGCCTTTCTTTGGTGACATTAGATCTTAGCTATAATCTTTTCAATGGCAGCCTTCCAAATTGGATCGGCAAACTTTCTCTATTACGCTACCTCATCTTGGCTAACAATAATCTAGAAGGTGAACTGCCATTGCAATTGTGCAAGTTAGACCAATTACGTATCTTGGATCTTTGTCAAAACAATTTTAAAGGCTTTATTGTTCCTTGCTTAAATATAAGTGAATTTTATAATAAAGGTGTTATGCCTGAAAATGTAGGGTTGACGCAAGACTCAGTCAGCATAAAAAGTCAGAGCTTAGGTAGGCCAGTAGCCAGTCAGAGACAGCCACGTCATACAATGACAGAGGCAACATTCTCGTGTCAGAGCAGTGGGTGCGCGTCAGACCAGCCAGGAGCTATAGCGATTCCACGTGTCCAATCCCTGCGCCAAATCGCATAAATCACTCTAGAAGGTGGGCAATGGGACATAAAGAAGGATTTGCATGGATAATCCCACCAACTCATAGATTTAGTAATGATAACATTAATCCATCCCACTATAAATTGAGGGCTTCTCTCTCATTTAATGGATTAGCTAATCTCTCTAAAGAAAAAATAGCATTCACCCTCTTGTATAATCATTTGTAAGTCAGTCCGCTGAACGCGACCTGACCACTATCATTAATGCAAAATCAGTGGACGTAAGATTTGCTTCCTTAGCATCCGAACCACTTTAAATGTTGTTCTCTAATGTTATTTCCTATTTCTCTCATCCATGTGTGTCTTCTGAGCCAACTCAATATTTCACACATGCGTTTGGTTGGTGTCAAAATCACGTATCAACAGTTTGATGCTAGAAGGAAGGCCTAATTTAGTATTCGTCCTTCATCAGGAGAATCTCTAACTTACTGGTCCTACAACAGCAAATGGCCCGCCGACTTAAGCCTGAGCGAACCAACCAGGGTGCTGAGGAGATCCCCCAAGTATAGGAGGAGACCTCTCCCGAGGTATCTTCGGTTCCGCAAAATGTCGCGGGCGATATCCCATCAAGTTCACAACTTGACCCTGCCACCGACTTAAGCCTGAGCGAACCAACCAGGGTGCTGAGGAGATCCCCCAAGTATAGGACGACACCTCTCTTGAGGTACCTTCGGTTCTGCAAAATGTCGCGGGGGATATCCCATCAAGTTCACAACTTGACCCTACCATCATGAGCTACATGGAGAGGTTTAACAATACTCTCCAAACGGTCAAGCAAAGGTTGGACCGTTTGGACCAAGGCGTGCCACCCGAATCAAATGAGGAGGTGCAACCGCCAAAAACGCCTACAGGTCGAGCGAAAGCATGGCAAAGGCAATAGCTTGTGCCGCGAGCATTGCAGCGCACCGAAGGAAGGGTAAGCAAGTGGCGAAAAATGGGCCAAAGGGCTTCAAAGGGTCGTCGAACACCGATCACGTCTCGAGTAGAATACCCGTGGCATTAAGACTCGGTGAAAAGTCACAGCCCGAGCCGTCCCATGCCACGTCGCATGGAAACCTCGATAAAAGTACTGGGCGGGGCGATTCTCATCATTGCCAAAGAAGCAATCCTGACCATAGTCGTGCGGGAGGTTCCCACACTCCACAGGGCAGTTCTTACCACCGCAGAGGTTGTGAGAATTCCCCGTATCATTCATCGCCATCACACGGCTCTAGCCAGCGTGTGTCGAAAGCGGCCGAAATTACCAACCAAGGCGAAATAGAATCCAACCTCCGGACTTTCCTCAACTGCAACCGCAACCGCAACCGCAAGGGTCGAACTCCCATGGGGGAAAGCAATCCCAGATAGCTCCGTTGTCTTAGATTGAGGAGCTGCAGCAAGCTTTAGACCAGCTAAAAGCTTAGCAAAATAAGCAAGGGTAGGTCGCATAAGCGTCTCCATTTTCTCTGGTAGTGTTAGCTACCCCACTCTTATCAAGATTTAGAATGCCCGACATGTAGACATTCGATGGAAATTCTGATCTGCAAGATCACTTGTATGAATTCAACGACCTGATGGAGCTTCACCAGGTTTCAGATTTGGTGAAGTGCCGTTGTTTGACAATAACTCTAACCTCTTATGCCAAACGATGGTTCAGGTCGCTCTCGGCAAGATCGATCAGCTTGTGGCCTCAGATGAGCACGAAGTTTCTAAGGCACTTCCAAGCAAACCGAAAGTTCTCAATGCCTTTGAGCTACCTCAACAATATAAGGCAAGAGAGGGATGAATCCCTCCAATCATACATCGATCGATTCCATAGAGAACTTAATAAAGTAGCTCACACTTCCGAAGGGTTTGTTTGGACTCTCATCATAGCAGAAGTCCGCCTACAGACTAAACTATGGAAAGAGTTATAGGCTGAGGATGATGTTTTCCTCACCCGCTTCTATAACCTTGCGGAGAAGTACCTTCATATTGAGAATTCCATGGCGGCGCTCCACTGTCGCGACCCCTACGCTTTAGGTAGTACGCCTGGTCGGGAGGCAAGCAAGAGAGTTGATCATAGATGGGCTACTGATGATCAACGAAAAGGAAAGAAACCGTATTATGAGCCCAAAAAGTCTTATGCTCCCGTTCCTCATTGCGATCGCAACAAAAATCAGTATACGCCTTTGAATGCATCTGTGTCGGCTATTCTTGACAAGTCAGAAGAAGCCAGCCTGCTCGGAGAGCCTGAGTCCATGAAAAATCCCCCATCAGCCATAAATAATAAGAAATAATGTTGCTTTCATTGGGATAATGGGCATCACACCGATGAATGCTGAGCTCTCAAACAAGCAATTGAAGACCTTATCAAGTAGGGGCATTTCAAGGAATATATTGATGATTCCACTCTTGCACAAGAGAAAAATCAAGGGGAATCAAGAAAGAAGTGACGTGATCGCAAAGGTATATGCAGAGTCAATTTGATCTTTGGAGGGCCACACCTCACGGGGAACTCACGAGGTGCCTAGGAAATGTATGCTCGAGCAGCCTATCATGACCCTATCAGTGTGATGAGCATGACGCGACGACCACAAAAGATTCACAGGGAGGAGGAAATTACCTTCTTCGAAAAGGATGCAGTTCGATTGCATCATCCGCACGATGATGCTCTTGTGATCACGCCCCCAATAGGGCTCCATAACGTCCACAGAATGTTAGTGGATAACGGAAGTGCTGTGAACATCCTGTTCCAGATAGCTTTAGAAATAATGAACGTGGATGAGACCGACCTGAAGCCCGCCTCGATCCCCCTATATGGTTTTACAGGGGATGACCTGATCCCCAAAGGAATGATCTTGCTTCCAGTCACACTGGGTGACTTTGACGAAGTGACTAAGGTAACTAAATTCTTGGTAGTGGATTGCCCATCCGCTTTTAATGGAATCCTGGGGCGACCTCCGCTAAGAAACTTCAAGGCAGTCACTTCGATATACCATCTGAAGATGAAGTTCCCTACCCCGAAGAGGATAGGGGAAGTCAGCAGATCTCAGCGCACATCTCGCGATTGTTATGTGAAAGCAGTGTAGGTGGCGTGCAAAGGGAAAAGCATCTCGTGCGACATTCCCCGATAGGCAATGGCAATTAGTTAGATCGAGCCACAGCCCAACCCAGTCAAGGATAATATGGATTCTCGTATTCAAGAATGCCCTTCCAGTGGGCCAGTTGAGGATTTGTCTGAAGTATCGGTCGGCTAGAGCAAGCTGATAGGGTGTTAAGGATTAGGAGCAATCTCAACCCTCAGCTCGCCACCGAACTGATCAACTTCCTCAGAGAGAATATTGATGTATTCGCATGGTCACATGCGGACATGGTCAGGATCAGCTCGGATATTATTTGCCATGCATTGAACATCGATAGTGAAGCTAAGCCGATTCGCCGAAAGAGAAGAGCGATGGATCCGAGCGATATGTTGCCTTAAAACTTGAGGTGGATAACCTCCTTCGGAATGGATCCATCCGAGAAACGCTCTATCCGACCTGGGTTACCAACCCGGTTCTAGTAAAGAAGTCCAACGGCAAATGGTGAACTTGAGTCGACTTCATCGACCTCAACAAGGCATGCCCGAAAGATAGCTTTCCCTTGCCCAGGATCGACCAGCTCGTGGATGCCACCTTAGGGCACGAGCTGTTGAGTTTTATGGACACGTACTCGGGATATAATCAAATTCTGATGTACGCACTGGACGAAGAGCATACATCTTTTGTTACAGATCGGGGGTTGTACTGCTACAACGTTATGCTCTCCGGCCTCAAGAACACTGGCTCAACTTACTAACGGTTGGTTAACTGAATGTTCTCCGAGCAGATCAGAAAATCGATAGAGGTCTATGTAGATGACATGTTGGTCAAGTCGCATGTCGCTTCAGATCACATAGTGCATCTCATTGAGATGTTCGACATCCTCTGACAATACAGAATGAAGCTAAATCCCCTTAAGTGCTCATTCGGAGCATCCTCAGGAAAATTCCTAGGATACATGGTTAGCCAATGGGGTATAGAGATCAACCCCGAGAAAATCCAAGCTCTCCTCGATATGAAGAGCCCGACCAACAAAAAGCAGGTCATGAGTCTCAATGGGCGAATAACGACACTAAGTCGCTTTATATTGAGGGCAACAAATCACTGTTTACCATTCTTCAATGTTCTAAGGGCCAATAAAAAGTTTGAGTGGATTCCCGAGTGTGAACAGACATTTCAGAGTATTAAAGAACACCTCAGGAAGCCACCTCTTCTGTCCAAACCTCTCCCGCAAGAGATCTTCTCTTGTATCTGTTCGTCTCTCAGTTCGTGATCAGTGCAGCCTTAATTCGGGAAGAGGATAGGGTCCAATGGCCAGTGTATTATGCGAACAAGCGTCTGTTAGACACCGAGATGCGGTATCCAGAAATGGAACGATTAGCTTATGCCCTGCTGATCACTTCCAGAAAGTTACTACCTTACTTCCATGCCCATACGATCCATGTAATGACTAATTACCTGTTTAAGCTAGTCCTCCAGAAGTCGGAGGTGTCGGGTAAATTGCTTAAATGGGCCATGGAATTAAGTCAGTTCGATCTGAAGTACAGACCAAAATCAACTATCAAAGGGCAGGCTGTTGCCGACTTCATATCAGAGTTCTCATACCATCCGACGAATGAGTCAGAGCAACAGCCCAGTGAAGTCATTTAGGAAACTACTCAAAATCTGTCGACCTGGAGCCTCTATGTTGATGGATCATCAAACAGAAAGAGGGTCAGGGCAGGTCTTCTCCTTTTGAGTCCTGAAGGGGCTCGCATTCACGACATTCTCCAGTTTGGTTTTAAGGATACCAATAACAAGGCCAAGAATGAAGCTTTGCTCGCTGGACTGCGGTTTGCCAGAGAAATGGGTGCAACCGTGATCAGTATCCATAGAGACTCCATGCTAGTCTTTAACCAGATTCTCGGAGAGTACCAAGCCAAGGAAGAAAATATGATCAATTATCTGAAGAAAGCTAAGGTCGTACTCGAGCCGTTCAAGCACTTCACAATCACACAGATTCCTAGAGATAGCAACTCTATGGCAGATGCCTTGGCAAGGATAGTCTCGTCATTAGACTCATATGCATCGAAGAGCATTCCTGTTCGATTCATCAAGACCTCTAGTATCAGCCTGATCGAACAGGCCGTGAATGTAACTGAATTGGATTCCTCAATGACCCCTATTATTCAGTAACTCAGGGATGGGATCTTGCTTGATGACAAGGTCGAGGCAAGGACTCTGCGAGCAAGATCTGCTCGGTACACCCTCATCAGAGACCAGTTGTACAGGCGAGGGTTTAGCGCCCCTCTCCTACGATGTGTAGCTAGCGAAAAGGCAGATTACATCATGAGGAAAATACATGAAGGGATCTGCGGTAATCACATCACCGCACGATCTCTCGCCAACAAAGTTTCTCGTCAAGGGTACTACTAGCTCCTAATCCAAGAAGACATCTACAACTTTGTGAAAAGGTGTGACAAGTGCCAGCGGTTCGCGAACATACCGCGAGCTCCTTCCCACCAAATGATAACCATGACCAGCCCCTGGCCATTCTCCATATAGGGAATCGATCTCATCGGTCCCATGCCAGTTGGTAAAGGGGGAGTAAAGTGCATTGTGGTCGCGGTGGATTACTTCACCAAGTGGGTCGAAGCAGAACCATTAGCTGCGATCACAACCAGAAGCTCAAGGACTTCATCTTCAAGAACATTGTGTGTCGCAATGGGATTCCTCACACTCTTATCTCGGACAATGGTAAACAATTCGATAACGAGGAATTCAAGCAGTTTTGCGATAAGCTTGCTATTCATAAAAAATTTGCCTTACTTGTAAGGCCGCAAGGTCAAGTTGAAGTTGTCAACAAAACCATCAAGCACACTCTAAAGGCAAAACTTGGCACAAACAAGGGGAATTAGGCCAGCGACCTCCACGAAATCCTATGGGCATACAGAACAACTCTGAGAACCTCTACCTTAGAAACCCCTTTTCGCTAGCATATGGCTGTGAATCAATTATCCCTGTGGAGGTAGGAACTGGTTCTCTTTGGAGGGACTTATACAACGAAGCCGACAATGAAGCGCTTATGCGTGCAAGTCTAGACCTAGTTGAAGAACATCGCAGCAAGGTTCAGTTAAGAATAGCGACCTATCAGCAACGCGCGAAGAGGTTCTTCGACTCAAAGGTTAGAAGAAGAGACTTCTGGGTCGGCGACCTTGTTTTAAAGAAAGTTCTCCTCGGTACTAGAGAACCGAATATCGGAGTTCTAGGACCGAACTGGGAAGGCCCATACCGCATCGCCAAAGTGATAAGACTGGGGACTTATCATCTCAAAAGGCTGAATGGTTTTGAAGTACCCCGAGCTTGAATGCCGAGCATCTCTGACTATATTATCAGTAATTCTGAACTAAGTTTTTCCCTGTAAAGATTTTGTTATTTTTCGCAATCTTTGTAAATGTAAATGGCAAGTGTATTATTCTGTTCTTTTGTAATAATCTTCGCATGTAATTCTGTTCGTATAGACATGTTATAATTATGTTTGCATAAACTTGTTCTAATGTTATAAACGGTTAGAATGCGATCTCATAGGGTACAGAAATTGTAAGTGCTCGAGATTTAAGATGCATTTCATTAATAAGTACAGCGAACAAGACAAGATCCTAAAATCAAATTACAATTATCTATCCTGATTCTCGACTCCTGGAGGACCGACGTCATCATCTCAGGGCTAGTCGCCAGCCGCCTGGTCAGTTGTAGGTTCCTCAGGGGCATATCCCAAAGCTTCTCCCTGATCAAATCCTCTGGCGGCCTCCGCTGCTTCCTTTTCCTCGCGCCGCACCATGGAAAGGAGAGTTTCCTGCCAATCCTCTGGGAGGTCAGACATATCAATCTGCGGATTCTTCAGCCGCAAGGCATAGATAGACTCGATCACCCATTCAGCAGCCTTTGCCTCAATCTCCTCTGCTTGATTCTACATCTCTTTGGTCAATGAAGTAACTTTTCTGTAACTTGCTTGGAGTTCGGCCTCAAGAGCTTGCCTTTGCTTCTCTGAGACCTCCCTCTCCTGCTTTGCTCGTAAGGCCCACTGAGAGGTCGTTTTGATCTCCTGATCTTTCTCACTGACTTCCTTGGAGAGCCTAGCTATGGTTCTCTGGAGTTCCTTTATCTCCTCCCATGCTTCTCAAGCTCGGCCTTTTGAAAATCCACCGTGGGAAGAGCTGTATCCCTTTCGTTCAGGTACCGGACCACCGATTCAGTGGATAACCTCTTTTTTGCTTCGGGGGCTCCTAGGTCCCGTTTGAGCTTCGCATTCTCTTCCTTCAGCGCGACCTCTCCCACAGCAGCTCCCAGCCGAACCTTTTGCAGGGATAGTTGCATGGAGAGCAGAGCTTGCGAACAAGAAGAACGTCGTTTCCTACAAAGAACAAAAGGGCAGTCCTCGCTAAGGACAGTTCATTTTACCTTGCCTATGTGCTGGATTGATGTGGACATCAGGTCCACGTGGTCGGAACCCATGAACTCTTCAAATACTTCCGCGAGTTTGCACTCTAGCAAGGCGAAGACCGTCGACTACAAATGATCGGGCAGTTGTCCCATCGAGTCCAACACTAGAGTGTCCTTGCCGGTGCCCCCAGTAGGGGTGTCACCCACCGGTTCCTTACCTGACCTCCTTCAGTTCCTGCGACCTTTCCTTGCCTTGCTTGAGATGCTCCTGAAGCAGTGGGAATGCCTGGTTACGACCTCCTGGACTAAACGTCTAAATCCTCCGATTCAGACTTTGATTCTTTGACCTGAATTTGTCGCCTCTTCTTGGGTCGTTGGGCCATTGTCTTTTTCTTCAGGCGAGCAACCAAAGGTTGGGAAACGCCTGTAAGTTGGGTCGGGGAGCCCGTCGAAGGTTGAAGAGTCTCATCAGGATGCGTCGAAGCCTCCATGTTGCCCTTTCGAGCAGAGGACCATTAGGAGCAGTTTCGGTAGTCTTAGCGGTCCTCGCCCGAGGGAAAGAAAACTTCCTTTATTGTGGCTACCTTGGCATCTTCGGAGGCATGGTTGCTGCATATGAAGGTCGTTAGTAAAAAATAGTTCATTGTGCAATAAAAAAGGATCTAGTTAACACAACTCACTTGATGGAAGCTCTAAGGTCGCGTCTACGTTGAAGAAGCCGTACCTCCGCAGATTCATGGTTGTCACGAGCAGCTTTGCATTGCGACTCGCTTCGGGCAAGAAACTGAAGGCTACGATTCTATCCGAATCCGTGAGTAGATCCAAACTAGTTGTTTTGTTAACGACTAGAAAAATAAGCGGTTCGTTAGTAAGAAAAACAAAGTCAATGAGCTCGTTAAGGGAAGAGAACCTACTTGGGTCCTAGAAGCAGCAGAGGCCGTCATAACGAAAAAAGAAAAACTTCGTCTCATAAGCCCCCATGTTGCTAGGGTAATTGTGTATCCCTGCTGCGATAGTAGGTCGCCTAGACAAGTAGTAGGAGTCCTTGTCCTTGTTTTTTTTAGGATGTACGAGCAACCGAGTTCCACTGCAGTTAGCTCGCCCAACCCATTCTCGCAACATGCGATGTACATGGCAACCACAATCATGTATACGTTTGGCGTGAGTTGCATCGGTGCGATCCCGAAATGATCCAAGACTGATATCCCCGCAGATACCGTATTGGTCTATCACCCTATCGAGCTTATCCTTAGTAAGTACCGAGAAGATCTCTTAGGTGGGACTCATAGAGAAGATCTCTTGGGTGGGACTCACATGAACATCCTACATGGACGAACTGGTCCCTTCCTCGGATCTGGTCGTTAAGGGGTCTATCCTACTACAGTCTGCAAAAGCGACAAGCAGAGAATCATTTTAGCCCTCGTACACCATTTCGTATGGTGACGTGGAGGAGAAGCGTAAATCCTAGAAAAACCCTAACAGAATGTTTCAAGCTGCCATTCATGGCTCGAACCCAGCAAGAACATTTTCTCTCTGATCAACTATCGGAAAACCAATCATTTATCAACTATTGGGACTAAGAAACAAAAACAAAAAATGATTCTTACCTCTCAAAATATGAAGATGGTTCCTTTTCCTTTGAATGTCAGGTACGTACTGGTTCGAAAGGCAAAGAATCCAAGTTTGCAAAAGTCTCTTGCTCTTTCTGAAAAAATGTGTGGTGACATTGCCTGAAACGAACCTAGGTTTTATAGCAAAAGAACTGGCGTTTGGTTTTCCTAAAGTCAAACGACATTTGATCGAAAAAATGTACCTCCCCGTTGATCGCGACCACGTGTCGCAGATCCACGAGAAAGGGTGACAATCACGTTCCAAAAAAACCCAATCGTCGTCCTTCTCCATTGAAAAACCCAAACGATGGCACAATTCTCCTACCGCATTAAATGCGCCCCAATCTACATTTAATGCTCTGATAAGAGTATATTGTTTTAGCATGTCATGCATTTAATACGCATAGCTGGCATTAATTACTCATAGGGCACGTTTGTCAGAGCAGAAGGCGCTTCATTAAATATATCCCTTATGAAAATGCAACAGGTAACGTTTGAAGAGATTGTTACGTAGAACACTCCTCGTCTGGCCAGTCATGAAGCGACGTGACTCCTCGGTTCTACCCATTGGTGGCTAAACGATGTGACTCAACGAGTATTTAGCTTCAAAACAACCTAATCCCTTGTCCAAAGAATTCCAAGTATAATCGAGTCGTAAACTTCAGAAAATCAAAATCAAAAGCACTGATATGGTCTGAGATCAGGTCATTCATCCTTAAGCGAAGACTATATCAGATCACGTGCATGAAAACGCAGTCACGACCTCTTCTCATACAGGTCGAAATCACCAAAGTTTCCTTGAAGGCATCTTGTCATGGCATGAATTATAGTTTCCAAGGTTCGATCCTCGCACCTTAAAAACTAGGGGACTTCTGTTATGCCTGCAAATGTAGGGCTGACACAAGACTCAGTCAGCATAAAAAGTCAGAGCTTAGGTAGGCCAGCAGCCAGTCAGAGACAGCCATGTCATACAATGATAGAGGCGGCATTCTCGTGTTAGAGCAGTGGGTGCGCGTGAGACCAGCCAGGACCTATAGCGATTCCACGTGTCCAATCCCTGCACCAAATCGCATAAATCACTCTAGAAGGTTGGCAATGGGACATAAAGAAGGATTTGCATGGATAATCCCACCAATTCATAGATTTAGTAATGATAACCTTAATCAATCCCACTATAAATTGAGGGCTCCTCTCTCATTTAATGGATTAGCTAATCTCTCTAAAGAAAAAATAGCATTCACCCTCTTGTATAATCATTTGTAAGTCAGTCCACTGAACGCGACCTGACCACTATCATTAATGCAAAATCAGTGGATGTAGGATTTGCTTCCTTAGCATCTGAACCACTTGAAACGCTGTTGTCTGTTTTTTTTTCTTATTTCTCTCATCCACGTGTACCTTCTGGGCTAGCTCAGCATTTCACACATGTGCTTGGTTGGTGTCAAAATCACGCATCAACAAAAGGATACAATGCTACAACTCTAGCTTTTGGTTTTAGGGATCAAGCTCCTGTTTTGTAGTCCCTTGCCTGTATTTTCTTATTCTCAAATTGGGCCTTCAAGTATATATTAAGGAAGAAACTATATAGATCACGACGAAGAATGCAACATACTCTTACACTGGTAGAGTTCTCATGTTTATGCTTGGAATTGATCTTTCTTGCAATGAACTAACAAGAGGAATTCCTCGTCAAATGGGAAACCTTATCATGCTCATTAGTTTAAACTTGTCACATAACAATTTGGTGGGTCCAATTTGATAATCCGAGGATTATACTGTTTTATTTAGGCTTTTAGGCCGGATTTTAGATACTTCTTAGTTCTTTTATGCCTGAATTTTTACTTAATTCTTTACATTTCGTGTTTCAGGCTAAAATGGACATTTTGAGCAAATAATGAGTGAATTAGAGTTTCTGGACTCAAAAGTAAGCGGATCTCAGAATTTGGGAGAGTTCTGAAGCAGAGTGAAGCACTATGAAGCTTGTTCCCATGGGAGAACACCGAAGATAGAAGATTCAAGCAAAGAAGTAAGAGGAAGGCAATTCTATAATTTTAGAATTCTTCATGGAGGTTCGCCATGGCGAAGTTTGTTCTTCGTCGCGGCGAAATGAGTCACGCACTAGAATCCATTTCACTTTGTCGCCGCGGCGAAGTCTAAAAATCCCAGTTTTTGTAAAACGCACAGTTTCATTTTTAGGCAAAGTTTTAGGTTTTTAGGCTAGGTATCAAATCGAAACTTTACCATTTTGAGAGGGGGTCACGTTTTCCTTAGCCTAGAGCAGCTTTTTCATCTTCTTAGTTTTAGATTTGATGAATTTGTGTTGAAAAGTGAGAAGATTTGGGATTAAATCCGGTGGATTCTTCAATTAGGGGAGATCTCTTATCTTTTCTCTCATTTTTGTTATGTTGAACTTTGTGTTTATTATTTATCTTGCTTATTGTATTGATTTAGCTATGAACTAACCCATTTTGGGTTAGGGTTTTGATGTAGTTCAGATTCTCATGGATTAAGCAATTGATTTTTATTATTTTCAAATGCTATTGCAATGATTGTGGGGTTATTCTGTTTTTAATGTTATTAATTGATGAACATGATGAGATTGAGAAATGAGTCATGTTAAACTTCTTGGGTAATCACCATTGTAGTATTAAATGCTAGAGATAGATTTAAGAATCAATGAAATCAATCTAGGATTCTAGGTGCTTAATGAGCTTAGAACTATTAATCTTCAAATTGTTGGGTGCGGAAGTTTAATAGGGAAAAGTAGGAAAACATAGAATAAGAAAGAATGTATACAAATTAAAGAATAAAATTTACAATCAATGCATGTGAATATGGAAATAGCATAATCAGTAGGTTTAGTCCATAGAGTTCGAATGAAATCAAAACCCTACCCGTTTGTTTAAATTGATATTACCTTATTTTTAATCTTGCTTTCATAATTTAGCTTTGAATATTTAGAAATTTTGTTTTAGTTTTAAGTTTAATTTTCTCCTATTAATTCAAACGAACTTGATTGCTCCAACTTGAAAACAGTAGAAAACTTAGTGCTTAGCAACCAATCCTCGTGGGAACGATACTCACTCATCACTTTATTACTTTGTGTGACTAGTTCACTTGCTATTTGTGCATGTTGTAGTTACCTCGCATCACAATTCTTCTGGAATTTTCAAACCTCAAGCAAATAGAGAGTTTGGATCTTTCTTACAACAACTTGAATGGTAAAATTCCTCCTAAGCTTGTTGATATAGTTACTGTAAGTGTTTTCACAGTAGCACACGATAACTTATCTGGTAAGACCCCTGGATACATTCTCCAATTTGGAACATTTGATAACGGTAGCTATGAGGGAAACCCCTTGCTCTGTGGAAGGCCATTGTCAAAAGTTTGCAATGAAATTGAACCATGATCTTCAATAGTTAATGACCATGAAGATGGTAACGCCATTGATAGTAATGTCACTGATAGTAACTTCATTGATATGAGCATCTTTTATATTACTTTTACCGTGTCTTACATAATTATTCTCTTGGGGTTTATTATAGTCCTTATTGGCGACAAACATGCTTTTTTCTTGTTGAGATGTCGATGACTTTCTTCTATTATTTTGTTCTAGATAATTTTTTTTAGCAGTTCTGTCATCATTTCTTTGACCAAAGCTCAGGGGGTTTAAAGTAATTATCCCAAGCTTTAAATATGTCAAATTTAGTTTAATTATTTTTTCTCTTTTGGACTCAATCGAAAATCTTATCTGAGATCTTGAGATAAAGTGAACCCGACATCTTTGGTTATCAAATTAAGAACATTTAGTATAAGATTATGGTGAAAATTTATATAACCTTATTGATAGATATTAATTTTATGAAAGCAAATAATGAACTGTAAAATGAGATGATCTAAATAAAATAACGACAAGAATTGCATCTCTACAAGATAAATCCACATTGAGTTGCAAGCCACCCCTTTTCTACCCTCTTGGACAATTTTACGTAGAAGCATTCCGATTGAATTGATTTGGGTTTTTGCGTTAAGATTTCATAACTTCTCTAAAAAGGAATGAATTGCAAAATATAGATATCAAAATGTATTTACAGTTATTAATTAATATGTGTTTTACGATATATATGAGTTCCATATATGTATGAGAAAAGTTAAATTTAAACAAATCAAAGGGTAGAAAATTTGTCTCAACATTTCAAAGTCAAAAAGTTAATTAATTTCAACATACAACATAACCCTCTCTCTCTCTCGATCTCTCTCGATATATATATATATATATATAAACACTTTTCGTAATATGAATGGTAACCTAATTTTTCAAGTTATTTTACCTTATTGAAGTCTTAAACAATATTTTTATTCCTAGACTGGGCCTTGACCTAGTCGAGGGGTTGGTTCCTGAGTCGAGCAGTCTAATTGGGGATGTCAACATGATGCAATAAAATTTTAAATATCTAATAATTAATAAATTTCTAAAATAAATCCATCCAAATCCAAAATCCAAATAGCCTTATAACATAAATAAAATAAATCTAAAATCAAAATCAAAAGAATTTTAAAATTTTTATTATGCCATGTTGATGTCACCAATCTGACTGGTATAATGCCCACATCAAGTTACGTAGCTTTATTCATGCCCTAATACCTTTAGTTGAATTTTGTTAAAGTTCTCTTGAACAAGTATGAAGAATATTCTTTAAAATGTTATTAGGGGTAAAATGATCATTTCACTCATATTTAGATGAAAGAGTGGTGTTAGAGTCATGAAAGTGACTCTAATCTGGTGATAAAAGACCCTATGTGTGATTAAAAGGAAATCATATTGAGATAATTAAAGAATTTATGAATTTATTCACGAAAATTGCTTCCTAATATTTTTCTTATGAATTTAACATGTTTGGAATGATTTTGGAAAGGGTATGAGTTGATATTAGGTTGTGGTTTACAGATTAGGGGTGATTTTGTCTCATTTATGCTGTTTAGGGGGTAAACTGTCATATTTATAAGGGTTGGTTTTGTCACTTTTCAATTATGTAGGGACCAAAGCATATTTTTTAGGTTGTCTATAAAAAGAAAGCGAAAGGTTGTGAACGTAAGCGCTGTTCATCCATTTTCCGGTGACTCTTCATCATCTTTTCCGACAAACTCCGGCGACGCTCCAACTTCTACGTCCACCGAGCATCATCATCATCTCGTCAATGCCACCACGATCAAGCACCACCGTTGCGACATTTTGCATTCCGCCGTCGCGACTCTTCATCTTCCAGCCATGATTTTGCCATGTTTTGGTGAACTCCGATGACGTTTGGGCTCCTTGGTGGTCGATCTATCTTCCCCAAGGCGGGATCTATCCTTTGCAAGCTTTAGTCGTCGCAAAAACTGTCGGAATCCGCCAAATCGCCATTGCGCCTCTTCATCTTCCAGCAGCAATCTCGCTCATTTCCGGTGACCTTTCATTTCCCTAAGACCTGATCTGAACTCCCCATCACCAGAGCTTTCCATCGGTACCTTCGGATCCCATTTCCGCCACCATTTTCTAAAAGACCCGCTAGAAAATTAACTTTTTCGGCGAGTGCGACTGTTCGTATTTCGGGCTGTCCATTGGTCGTTTTTGCCCCTTCTTTGCATCATATCACCGTCGGTTACTTCCTCTCTGCCATGATTAGCTTCATTTCCACCGTTTCACCCTCCGTCCTCACCACCATGAGCGGCTGAGTTCCCGGTTGTCTGTTACAGCATAGGCGAGATCGGGATTGACTCCACGACTCTGTTCATTAGTTCTCGACTAGTTGGATGAGCCTGATTATAGGACATTTGGTAGTATTGTGTTTCGAATTATATTTGTTTTCGTTTCATGTTTGCTTTCGATACTTTAATATGGTTTGAGCATAATTTGTGATGAATATTGTTGTCCATCGTGATTTAATGTTTTCATAGAACTTGCTGAATGATAAACGTTGGTTTGAAATAATTAAATGATGAATATCGCTTTTCATTACTTTGCATCGATTGTAATTGAGTTGTGTTCAGATTTAATTTCATTTCTACTGTTGTTGCGTTTATTGTGAAGTTGGTTGATTGGAAGATACGTGTTGACAAATTGAATTTGTTAATCATGTACCAACTAGTGGTATTACCTTATAGTATTTATCGGCGTTCAATGATAGTCTTTAACCAATCGAACTTGAGTGATCGGGTGAGATAGGATAGATTATACCTAGAGTGCCAGAAAGCCATTTCGTTGATTTGCCTTGCCTTGTAGGTTTAGGGGATCGTAGAGGGTGGAGGAGAATTGTGTGAGTTGGTCTCGTGTCGAACCAAAATCGTAACGGCAACGTTTTTATTATAAAGTCTTTATTAGTTTTAATTTCACACTTTTATTATTTGCATTTAGTTTGTTTAGTTTCATTAATCAAATTGCCAATTTCATTTCCACTACTCAAAATACATTAGGTTGTTAGTCTTGCTCTCTGTGGATTCGACCCTGCTTATCGCTAACTACGGTATTTAAGTTTGATTTTGTGACTGTGACGATCGGTTCAACAAAATTTTGGCGCCGTTGCTGGGGAGCAACGTGCTTTTGACTTTGTGTGTTTGGGTAGTCATTAGTTTTTATTCTAGGTTTATTTTAGTCTTTGTTTTTGTTTGTGTTATTTTCTTTGTAGTGATTATTTGTTTGGGTGAATTGTTTTATTTTTGTGTTCCGTCTAGCTTGTCTCTTTGCATTTTTTTTGGTTAATTATTTTCTTTTTAGGTTGCTTGCATAATTTCATTTTTACTTCATTTTATTTTATTTTCATTGGAATAGTTTCATTTGTGTTTTTTTTGCAGGAAAATTGCAATGGGGAAAACGCTTCATTGTGTCGTGAGCATTAAAGATCTTGCACGACCCGATTGTGAAATTCTCTTAACATTTGATTTTTTATTCCTAGGATTTAATTTTTGTTCTTAGAATTAAATTCTTTTAGGTTGCATTGATAACTTTTGATTAAGCATATTTGTTGTGTGAAATTTTGTTGGGTATAGTTTTATTAGATTTTAGATTTGTTTTAGTTTTGTTTCGTGTGCTTATTAAAATTTGTTTCTTAGGATTTGCACTTAGATAATTTTCTTTGAGATTGTTGTTGTGTTGCTTGTTGAGCCTTTTGTGTGTTTAATTGATGAATGCAAACTAGAAGGTCTTGTCACTACAAGAAAACTGATATTTTGCAACCAATTTTTTAGCAACTAACCAGAATTAGTTGCAGAAATGCTACATTTACCAAGAAAATCAACATTAGTCAAGCAAAGAGGATTAAAATTTTGGGGCCCACATGTTCCAACATTTGGCATCTAAAGTTAATTTTTTGCGACTATTTTGTTAGTCATAGAACCAGTTGCTTTAGTGACTAATAAATTTAGTTGCAATTTTTTCCGGGTGATTTTTCCCTCCAAAATTAGATAATTTGCATCTACATTTTTTGTTACAAAAAACAATTTTTTGCAACTACCCCTTAGTAGCTAAATTAGTTGCGAATAATTAGGGATTTATTAGTAACTATTATGATTAGTTACAGAAAAATGAAATTACCAAAATATCCCATACTTGGACAGTAATTACAAGGGCCCTAAAGTATATACAGCAACTAAATTTGATTTAGTTGCCAATTTAAGTTAAAAAATTCATATTCCCCCCAAATTATTTGTTCCTGCCAGACCTAAATTATAGGCAACTAACACTAATTCTTTACTGACTAAATTTTTAGTTACAAATTGACTTATTTATAAAATAGAATTATATTTCAAAATTAAACAACTAATTAGAACCCTTACTTTTAAAGTTATTCACAGAATACCCTAACCTATATAAATCAAGCATTTTTGTCAATTTCATATCTCTTCTCCACGCATCTTTGCCCTAGCTTGTTCCCCAAATTTCCCAAATGCACAACCCAAATTTCATATCTTTTTCCCACGCATCTTCATCTCTTCTAACGCGTCTTTATCTTAATCGTTGTTGCCCGAATTTTTGAAATGCAGAACTTGACTTCATCTCTTCTCCACTTCAATTGATCTTCTTGGCTTCCTTCATTCATCCAATACAAGGCAGTCCCTAAACTCCCATAAGTACAATTTTTGATTCTTTAGTTCTCTCACATTCAGCACATTGTATCTGATTTCAAATTTTTAGAAGCTGATGTATTTTTGTTTATTGACATTGCATTGATTTTCGTTTATTATACATGTCCTTTCTTTGTTCACTTAGAGTTGTTAGTGTGTTTGATAAGAAGATTGAAGTCTTGTGGTGTGATGATAGAAGTTGAAGTATTGGTATGTTTAATTGCTACTACAATATTGGTATTTTTGATAAGAAGTTGAAGGATTGAATTATGGACATTGAAGTTCTATGGTATGTTTGATAGAAGTTAAAGTATTGGTGAACCTGATGGGTATTGCTACTACAGTGTTCGTGTTTTTTTTTTTTTTTTTTTTAATATGTGGTTGAAGTTTAACTAAGGTGATATTAGTATGTTTGATAGAAATTGAACTACTAGTCATTTTTGATGATGGAAGTGTTGGTATCTTTCTTTCGTCAATTTTGAAGTCAATTTTGAGTTTGCTTGAGGGACGATGTTAAGGACATGAGCAAGCTGCACTCAAAATTAAATCCAAAAGAGGACTAACGTTGCTATTAGTAAAAAGGGAACTGACGTTAAAGAAATGAAGCCTTTGTTTTTGCACTCTGTTAATTGGCAAACTTTGGTTAAAAAGAAGTTATCCCGCCAGTTTAGGGTTTACCTCTTTTAGTTGTTCTGACTTCAGAAGGAAGAGTTCAGTTGTAAGTAAAAATAGTGCTGAAGATGCAATATAGATATGTGCAGACAATATTAAGGAAATTTATAAGGACCCATCAGTTAGCGACAATGTGATGCAGTGGCCACCAGTTGCATGTTATCATGTTTCCCAATAATAAATCCTTTTCACTGTTGAGTATTATCACTCTCCAACATTTTACCAAAACTGTTTTGCATTGGGCTCCATTGATTCAAAACACACTTCTTTTATTCATCCATTAACACATATGCCTTGGTGTGCAGGAAGATAAAACCAAACCAAATGAGGGAGAATAGTGAGAAACAAAATGAACTTACAGGACAAGTCCTTATTACCCTCCCTTTTGTAATTCTTGAATGCATCCAATTTTTTTGAGTGAACCATTTAGTGTTTGGCTGCTTTTGATTGTTTGGCTCACATTCATCTTTCCCTAACTCTATTAATCTCAAATTTATATATTCTTGTTGGCTTTAGTAGGGAAACAATTATGTTTTCTAAGTTGTTTGTTAATTATATGCATTTATGTTAATCGAATACGATGGTTTTGGTTTTAAGATAAACTTATTAGCCTAAAAATAGTGTTACATATACAAATTGATATAACATTTCTTATGACTATTTAAGTAAAAGATGTAGTTTAGAGGATGTCTCGCTAAAGTTGGTTGACTAATTTTTACTTACAACAAAAGCACCATCACAAGTTTAGAGATTCACACCTAGACATATGGTTTACTAAGCCATGGGATGATGAAAGAATTAACCGTATTTCATTCACATAATAATCCAATTTTACCTTGAATTGTATAAACAAAAGAGTAGTAATATTACAATTATCAATATGGATCAGTGCAAAGTACATATCCTCTGAATTATAGACTGATCTTCCTTATCTTTTAGTCATATTGCTTGTTTTCAGGCTGCCTTTGACTTTAATTTTAGCCATTGCTTGCTGATTCATTTAATTTAGAGTGTGGTATTTATTTTCATATAAGGAAAATGATATATTCTTAATAGATTATAAAATTATAACCTAATTATTTTGTTTTAAAAGGTATTTAAGGATCTTAAAGTTGACTTGAAAACCGAGGCTAAGAAGAGTGCGGGCACCACTGCTACTATAACCAAAAAAAAAAAGGTATAAGTTACATAAATTGATAATTTAAGTAATTATGATCATTTATACCATTTACATTATCACTAGTACTAATTCTTTGTATGAATGAATGTGGTTTGATTGGGTTGAGTATTGTCTTTGTGATAGAACATATTTATGATACTGATTAGGTTAAAGAGTCATGATTGTCATGTCTTGCTACAACAATTGTTGCCCATAGGAAAACATCCATTTTTGCATCAAGACGTTTGTACTGCACTTGTTGAGTTGTCCTACTTCTTACAACAAATATATGCTAGGACGGTCTGTAAAGATCTAAATAGATTGGAACAAGATATAGTTCTAATTCTTTGTAAGCTTGAAATTGTTTTCCCTCATGCATTTTTTGATATTATGGTTCATTTGGCTGTACACCTTCCATTGGAAGCTAAATTGGGTGGTCCAGTTGGTATCAATGGATGTATCCAATTGAAAGGTTTTGGGGAAATTGAAAAAATATGTTAGAAACAAAGCTAGACCGGAGGCTTTATTGCAGAGGGTTATTTGGTGAATGAAGCATTAACATTTTGTTCAATGTATCTGCGGGGAATTGAAACTAGATTTAATCGAGTAGAGAGAAATGATGACAGTTTGCATGGACACCCAGAAGGAGTATTATCAATTTTCTATCAAAAGGCTTGTCCATGGGGTTCAAGGAAGTTAATCGAACTTCCGCCAGATGAATTGCAAAGGTCATTGGTACGTCTTGAACAATTGTGAAGAATTGCAACCTTTCTAGAGTGAGTCACTTTTTAAGTTTAGTTTGAAACCTGTTGACAAACAAATGTTTTAAATTGTATATAAGTTCAGCCTTATAACATATTCTGTCTTTTTATGAACAAACAGAGAACACTTAAAAGAGTTAGAGGCCCTAAATTGTGATAACATATTCAAAACACAAGAACAGATTTCCTAACTGGTTGCAGATGTGTAAGTATACCTTAATCGTTTATATAAAACATACAAAACAAGGTTTACTACGTTTAGGTTATGCTTAATGATTTTTATGGGGAAAAGTGGTGTATTAGAGTTAAATTATGTTAATGGGTTTCGGGTTATGTTATTCAGTGTAATTGGTTTGAAATTGATGAAAAAAAAGAGGAGGATACAAAAAGTTATCATCTCACTTGTATTAATGTTGGGAAATTATGGTATGAAAATGATTTTTTATACTTGCCATTCAAGCTCAACAAGTATCTATGTGTGATTACAAACTTGGGACTAATTGGAAAGTGGTTCGAAAAGCTCAACATAGAAACCTAGGGATGTACCAGAGATGGATAACACAAATGAAGAAGAGGAGGATATTGTTCCTGTACAAGAAGATGAGTTTGACAGGGGACATTTCATTAGACATGATGCTGATCTTGACTTGGTTGTGTAACAATTACACATGTTGGAGTGAAGTAGTGGGAGATGATGCCAATGTTGATGTTGAAGAAGAAGATGATACGTTGATTGATTTTATACTAATAATGAAAATGATTTAATGCCGATTTTGATAACAACTTCTGATGGTATGCTTGTATTATATGTATTCTTACTATTTTTTGAATGTGCAAATATAGTTAATGATTAATTTGGGATTAATGTATAAAGTGACTTATATCTTACCTGGTACGTTTCTCTTATGTTGATGTTTGTAGATTCCGAAGATGGCTCCTGGTACAAGAAGGACCCTAGCTAGACGTGCAAATGTTGTTCACAGAATCATAGTCCGTACCGACACTGAAATTGTTGCAATCACTGGTAAAGTTATGATATTGGTCCATATAAGCATACTGAAATATATACTTGGATTTTAGATATCGAGTACAATGTTTGTTTAAAATTTAAGAATACATTTTACTTTACCAATAGGTAAAAAGTCCTTGTGAAACATAGTATTTATTGCTGATGCATTATTGATTTGTAGAGAATATTGTGGCAAAGAACGTGAGAGGAAGAGTAGAGGAGTGGCTATGAAAGAATCCTAAAACAGTCAGTCAAAGTTGCATGTAGACTTCAAAAAGAAGATAGAGTACCTACTAGAGTAAATGCATCAAAGTTGAGTACTGAGGTAGGAATAGTTGCGGGAACATGCCCCCGTAAGAGTGTTACTTGGAAGAAAGTTCCTTATGATGTCGAAAAACAAATGATTGCTCGTATCACGGTAAGGTAGTTTAATATCATTATCCATATTGTCATACTTCTATGAAAATAATATATAATACCCATATAAGTTTAATGCATGGACATTATTGATGAATTTAGACCAAGTTTGCATTGATGTCACGGAGCCCATGTAATGAAATGGTTGAAGCACAAATTGTGTAAGAGATTCAACAGCTTCCAGAGTGCCCTACACAAGAAATTCAAAGCATATGCTACTAAGGAGGAAGCATTACAGAATAGACCAGAAGAAATTAAAGATCCTAATGATGGATATATCTTTGTGACCTTTTTTCTAGTGAAAAGTTTCAGGTAAGGTCAACATGGCTTTTAATGTTATTATTTATGTATTGCATTTTAATTTCCTGATTTTATGGTGTTAGGCATGGTCAAAAACTTATTTTGAGAATCGGTTGAAGATGAGGTGTAACCACCGCGGTGGTTCCAAGAACTTTACCAGCACAAAAAGGAAAAAGGTATTAATAGATTCACCTATAAAAATATACAACTTTGTTGTCATGTTTACTAAATTTATTTCAATTTATGGTCAATGACGATATGAAGTTAAGGAGCACCAACTTGGGGAACTGTCGGTCTATACAAATATTCATGACACTCGTTGGAGCGCGGAGGAAGGGTGGATTAGAACAAGCAAGAGAGCTATATGTAAGTTGATCATCTTTCAATTATCGATATATGAAATGTCTTACCATTCAATTGGGTATAAAAGTATTGTTTTTTCGTAACTGTTCCATACTGTCTGTTTTATTGTTTTAATTTGAGTCTCATTGCATTTCTCTGTCATCTTTTGATCACCTGTAATTATGTTTCTGCTTGTGCATTTGTTTGATATTAGCATTTAGTTTTCTGAGTGTTACCAAACTTTGTAACTTTGCGGTGGTTTGCTATTGATATGTTACAAACATTGCAGGATAAGGCTGAAATTTAACTTGTGTTATATTGTTTCTCTTGATGACTAACAGTTGTGATTTTTTAAAGCTGAAAGTTGGAGTTTCTTCTGTAGGAAAAACCTGTTTCATGGTTTATAATCTGTTTGGATTGAACTTAACAGTTTGGATTTATGATGTAGATATTATTATTGTCTGAATATATAATCTGAATGTCGTATAGCTGAACTTGGACGGATGAGATTAGATTTTTTTTTCTATATTTTTGGTGTGTGAAGTCTTCCTTCATGGAATTGAGATTCAGCTTGATTGAAACCACCTAAATCAGAATGATTTAAAATTGTGCACATCATCTTGTGAAATAAATTTTGATTTTCGAAATATTCAGCTTCATGATTGCTAAAGATCATGTATGTTAGTGGAGTTTTACAGTGTGGTAGTGTATGTCCTGGGAGCTCTGGTAGCAATGGCAGAGAACCATGGCTTTGGTTTGCCTCTTGCAGAATTAAAACACTTTGAAGATGGGAATGCATATGTACAATTTATACTTCTTGATGAGTAGTACTGAACTAATCAACTTCCATTCCGTATCACCATAGCACCCTTGCACATCACTTTTATGATTTAGAAAATGCAACAGCCCCTATCTTTCCAATTACTTAGCAAGTTTATCCATGGATATGTTAATGTAAATTTGTTGCTTATATGTGTATAAGAAAAACTTTATGTCAGAATTTGCCTTTTAGTATTATGATAATGTTTGAGATACTTGCTTCTCTACTCCATCAAATTTATTTTTGTTTGGTGCTGCAGATTTTTTATGTTGCTATTTAGTTTGTTGGTTGACTTATTGATTATGCATTCAATTGATGGCAGGAAAAAATGAAGAGCTGCAAGATGAAACACAAGCAGGGGAAAGTGAAAAAATAGAAGCTGAAATATGTGAGGAAGTTCTGGGTAAAGCTTCGGATTTAACTAGAATTTTGCATTTTCACAGATTGAGCATCAATCCACTACAGTAGAAGCAGAGTTAAGGTGCACAGTGCAACAACAAGAAAATAAGATTAAACAGTTGGGGTCAACAAAAGAGAAAATAAAAAGCCTGGAACACCAACAATTTGTCTTGTTGGAGATGATGAAGCAGTAACTATAGCCCTTGAACTACAGCAATCTGATAAAGCTCCAACCGAAGCACCTGCCATCTCCAACTGATGAAGACGCGTCTCATCAGCTACAGCTATTTCAAATACCGCAACTGGTGACACTTGACATGCTAACGGTATTGATGGTTATTTTTTTGTTGTATGGGTAGTTGATATTTGACATGGGGGTATAACCATCTTTGTGATGTTTGCATATATGTGTAGATGGTGTACATGGGTGGGCATTTTTTTGTTAGTATGCACAAATAGATAGGTACTAGGGAAAATGTGGGTGCATGCTATTTTTTGGGTTTGCACATGTGATAGTGCATTTTGGATTTTTATGCTCATCATGCATAAAAACCATGTATGGACATATAATATATGTATGAAAATAGATATTTGATTTAGTGATCAGTTTTTTTTTGTACCTTATTTTGTTGATGTTGAATGTATAATGTAGGTCAATACGAAATGCTCTAAAAAAAAACACATTCTGCAACTAATTTTTTAGTAGGAAAAAGTCATTTAGCATAATTGCATTCCGCTAAAGGTCAATATGAAATGCTCTAAAAAAACACAATCTGCAACTAATGTTTTAGTAGCAAAAAGTAATTTAGTATAATTGCTTCCACATTTAGCGTCTAAAAAATAGTCGCAAAAACCTTTTGGATTTCACATTTAGCGTCTTAAATGATTACAATTAACCACTAAATTTTAGTCACCAAATGATACATTCGTCCACTAATAAAATAGTCGCGAAAACTTATTGGATTCCACATTCAGCATCTAAAATGACTATAATTAACCACTAAATTTTGGTCACCAAAAGATACATTCGGCCACTAATAAAATAGTCATGAAAACCTATTGGATTCCACATTCAGCGTCTAAAATGACTATAATTAACTACTAAATTTTGGTCACCAAAAGATACATTTGACTACTAATAAAATGGTCGCGAAAACCTATTGGATTCCACATTCAGCATCTAAAATAACTATAATTAACTACTAAATTTTGGTCACCAAAAGATACATTCGGCCACTAATAAAATAGTCGTGAAAACCGTTTGGATTCTACATTCAGCGTCTAAAAGTATTACAACTAACCACTAAATTTTGGTTACTAAAAGATTCATTCATCGACTAATAAAATAGTTGCGAAAACCTTTTACGAAATTACCCTTACACCTTTGGCGTCTAATTTTTGTGGGATTCGCGACAAATTATTAGACATAAAAGGTACATTTTGCAACTAATTGATTAGTCGCTATACAATTTTACCAAATTACCCTTCAACTTTTAGCGTCTAAGTTGGGGGACTATTTTGACTAGCATTTAGCTACTATTTTGCTAGTCACAAAAAAAAAAAAAAAATTCCGCATCTAAACAAAAATTTAGATGCGCAAAGAATCTACAACAACGATACTGCAAATAAGGGACAGCTACCAAATTTAGAAGCAAAAAATGGCTTAGCGTCTAAATATGACTTTCTGCGTCTAATTTTGCTAGACGCAGAATGCCAGTTTTCTTGTAGTGTGTAACGAAGAGTTATTACCTTTGAATCTTGAAATTGAACGCACTTGTAAGAGGAATAGTAAACAAGCATGTAGAATGGCTGACCAGGATGAACCTGCACATGTGCCCCTTAGCCAACATTTCGCACCCACCACCTACACTTTAGCCTCATGTATCCGTATCCCTAATGTCCAGACACAACACTATGAGATCAAAACTAGTGTCATCCAATTGTTGCCAATTTATTATGGGAATTTGAATGAGGAGCCATACAAACACTTAGATGAATTTTTAGAGGTTTTGCTCCATAGTTAGACTTTAATATGTGAATGAAGATGTCGTGCGCTTAATTTTATTTCCATTTTCACTTAAGGATCGAGCCAAATAGTGGCTCAATTCTTTGGCAGTAGGGTCTATTATCTCTTCGACCCAAATGCAACAAGGATTCCTAAAAAAGCATTATCCCATTGGTAAAACCAACAGCATAAGACGAGCCATTACTAGTTTCGCTCAACTTGATGGCGAGGAATTTTATGAGAGTTGGGAATGTTTAAAGGAAATGCTTAGGAAGTGTAACCATCACGCAGTCCCTAGGTGGTAATTAGTTCATAGTTTTTATGACAGACTGACCGAGAGGCATAGGAATATGGTAGACGCCTCTTGTGGAGGAACATTTATGCACAAGGACGAGAATGAGTTATGGCAACTCTTCGAGACCTTAAGTGAAAATTCAATGCACCACATTTTTGCGTCTAGAATGCCTATCTCAGGGCAGCCATCTAAGAAGGGTGGCGTGTACGAGGTGTCACAGTTAGAGGTCATTAGTTCCAAGTTAGAGGTGTTGGCCCATCGATTTGACCAGTTTGTATCTATATAAGGGCAACCCTCTACACAATCATCTCAGTAGGCGAATCAGTATGTTTTTGCCATGCACTCCACTCTTGACCATCCAATTGAGGAACCCGCCCCTGACCCTTTTAAGGAGCAAGTGCAGGTTGCACAAGGCTTCCAGAGTCGGAGTGATCCATACTATAACATGTACAATCCTAGGTGGCATATCCACCCTAATTTTTCATGGAAGCCACAACCACCTCAGAATATCCCCAATAATATGCCGTACAGGAACAATCCTTCCAATTAGCAAGGCAATTATAGGGAGCAACCTTCAATCCAACCACCCATTCAACCTAGGATCCCACCTCCCGTCAGCAGCCCACTCTAGTGCCTAGTTCACTAGAATCAATGATGGCTCAAATGCTCCAAACCATGCAGGAGCAAAAAGCCAACATGAATGCTAGGTTCCAAGATTTAGAGCGGAATACCCAACTTCTACATTCTCATTCCCAATTCATTAGTAAGCTAGAGACCCAGATTGGTCAAATAGCCGAAGCAGTCAATAGGAGGGAACAAAGCCAATTGCCTAGTCAAGTCATAGGTAACCCTAGTGGTTCTTCTCAACAGAGAGGGTTTTTCGAACAAGTTAAGGCCGTGATGACTCTTCGGAGTAACCAAGAGCTAATTAGGCCTAAGAGGGAAGTAAAAGTTCAGGGTAGAGAAGAGGAAGGGACCAAGCCAAAGAGAGTGAGAGTGAGCCACTTGTAGAGTCGAGTGTTCAGAGACCAGGTAAGGGGAAAGTTGGGGAGAATGAACCATCCCCTGCATCGTACATACCGAGAGCACCCTTTCCTCAGTGCTTAGAGTCCCCAAATGTTCCCACTACTAGGAAAAGTGCTAGGATGGAGGAAATGATTGAGTTGTTTAAGCAGGTACAGATTAACATTCCACTCTTAGATGCCATTAAACAAGTACCTGCTTATGCTAAATTCCTCAAGGGCTTGTGCACGCAAAAGAGGCGAATGAAATCTCACACACCCAAGACTGTACATTTACCGGAAAATGTAAGTGCGGTTGTCTCAAACCGCATTCCCCTGAAGTTAAAGGATCTTGGAGCTCCTGTTATTTCTTGTGTGATAGGTAATGTCACGACTGATAGAGCACTCTTAGACTTAGGGGCAAGCGTGAACTTATTACCCACTTCCGTGTATGAACAGTTTAACTTAGGTGAGCTCAAGTCTACTAAAGTCATCCTGCAGTTAGCTGACCGATCGGTCAAAATGCCTAGGGGCCTAATTGAGGACGTGTTAGTTAAAGTTGACGAACTACATTTTCCGGTGGATTTTCTTGTCTTAGACATGGAGTATATGAGCAGTGGAAGTATGCCACCAAGGGAGACTTTTTCTAGCAACGGCAAATGCTTGCATTAACTATAGATCAGGAGAGATGGAAGTGTCTTTTGGGAATAGGAAACTGAGACTTAATGTGTTTAATGCTGGTTTAGGACCGATGCGTGAGGACGATAACGAGTGTTTCATGGTTGATGCTATTGACAGTCTAGTGGAGGCTCACGCCCTACAGATGTTATGTGATGATGCAATTTACACTCTTATGAATCTGTTTGTTGAGGAGATATGTAGCTTGAGTGTCATGTCTGAGATTCAGGAGGTTAGTGTGTATATGACTAGGTCGCTCACTCTAGAGCGTCGACCTTGGAACATCAAGTATGAACCCTTACCACTTTTGTCTAAGACAACACAACCGAGGTCAATTGAGTCTCCACCAGTCTTAGAGTTGAAGGTCTTACCTGATACTCTAAAGTATGTTTCCTTAGAACCCAACAAGACCTTACCCGTGATCATTGCCGCCAACTTAGATAGTGAGCAAGAGGAGAGATTACTGGCAGTCTTGACAACATATAAGGAAGCAATCGGTTGGTCGGCAGTTGATGTGCGAGGGATTAACCCTTCTTTGTGCATGCATCACATATTTTGTGAAAAGAATGTTAAACCAGTGCATGACGCTCAAAGAAGGTTAAACCCAAGCATGAAGGAGCTGGTGAAGAAAGAGGTGATCAAATGGCTTGATGCGAGTATCATCTACCCTATATCCGACAGCCAATGGGCGAGTCTGACCCATGTTGTACCTAAGAAGAGTGGTCTCATCGTTGTTGAAAATGAAAAAGGTGAGTGAATTCCTATCGTACTCACACAAGATGAAGAGTTTGCATTGACTATAGGAAGCTCAACCTAGCCACTAGGAAAGATCATTTCCAGCTCCCATTTATTGACCAAATCCTAGAAAAACTTGTAGGGCAGGCTTTCTATTGTTTTCTGGATAGCTATTTTGGATATAACCAAGTACCAGTTTCCCCCGAAGACTAAGAAAAGACCACGTTCACATGTCCTTTTGGTATGTTTGCCTTTCATCGCATGCCTTTCGGGGTTATGCAATGCACTGGCAATGCTTCAAAGGTGCATGTTATTGATATTTTCTGACATGGTGGGTCAATTCCTTAAGTCGTCATGGATGATTTTTCTATGTTTGGTGCATCTTTTGATGATTGTCTCGAAAAACTGGAGTTGGTGTTGAAACATTGTAAAGAGACAAATCTTGTTCTTAGTTGGGAAAAGAGCTATTTCATGGTTCAAGAGGGAATTGTCTTAGGTCATGTAGTTTCCAAGAAGGGGATAGCAGTGGATAAGGCAAAGGTAGAGTTGATTTCTCAACTACCACCACCTTCGTCGGTCAAACAAATTAGATCTTTCCTAGGCCATGTAGGATTTTATAGGCGTTTCATCCAGAATTTTAGCAAAATCTCTAAGCCTTTGTGTGATTTACTTGCTAAAGATGTGTCATTTGTTTTTGATGACTCTTGTATGATTGCCTTTACCATTTTAAAGGAAGTGTTGACCACAGCACCTATCATGCAACCTCCTGATTGGAACCTACATTTTGAAGTGATGTGTGATGCATCGGACTATGCCATTGGTGCAATCCTTGGCCAACAGGAGAATAAAAAGCTCATTGTGATCTACTACGCAAGCAAGACCCTCTCCGATGCTCAATGTAATTACACCACTACCGAGAAAGAGTTGCTTGCAGTAGTGTTCTCCCTTGATAAGTTTCGGTCTTATCTTCTTGGGTCTAGGATAGTTGTTTTTACAGACCACGTTATAGTTAGGTATTTATTAGAGAAGAAAGACACTAAGCGTAGACTAATTTGATGGATTTTGTTGTTGCAAGAGTTTGATCTAGAAATCAAAGATAAAAAGGTTAGTGATAATATGGTCGCCGATCACTTGTCTAGACTCTTTACAAAGTGTGTCCCTGGTCAATGTTTGAATGACTCTTTCCCGAATGAGCAATTATTTGTAATATCCCAATCCAAAGCACCTTGGTATGCCCATATAGTCAATTACCTGGACGTAGGACAATTACTATTAGGGTGGACCAAAACTCAGAAAGATCATTTTTTTGCAACCATCAAGCATTATTTTTGGGAAGACTCGGGCCTTTTTAGGGTGTGTGCAGACTAGATAGTTAGGAGATGTGTTCTCGACCACGAGTTTAGTAATATACTTGCATTTTGTCATTCTTATGCTTGTGGTGGTCATTAAAGTGGCAAGAGAACCTCTTTAAAGGTCCTCTAGTGTGGTTTTTATTGGCCCACTCTTTTTCGTGATGCATTCTTTTATTGTCGTACTCGTAATTCATGTCAAAAAGTAGGGAATATTGGTAGACGAGATATGATGCCCCTGAATCCTATTTTGATTGTGGAAGTGTTTGATGTGTGGGGTATTGATTTTATGGGTCCATTTTCCTCATCTTTTGGCTTTGAATATATCTTGCTTGCAATGTATTATGTGTCTCAATGGGAAAAAGCCATTGCCACTAGGACCAATGATCACAGGGTGGTCGTCAACTTTGTTCAATCGCACATCTTTAGCCGTTTCGGTCATCCGCGTGCCATCATCAGTGATGGTGGCTCGCATTTCACTAATAGGCACTTTGACTCACTATTGAAAAAGTACTCAATCACCGATCGAGTTGCCACACCTTATCACCCTCAAACTAGTGGACAAGTGAAATATGTTAATAGGGACATTAAGACCATCTTAGAGAAAATGGTACGACCCAATCGTAAGGATTGGTCGGTGCGTCTGGATGATGCACTTTGGGCCTATCGAACCACATATCGTACCCCTATTGGCATGTCCCCTTATCAGTTAGTTTTTGGGAAAGCATGTCATTTACCTGTAGAACTTGAACATAGAGCATATTGGGCCATAAGGAAATTCAATTTTGATATGACCACGGCCGATGACCATAGGAAACTTCAACTTTCGGAGTTAGATGAGCTAAGACACGAAACTTATGAGAACTCTCACATCTCTAAAGAGAAGACTAAAGCTTTTCACAATAAACGCATTGTTAGGAAGTCATTATTTCCTAATCAAAAAGTGTGGCTCTTTAACTCTAAGCTTCGCCTCTTTCCGGGGAAGCTTTGGTCACGATGAGATGACCCTTTTATTGTTCTTAATGTTTTCCCTCACGGAGCTATTGAAACCCGAAACCCAAAAACGGGACAAGTTTTTAAGGTGAATGGCCAAAGACTTAAACCTTATGTCGATGGCATTAATGATGGAGAGGTGATTGAGGAGTGTTCTTTATTAGAACCACATCAGCCATGTCAGTGCATTGAGTCTGGCTGAAGACTTTAAACTTAGAGCTTGTGGGAGGCAACCCATCTTCGTAAATATGTTTTTACTGCTTTTATGTTTTTGTCTTTATAGGAATTGCCATGTTTGGAGACTCATTAACTAGTCCAAGGCTATGCTTATGCATGCTCCACAAACTGTGTTGATGACAACCTCACCATTGTTCCTCAGGTTGTATCTCTCCACCTTATATGCTATTATTGTTATTTCTTGTTTCTCAAATATGTTGGACGATTTTAATGTTATTGATCATATTTCCATTTGAGATCATTTGATGCTAAGGGGAGCATGTTTGTAGTTGTGGGTCATTAAAGACAATGACATTTTAAGTTGGGGAGTGTTGATTGATTTTTATTTTTGTGGAGTGTGTTGTTGATGATGCTTTTGTGGAGATTGTGATATTTTTGTGAAGTGTTGTTGATGATGCTTTTGTGGAGATTGTGATATTTTTGTGAAGTATTGTTGATGATGCTTTTGTGGAGATTGTGATATTTTTGTGAAGTGTTGTTGATGATGCTTTTGTGGAGATTGTGTGTTGAATGGATTGTGCTTAAATTTTTGTGGCATGATGATGATATTTTTTTGTTTAAAATATGTTGAATCTTACTCTTGTAAGTCCAAAAGTGGTAAAAGTGAACTAAATTGAGTTATTTTTAAAATTTTTCATGAATTCATGCATATTCACAATTTTAGAAGCAATTGAGGTGCTAGTTGAAAGGTTTTGTGAGGTTTTTGAAACTGGTTTGTTACAACATGGTTTTAAACATTGAACTATTGGTTCTGTTTTTTGCTAGGTTTGTCCATAATTGTGATTAGATACTGTTTTGTGTAAATGTCATGTGTTTTTGTGTTTATGCAAGTCTCCCACACACTTTACATGCCCATGGAGCAAAGTTTCATTTATTATCTTGCGTGTGTTAAAAGTGCTTAAATGTTGCTTGATGATTTGGTTTTGGTTTTGATTTGTAGTCTAGTTGACTCGAGTGATTACGCCCGAGGGGTGTTCTACACCTAATCCCCTAAAGCTATCTAGCTTGGGAGTGATTGACCTAAAGCCCGTTACATGGGTCCTCTAGAAAGCTTAAGAAGTCATTACATAGATCATGAGCTTTATACAAAAAAAAAAAAAAAAAAAAAAATAATATTAAAAAAAAAAAAAAAAAAAAAAAAAAAAAAAAAAAGGTGATGAATGAAAAGAAATTATATATCATAATCTTGTGTGGAAAATGAGCATTATGTTGCATGTACATAAGTTGGGGAGTTTTGCATGACATTTTAACATTGTGATATGAATATGAAATGTGTGTTTGAGAAGCTTGAATGGAGATAGGCAAATCTTGACAGAAACTTTAGTTCTTTAGTTATGATTCTGTTGTTTGCTTGTTATGTTCAAATTCTTCACTTTACCTTTTGATGAATGTCTTGGTTGTTGATGAGTATGGTTGTGTATGGTTTTGTGAGAATGTTGAAAGAGTTCTTTTAACTTTACTTGAGGACGAGCAAATAGTAAGTTAAGGAGTGTGTTAGAGTCATGAAAGTGACTCTAATTTGGTGATAAAAGACCCTATGTGTGATTAAAATGAAATCACATTGAGATAATTAAAGAATTTATGAATTTATTCACGAAAATCGCTTCCTAATATTTTTCTTATGAATTTAACATATTTAGAATGATTTTGAAAGGGTATGAGTTGATATTAGTTTGTGGTTTATGGATTAAGGGTGATTTTGTCTCATTTATGCTGTTTAGAGGGTAAACTATCATATTTATAAGGGTTGATATTGTCACTTTTCAATTGTATAGGGACCAAAGTGATAATTTTTAGTTTGTCTATAAAAAGAAAGCGAAAGGTCGTGAACGTGAGCGTTATTCATCCATTTTCTGACGACTCATCGTTTTCTTTTCTGGCAAACTCTGGCGACGATCCATTTTCTGCGTCCACTGATCATCAACATCATCTCGTCAACGCCACCATGATCACGCACCACCATCGCAACGTTTTGCATTCCGCTGCCGTGACTCTTCATCTTTCAACCATGATTTTTCCTTTTTTCGATGAACTCCGGCGACGTTTGGGCTCCTTGGTGGTCGATCTATCTTCCCCACGGTAGGATCTATCCTTTGCAAGCTTCAGTCGCTAGAATCCGCCAAATCACCGCCGCGCCTCTTCATCTTCTAGCTGCAATCTCGCTCATTTTTGACGACCTTTCATCTTCCTAGGACCTGATCTGAACTCCCCATCACCAGAGCTTTCCATCGGTACCTTCGGATCCCATTTCCACCACCATTTTCTAGAAGACCCGTCGGAAAATTAACGTTTTCTGGCGAGTGTGAGTATTCATATTCCGGGCTATCCATTGGTCATTTTCACCCCTTCTTCGCATCATGTCATCGTCAGTTACTTCCTCTCTGCCATGATCAACTTCGTTTCCACTGTTTCAGCCTCCGTCATCACCACCATGAGCGGCTGAGTTCCCAGTTGTCTGTTACGACGTAGGCAAGATTGGGATTGACTCCACGACTCTACTCATCAGCTCTCGACTAGTTGGATGAGCCCGATTATAGGACATTTGGTAGTATTGTGTTTCGAATTATATTTGTTTTCATTTCATGTTTGATTTCGATAGTTTAATATGGTTTGAGCATAATTTGTGATGAATATTGTTGTCCATTGTGATTTAATGTTTTCATAGAACTCGCTGAATGATAAATGTTGGTTTGAAATAATTAAATGATGAATATTGCTTTTCATTACTTTGCATCGATTGTAATTGAGTTGTGTTCGGATTTAATTTCATTTCTACTGTTGTTGCGTTTATTGTGAAGTTGGTTGATTGGAAGATACATGTTGACAAATTGTATTTGTTAATCGCATACCAACTAGTGGCATTGCCTTGTAGCGTTTATCGGCGTTCAATGATAGTCTTTAACCAATCGAACTTGAGTGATCGGGTGAGACAGGATAGATTATACCTAGAGTGCCAGAAAGCCATTTCATTGATTTACCTTGCCTTGTAGGTTTAGGGGATCGTAAAGGGTGGAGGAGAATTGTGTGAGTTGGTCTCGTGTCGAACCAAAACCGTAACGGCAACGTTTTTATTATAAAGTCTTTATTAGTTTTAATTTCACACTTTTATTATTTGCATTTAGTTTGTTTAGTTTCATTAATCAAATTGCCAATTTCATTTCCACTACTCAAAATACATTAGGTTGTTAGTCTTGCTCCCTATGGATTCGACCCTGCTTACCGCTAACTATGATATTTAGGTTCAATTTTGTGATTGTGACGACCGGTTCGACAAGTGGGGAGTGAAAAGAAATAGAATAACATGGAGAAGATAATAAAAATGAGGGCATTCTTATAATTGACTAAGGGACATAGATGGAATTTTTAGAAAGTGCAAGGGTAAAATGAGAAACTATATATATATATATTATAAGAGTTCAAGAGGAGAAACCCTAGCCACTATACCCCTCCATTCATGCCATTTCTCTACCCAAATTCTCTCAAATTTCTTCACTAAATTTCCAAGGAAATTCATAGGATTTTGGCAAGACTTCGATAGATTTTCAATCTTAAGCATCCAAAGGTAACATTCTTGCACCAAGAAGTGAGATTAAATTTTAAAGTTTTGAATTCTTATGGTTGTATATGCTTAGGGTGTAAGAGGAAAGAGAATTCTACCAAAGAGAGATTATAGTGTTGGAGTTGCTTAAATTCAAGGTAAGTAAATCCAACTTTAGCCTTGATTTAATCACAAGTTGTGTAGAGAAATTTAGTTTATGTTGTATTTGTGTTTGGATGATGAGAAATTATGGATTGAAAATGGAGGTTGTTTGATATGTGAATTTTATGACCATGAGAAGTAATTTATTAGTATATGATGTATGTGATGAAACTTGATTCATTAGTATGTGTAGAGAATTGATTTATTAGTATGGGATGAGAATTGATTTATTAATATGTGATTAGAATTGATGTATTTATATGTGTTGAGTTGATGAAATTTTGGATGAAAAATGAAAGTATGGATGTGGAAAGGGAAAGTATGGATGTGGAAAGGTGGAGGATGAATTTCAGCTAGGTTGATTGTTGGCTTTAGGGAGTTCTTACTCCTATTTTGGTGGCTTGAGAAAGATATGGAAGTATAGCCAACTTAGTATTTGCATGTGCATATGAATTGTTTGATGAAAATCCTAAGAGAAAACATGTTACCATGGTTGCCCTGTCAAATCCGTGGCCTTCTGAGTGATTTTTGAGCATCTTACATATCGAACTGGGTTGAGACCTAAACATAAAAGTTGTAGCCCTTTCTCTAAGCTTTAAAATGAGACAAGATCATAGCAATCCGATGTGTATAACTCGAGATATGCCTCCTTGAATATGACCTATACAGAATGACTACCTCAAAAGTGCTTCCAATTTATTAGTTTATTTTTAGTCTAATAATCTATGATTGATTTCAAGTATGGGATTATTGTTGGTAGAGAATACTAGTTCCCTAATGATATCTTTATATGCCATAATGCATTCTCACATTCTCACATTTGCATTTAGAAAGAATAGCAAAGAATGAGCATATTTCCATGCACATACACATGTATGAGAACATTAAAGAATAAAAGAAAGAAAGAAAAGAAATAAATTGTATAATCATCCTCTAAAGAATATAATTAAAGAAGTTCAAATCTGAAATTTTATTTAAAGAAATGTAAAAAGATAAGAGAGGAGAAGGTTGTTACGATGGGGAATCTTGGCCCACATGCATGCCGCCTTTAGTGAGCGGCCTTAGAATAAGAAAAAAGAATTTGTATAGTCCGTTAGAAGTGCATGTGGATGAGGACGGTACCCAGCAGAGCATACCTACATGCACACTGCCTTTAGTGAGCCTCGGAATAAGAGAGAAGAATTCGTACAGTCCGTTAGAAGTGCATGTAGATTAGGATTGTACCCACTTACACGGCCAGGATTCCAAATCCATGCCTCAACCAAGTCCGATCGGCAAACAAGAAAAGAAAATAAAATAAAAGAAAGAAAAGAACAAAGAAAGAAAAGAAATAAAAGAATAGAGAAAGAAAAGAATAGAAAAGAAAGAAAGAATAGAAAAGCAAGAAAAACAGAAAAGAAAGAATAGAAACAGAAAAGAAGAAGAGAAACAGAAAAAGAAAGAAAACAGAATAAGAAAAAAAAAAATGCAATGCATAGAAAAAGTTTATGCATTTGTGTATATACATCATGCCATTTCTACTATCCCGAGTTAGTTTCCCTATTTGTGCTTACATATCGGTAAGTGAGAAACTAAAATCTTATAAAGGGTAGAGAAGAATTGAGAAGTTTGGTGTAAGGAAAAAAAATCCAAGATCTGAGTAACAAAGAAAGAATAGAAGCATTGTGGGTTTACTTACTGAGTAGTTAGTGCTCACCCCGTTGATTTCACTGTTTTTGTAGGTAGTAGATGAGATGCGGTCAGATCGGACGTCAAGTAGCGGAGGAGAAAGGCAACACTGTCTGACTGTATTTTGAGTTTATTTTTGTGACTATGGTACTTGATGTAGATATTTATATATAACAGTAATGCTACTTTTGGGTCCACTATCTTATACTTATGTACATATATGTTTTCTATAACATATTTAGTGATTTCTTAATATATTTTCCCAAAGTATACTAGCTAAAGAAAGTTATTACAACCAGCTGGTTCAACTGGTTAGACCAATGATTCGACACTGTTCTGTTGGTTCAACCCTAGGTAAATCCGGTCTAACTGTTATAACCAGGTTTAGGATTTACTCGATTCGGATAAGGTTCTGGTTCTAGGTTGGACAAGTACCGACCGATCCGATCCGGTCTAGGTTTTAAAATAATGATAGTTAAATTAATTAAATTATCCTTGCTTTATTGAAGTCTTAAAGTGGTGAAAAGTTGATTAACTTTATAAACTTTCATTTTTTTTGAAAACCATTGACAAAAGAACATATATTTGAACCTTTGATTCTCTTGGTTGTTTTCTCTTTCCTTTTTTTCTCCCATATTGAGTTAAATTTCACCTTTTTCCTTTTTTTTTTCTTTTTAATTAATGCCAAATTTCTTTCCTTTTTTTAAAGTTCAATGTGAAGATATAGTTTTTTAATAAAAATTTTGATTTATGGTCATTTTTTATTGTTTTTCGATCGACTCATTTTGGAAGAAGTGATTCAATCGGTGCAAAAGAAGTGATTCAATCGGCGCAAAAAAATAAATTAATATTATAGAAAAATGGTTCCTGAGTTGAGCAGTCCAATCGATGATGTTAGCATGAGGTAATAAAATTTTAAATCTCTAATAATTAATAAATTTCTAAAATAAATCCATCCAAATCCAAAATCCAAATAACACGATAACATAAATAAAATAAATCTAAAATCGAAATCCAAAGAATTTTAAGATTTTTATCATGCCATGTTGATATCACCGGTCTGACGATTCGGCACTGTTCCGTTGGTTCAACCCTAGGTAAATCCGGTCTAACTGCTATAATTTGGTTTAAGATTTACTCGAATTGGATAAGGGTTTGGTTCCAGGTCGGATTGGTATTGGCTAATTTGATCCGGTTCGGGTTTTAAAACAATAGCCTTAAAGTGGTGAAAATTAATTAAATTATCCTTGCTTTATTGAAGTCTTAAAGTGGTGAAAAGGTGATTAACTTTATAAACTTTCATTTTTAGCGAAAACCATTGACAAAAAGGGGACATATATTTGAACCCTTGATTCTCTTGGTTGTTTTTTCTTTCTTTTTTCTCTCATATTGAGTTAAATTTCACCTTTTTCCTTTTTTTTTTCTTTTTAATTAATGCCAAATTTCTTTCCTTTTTTTAAAGTTCAATGTGAAGATATAGTTTTTTAATAAAAATTTTGATTTATGGTCATTTTTTATTGTTTTTCGATCGACTCATTTTGGAAGAAGTGATTCAATCGGTGCAAAAGAAGTGATTCAATCGGCGCAAAAAAAAATAAATAAAATTATAGAACAATGGAAAGTTGTTGAATTAAGTATTAAACCCAGAAATGTTATTTTAATATTTTGTGATATTTGGTCTTTTATATTTTTCTCTCTAGAAGAAGCAACTTTATGGGTGGAAAAAGAAAAGTTATAGAATGACGGAATATTTTCTTGAGCCATCAAGAAATGATACCAAAATATACATTGATATACAGGAATAAATTATTTAAAGTAATTTATAATGTCAATTTGATATCAAGATAGTGTCATTTTAAGATATTAACTCAAAATGATAAAACAAACATATTGTTCATAAAATATTTTAATAGATCAAATGCATAATGGATAAAAGTTGGCTATTGTCATAGTATATAGCAATTTTTTTATTCTTATTTCATTAAGGGTATGTTTGGTACGACTTCTTCTAATAGAGCTTATAAAAGAAAAACTTAATTATTAGATTAGAGTTTATAAGAGTAGAGCTTTTATAAACAATTTGTTTGTAATTTGGTTAAAACTAGTATTAATTACCCAAAAAGACTTTAATAGAAGTAAATGGTAGGGGTTCGGTTCGGGTACCCTGCACTTTTAGAAGAACACGGAACCAACGGTTCCTTGAAATTTGGAACCAGAACGGAACCGACGGGTCCGGTCCTAGGTACCTAGAACCGAACCTGTAACAACAGTTTCGTTCCGGTTCTGGGTACTCTGTAAAATTACATTACCCCCAAAGTTTTTAAAATAGTAAAAAAAACTTTAAAAACTTACAAATACCCCCCACCTGGCACTTGTTAACAAAAATAAAATTACAAATTATAAATTCAAAATTACAAACCCATTACTTGTGAAAGGTAGATTCTCAAAGTCAAACCAACTTACTTTAAATGTTATGAAATATAAATAAATGTTCACATTACTTTTTCTACAAAAGTTTTATTAACCCCCCAATATTTAATTTTATTTATATTAGTCTCGGTTCCTAGTTCTTGGTTCCAGTTTCGGTTCCTAACTATAGGAACCGGAATGGAACCGACAGAACGGTTCCAAAAATTTGAAACCGGAACCTATCCATTGACGATTGGTTCTGGAAGGAACCGAAACCGAAACCGAAACCAAACCCAGGGTACCCACCGGTTCCGGTTCCAACCAGTTCTTTGAGACACCCCTAGTAAATGGTATCAAATATGAATAGAGTAAGGATATTTTTGAAATTTCAATAATTTAAATAAGCCCAGAAAGTGCTACAAGCCGTAAATTAACTTATAAGAACTTTTGAAATGTAACCAAATAGTCTAAATTTTTTTAAAAGTACTTATAACTTTAAATAAGCTTTTCAATCAATAGATTAGCACAACCAACAAACTAATAAACATTATATTCTTGTTGTTTTATATGGTAGAATTAAGTAACAATCAGCTTAAAATTGTAATGTAGAAAAGAGCAGCGGTAAAGAAATTAAGGAAGATTCTGTCAGACGGAATAAGTTCAAAATTTGAATTCCACAAGTTACTTCATCAAATCTTTTTAAGGGAATTTATAAGAAAACAAATAACCAACTCTTATTAAATGATAATGAGATATTTCAGTCTAATAAACTTATTTTGCAATCAACCGTCAATAAATTATGTTATCTGTCTTCACCTGCCTTGTGAATTACAATTTGAGGTCCTTAGATAGAAATACAGTCTTAATTTGATGTGGTTGTAATCAAGTAGGTAGACTTCTACCAATAAAATAAAAAGTTCAGACAGAGAAGAGCACAATTTGTGCTTTATCTACATAAATTAAGGTAAATGTTCTGTTTTGTCATAGATAGGTGAGCTCAGCTCTCTATTGTATTGTATTACAATAGACATGTTAGCTCCATGTTAATGGATGATTATTTATATGTTCCTAGTTATTCCTTTCCTTTTCCAGCATACATAATAATTTTAATGAATCATGTCATTGCTGACCCACACTTTTTATTTATGAGTTTGTAGAAACGTCATTTCTACATTGAGCTTTGCATTGTACAATCTCTGTTCTTGTCAAAGAGACATTTTTACATGGCTTTCATCATCTTCTTCCTCCATTATCCTTCAATCGAAAATATGAAGTGTTCCTGAGTTTTAGAGGAGAGGATACTCGTGATACCTTTACTAGTCATCTCTTTGCTGCATTGTGTCAAAAGCAAATTCAAACCTTCATTGATGATGATGGACTTAAGAAAGGAGATGATATTTCCCCTGCACTCACTAAAGCAATTAAAGAATCAAAGATTGCAGTAATTATTTCTCAAAAAACTATGCTTCTTCCAAATGGTGCTGGATGAACTTGTGGAGATTATTGAGTGTAAGAAAATGAATGGCCAAATAGTTATACCAGTTTTTTATCATGTAAAGCTATCAGATGTACGGAATCAAACTGGAAGTTTGAGGATGCTTTTAGAGAGCACGAACAAAATCTGAAGGTTATGCCAGCAAAAGTGCGAAGATGGAGAGCTGCCTGACTGAGCATCAATCTATGGGAAGGGCTTCTATGGTGATAAAGTGAGTTTGCCTCTTTTCTATATGTAAAACTTTCTATAGCTTTTACATAGAAAGGACCATGTGGTGCATGCCTTTCATTAGCTCTCCAAATATATGAAAATTTTACTTTAGTTATCTCACTAGCTTAAATACGATTAAGTTCATTTCTAATTTTCTGATATCTCTAATCTATCATGGCATTTTTTTTAACTCAGCATTTTCTTTTTCATATATGCTAGGCCGGAGTCTAAACTTGTAGCCGAGATTCTCAAAGAAATTTTGTAGCAATTGAATGAGCTATCACCCTCAAGTGATTGTGAAGGCCTAGTTGGAATAGAATCACGCATTGATGATATATATGAAATCATTATTACATATTGAGTTGCCAGATTTTAGAATAATAGGAATGTGGGGGATGGGTGGAATTGGGAAAACAACTATTGCCGGACTAGTGTTTAACCAACTTTGTAGTAAATTTGAAGGTTGTTGTTTCATTGCAAATGTTAGGGAAGAATAAAAAAGATGTGGATTGTGTTAGAATTTGAGATAGGTCTAACCCCTCACCCAAAAGGCCTTGTTGAATGGGAGGATTACCCCCTCTTATAACCCAATAGGCTTGAGCGTGCCTAGTCGATGTGGGACTCCAACACTCCCCCTCACAGTCAAGCCCATATGTTGGGTCATGCCTGTTATTAGAGGTAGTTGCTGGCTCTAACTCCTCACTCGCTGGTCAAACGCTTAGCTCAACTAAACCTGGGTTCTGATACCATGTTAGAATTTGAGGTGGGCCTAACTCCTCATCCAAAAAGCCTTGTTGAATGGGAGGATTATCCCCTCTTATAACCCAATAGGCTTGAGCGTGTCTAGTCGATGTAGGACTCCAACAGATTGGTTCATTTGCGAAATCAAGCTCTTTCTCAAATATTAGAAGAAAACCTGAAACAGGTTCTCCTGCTATACCTGCACCTGTTAGCAGAAGACTTTGGCACAAAAAGGTTTTAATTGTTATTGATGATGTAAATGAATTAGGACAACTAGAATTTTTAATCGGAGGGCTTCCTCAATTTGCTCCAGGAAGTAGGGTCATTATAACTACAAGAGATAAACAAGTGCTTTGTAGTTATAGAGTGTGTTGGTGAAAGGCTGAAAAGTGCAAATGATCAAAGTTAGAGGAGATGATTGTAATTTCTCATATGTCACTAACAAGCAACGGTGTCGTTTTGGAATTGTTAAGAGCAGTTGTCTTCTTCATTTCATAAGCTCCCTACTTTACTCTTTTACGTCTTTACTTTCTCTTCTTCGAAGCTCTGTATATAAATCCCTAACATTGTAATCTCATCATTTTTTTTTCTCAAGATTCAATAATATTGAATTCCCTTTCTCTTCATTTTTTCGATTTCTTTCAGTTTCTTCTCATGGTATCAGAGCCAAAGACTAACGTCAATGGCAAAAATTTCTGGAAACAATAGCTCTAACGAGAACTTTGTGAAGATGTTTGGCAGCTCAACTTCAGTTTTCTCGTCTAGTCTTCAAGTTGTCAGTCCGAAGCTAACAAGAGATAATTACAGAGATAATTATCGCTTCTGGAGATCGCAAATCTTATCAGCTGTCGGAGCTCATGATCTTGAAGAACGCTNTATATTTGAACCTTTGATTCGTTTGGTTGTTTTTTCTTTCCTTTTTCTCTCATATTGACTTAAATTTCACCTTTTTTTTTCCTTTTTTTTTTTTTTTTGAGAAATAAAGCCAAATTTCTTTCCTTTCTTTAAAGTTCGATGTTAAGGTATAGTTTTTTAATAAAAAATTTTATTTATGGTCATTTTTATTGTTTTTTGACTGACTCATTCTGTAAGAAGTGATTTAGTCGGTGCAAAAGAAGTGATTCAATCGGCACAAAAAAATAAATAAATATTATAGAACAATGGAAAGTTGTTGAATTAAGTATTAAACCCAGAAATGATATTTTAATATTTTGTTGATATTTGGTCTTTTTTAATTATTTTCTCTCTAGAAGAAGCAACTTTATTGGGTGGAAAAAGAAAAGTTATAGAATGACGGAATATTTTCTTGAGCCATCAAGAAATGATACCAAAATATTACATTGATATACAGGAATAAATTATTTAAAGTAATTTATAATGTCAATTTGATAAAACAGATAGTGTCATTTTAATGATATTTAACTCAAAATGATAAAACAAACATATTGTTCATAAAATTATTTTAATAGATCATATGCATAATGGATAAAAGTTTGGCTATTGTCATAGTACTAAGCAATTTTTTTATTCTTATTTCATCTAAGGGTATGTTTGGTACGACTTCTTCTAATAGAGCTTATAAAAGAAAAACTTAATTATTAGATTAGAGTTTATAAGAGTAGAGCTTTTATAAACAATTTGTTTGTAATTTGGTTAAAACTAGTATTAATTTACCCAAAAAGACTTTAATAGAAAGTAAATGGTAGGGGTGTTCGGTTCCGGGTACCCTGCACTTTTTGAAAGAACCGGAACCAACGGTTCCTTGAAATTTGGAACCAGAACCGGAACCGACGGTTCCGGTTCCTAGGTACCTAGAACCAGAACCTGTAACAACAGTTTCGTTCCGGTTCTGGGTACTCTGTAAAATTACATGACCCCCCAAAAGTTTTTAAAATAGTAAAAAAAACTTTAAAAACTTACAAATACCCCCCCACCTGGCACTTGTTAACAAAAATAAAATTACAAATTATAAATTCAAAATTACAAACTCCATTACTTTGTAAAGGTAGATTCTCAAAAGTCAAACCAACTTACTTTAAATGTTATGAAATATAAATATAAATGTATTCACATTATTTTTTCTACAAAAAGTTTCTATTAACCCCCCTAATATTTAATTTTATTTTATATTAGTCTCGGTTCCTAGTTCTTGGTTCCAGTTTCGGTTCCTAACTATAGGAACCGGAACTGGAACCGACAGTAACGGTTCCAAAAATTTGAAACCGGAACCTATCCATTGACGATTGGTTCTGGATAGGAACCGAAACCGAAACCGAAACCAAACCCAGGGTACCCACCGGTTCCGGTTCCAACCAGTTCTTTTGAACACCCCTAGTAAATGGTATCAAATTAATGAAATAGAGTAAGGATATTTTTGAAATTTCAATAATTTAAATAAGCCCAGAAAGTGCTACAAGCCGTAAATTAACTTATAAGAACTTTTGAAATGTAACCAAATAGTCTAAATTTTTTTAAAAGTACTTATAACTTTAAATAAGCTCTTTCAATCAATAGATTAGCACAACCAAACAAACTAATAAACATTATATTCTTGTTGTTTTATATGTTAGAATTAAGATAACTAATCAGCTTAAAATTGTAATGTAGAAAAGAAGCAGCGGTAAAGTAATTAAGGAAGATTCATTTCAGACGGAATAAGTTCAAAATTTGAATTCCACAAGTTACTTCATCAAATCTTTTTAAGGGAATTTATTAAGAAAACAAATAATCCAACTCTTATTAAATGATTAATGAGATATTTCAAGTCTTATTAAACTTCATTTTTGTAATCAACCGTCAATAAATTTATGTTATCTGTCTTCACCTGCCTTGTGAATTTACAATTTGAGGTCCTTAGTTAGAAATACAATCTTAATTTGATGTGGTTGTAATCAAGTAGGTAGACTTCCTACCAATAAAATAAAAAGTTCAGACAGAGAATGCACAATTTTGTGCTTTATCTTACATAAATTAAGGTAAATGTTTGTGTTTTGTCATAGATAGGTGAGCTCAGCTCTCTTATTGTATTGTATTACAATAGACATGTTAGCTCCATGTTAATGGATGATTAATTTATATGTTCCTAGTTATTCCTTTCCTTTTCCAGCATACATAATAATTATTTATTTGAATCATGTCATTGCTGACCCAAACTTTTTTATTTATGAGTTTGTAGAAACGTCATTTCTACATTGAGCTTTGCATTGTACAATCTCTGTTTCTTGTCAAAGAGACATTTTTACATGGCTTCTTCATCATCTTCTTCCTCCATTATCCTTCAATCGAAATATGAAGTGTTCCTGAGTTTTAGAGGAGAGGATACTCGTGATACCTTTACTAGTTATCTCTTTGCTGCATTGTGTCAAAAACAAATTCAAACCTTCATTGATGATGATGGACTTAAGAAAGGAGATGATATTTCCCCTGCACTCATGAAAGCAATTAAAGAATCAAAGATTGCAGTAATGATTTTCTCAAAAAACTATGCTTCTTCCAAGTGGTGCTTGGATGAACTTGAAGAGATTATTGAGTGTAAGAAAATGAATGGCCAAATAGTTATACCAGTTTTTATAATATAAAGCCATCAGATGTACGGAATCAAACTGGAAGCTTTGAGGATGCTTTTCAAGGGCACGAACAAAATCTGAAGGTTATGCCAGCAAAGGTGCAAAGATGGAGAGCTGCTTTGACTGAAGCATCAAATCTATGTGGAATGGATTCAATGGTGATAAAGTAAGTTTGCCTCTTTTATATATATAAAACTTTCTATAACTTTTACATGGTAAGGACCATGTGGTACATGCCTTTCATTAGCTCTCCAAATATCTGAAAATTTTACTTTAGTTATCTCACGAGCTTAAATACCATTAAGTTCATTTCTAATTTTCTGATACTTCTATCGTGGCATTTTTTTAACTTAGCATTTTTCTTTTTCATACATGCTAGGCCAGAGTCTAAACTTGTAGCCGAAATTATCAAAAAAAATTTGAAGCAATTGAATGATGTATCACCCTCAAATGTTTGTGAAGGCCTAGTCGGAATAGATGCACGCATTGATGATATGAAATCATTATTACATATTGAGTTGTCAGATTTTAAAATAATAGGAATATGGGGTATGGGTGGAATTAGCAAAACAACTATTGCCGGAGTATTTTTTAACCAAATTTGTAGTCAATTTGAAGGTTGTTGTTTCATTGCAAATGTTAGGGAAGAATCAAAAAGACGTGGATTGGTTAATGTGCGAAATCAAGCTCTTTCTCAAATTTTAGAAGAAAAACTGAAAACAGGTTCTCCCATTATACCTGCATCTATTAAGAAAAGGCTCCAACACAAAAAGGTTTTAATTGTTATTGATGATGTGAACGAAATAGGACAACTAGAATTTTTAATTGGAGGGCTTCCTCAATTTGGTCCAGGAAGTAGGATCATTATAACTACAAGAGATAAACAATTGCTTTGTAGTTATAGAGTGAATCACATATATGAAGTCAAGAGATTAAAAGACAATGAAGCTCTTCTACTCTTTTGCAATCATGCCTTTAAAACCAACCATCCAGATTTGGACTTTAAGGTGTTGTCAAGGACGATAACTGATTATGCCAATGGCAATCCATTAGCACTTAAAGTATTAGGTTCCTCCCTATATCAAAAGAGTAAACAAGAATGGGAAGGTGCATTCTGTGAATTAAGGAAAATTTCCAATCCCATTGTTTATAATGTGTTGAGAGTTAGCTACGATGGATTGAATGTAGAGCAAAAAAACATATTTCTAAATATCAATCATGTAACAGAAAATAGTTGTTACATCTCTTCGCAATTTGAACTTGGAGTTCTACTTGATAAGTCATTGATCTTTACAACACAATCTAATAGGATACAAATATCCTATTTACTCCAAGAGATGGGTTGGGAAATTGTTCGTCAAGAATCATTAACCGTGCCAGGGAAACGTAGCCAATTGTGGGATCATAAAGATGTATTTCATGTATTGAAGACGAACACTGTAAGTTTCAAATATTTGAGTTGTTTCTTCTACCAAAATTTCTATCAAATGATATTGAGTCACGTAATACTTGTATAAATTTTAGGAATTAAGATTGTATGTTTCATGCTAACCTACTCTTTTCTTTGGTATACATGAAGGGGACTGACGCAGTTGAAGGGTTGTTAGATATATCCAAAATCCCAGACCTGCATTTGAGTTCCAAAGCCTTCACAAATATGTCGAAGCTTAAATTTTTAAAGTTCTATGTACCTGGTCGGCATTTTGGAGAGTTGGTAAACATCAATAAAGTGTATCTTTCCCGAGGACTAAAATATCTCTCTAATGAATTGAGATATTTATATTGGCATGAATATCCTTTGAAAAGATTGCCATCGAATTTTAATCCGAAGAACCTAATTCGACTATCCTTGCCGTATAGTAATATTGATGGACAGTTCTGGGTGGATACAAAGGTATGATTTTGATTGTTAAAAATATTATTTAACTATGGGGAGATATAGATAATATGTTAAGTTTAATGATTTATTAATTTATTGGAATCATTTTCTTGTTTTACAGCACGGTTTTGGTTTCAAATTGTACAGCATTTCTTCACCTACCAATTATCTGGTCAACCTTCATAACTTGTATCTGAGAGGCTGTAAGAGTATTCAAAGATTTCCAAGTGACATTCATTTTGTATCGCTTGTCAGACTTAATCTATCGCAATGCATTAATCTCAAAGAATTTCCTCAGATTTCGGGGAATGTGAAATATTTATATTTAAATGGAACTGCAATAAACGAGGTACCCTCGTCAATTTCTCGTCTAACTAATCTTTGTGATTTATATCTACAATATTGCAGAAGGCTGAAAAGAATCTCAGCTAATATTTGCGAGTTGAAATATCTTTTTCGGCTTCTTGTTTCGTATTGCAGAGTTTCTACAACTCAATTACTATTCTCTCCCCGAAATTAGAAAGAAATTACTTGCTTAAAGTTATGTTTCTGCAATATAACAGACTTTCCCGAAGATCTGTGCAAATTATCCTCTCTGAAATGTTTAGATCTCCGTGGAAACAATTTTGAGCATCTTCCCTCAAGTATCAAGCAGCTATGTCAGCTGAAAAGTCTTTACCTACAGAACTGCGATATGCTTCAATCAATACCAGAGCTTCCGCTGGCACTAGTATATTTAGATGCTAGATCTTGCTGTCGACTCCAATCATTACCAAAGCCTCCATCAAATATAGAGGTATTGGATGAAGCGGAACTAGAAATAGTATCTGAATATTGTCTGCAACTGCAAAATACGGTAGATAAGTTTATAAGATTGAGTTTTATGAGCTGCCTGAAGCTGAATCGGAATGCAGACATTTTGGGAAATTCAGACGAGAGAATTGAACAAATGGCGATTTTAGCACTAAGACTCTGTTACGAAAAGGTTACTCTCTTCTTATGTCCCTCTCACTCGCACAATCTCTCTCTTATCAGATATTATGAATTTCATATTTCAGGTATTTGATAGAATACCTGGAGTCTTGTTATGTTTACCTGGGAGCGAAATTCCTAAGAGGTTTAGGCATCAAAGCTCAGGTTCAATTATAATTATTGAGCTACCTCAGCATTGGGATTATTACAATAGAAGGTTCATGGGATTCGCTTTCGCTGCTATTTCTGTAGTTGGGGAGAATGATGACGAAATCTCAAACGCGCTTGATATCTCATGTAATTACCGTTTTAAAGATAATTACGGTAACAAAGTTCGCTTTGGTTGGCATTGCGGTCTCAGCATAAATCATAAGAACTTGAATAATCCAGATCACATCATACTGGCATATCGTCCTTGTATGAATACTAGGCTAGTCGAGGATGGATATACAAATATCAGATTTAACTTCAGGGCAATGAAAGATGTACTCGGACAAAGACAAGTTTGCACAGTCAAAAGTTGCGGGGTTCATCCACTATTTCTAAAACCCAATATGACCCAGCCCAGCACCAGTGGAAGTAGAGGACCAAATGACGAAACCCCTGCCACTTAACTATAAGAGGAAGTTTCTTTTGATGGACTTTTTGTCTTTCGGCTTCTGGATCATGTTAAGGTTATTATCGACTGAATCTTAATTGGTTCTATTTTTTTTCTTTTTTAATTTATTTTAATTTCATTACTAAGTACTTCAATTTAAACAGGATAATGTTTATATTGAAGTTCTGAACTCTGAAGGTACAGCTTGTCTGGTGAAGTTATGAACCACTCCAAAAGTTACGAACTATGAAGGTACCCAGAAACTTTTTGTTATTATTCACTAGTACTTTTCTAGTTACAATACTATTGATTACCTCCTGCATGAGTGAGAAATTGATGATGGCTATTCCTTGTAACTCACGAACCGCTGCACATACTAGAAATTGATTTTGATGGCCAGGGCTAATTATTGCATCAAAGAAGATCATACTCGTTAATCATGCAACGTAATGTTACAATTGTACAACAGCTTAGTTTGGTTCAGATTTGAGGATAAACAAGCTGAATTGAGAAATAGCTATCTCTCTTTCTAAAATAATTGTCAATAAATCATTATTGATATAAGATTTTACTGACAATATTATAGTGTTCTCCTTTATCATCAACTTGAAACAGGAATTAAAAAAATTTGTTTTGCGGATTCTTGGTATTTGTCATTGCTTTAAACTTCTTAGATTTTAAAATTTTCCTCACAGGTTTGCATTGCTAAATTGAATCCAAGTTATGTGGCGGACTTGGATAATTATGTTCTTTGGCAGGATATATATTACTGTTGCTGATTTTCTTTAATCTTTTGTAGTAGCTAATTATTAAAACAATTTAAAAAATTTCTACATTTAAACAGCCAGGGAAGATGCATCAAATCTGATGAAAGCGATTTGCTTCTGAGAGTTAGTGGGCTGGAACAATTTCATTGGCTACTTATAATGGTAACCAATGTTTAAACTTTTGTTTCTACATAATTAACTTTGTTATCTGATATTTGAAACTAATTAAATTTCGCTGTCCACATATTGTAGGAGCTACATTCGACAAGCTGGATGCTCTGTTTATAATTGGATATTTTGATGGTTTTCAATTGTCACACTTACCAGGACAGCAGCAAGAAAGATTTCTTGTATCAATGAGGAGAAGCTTTTGGGTCTTTCTTGATTACAAGGGTGATTTTGCTTTCTCTGAGAAATGGCACAAGCTTCAGTGGGAGAGCGGTTCAATTTCAGTTTTGAAGTGCTTAAAACAACCCATATTGACCCGTCGCCGTAATGGATTAAGTGGTTAGAATGCCATTCTAAATTCAAAAACGTGTAGATCTACATTTACAAAGAGTATGATATGCTGGTACCTTAGCAAACTCGGAACTAATTCATCCAAATATTTATCATTGATGGGCCAATGCTCCAAAATAAATGAAAAGTCTCCTGCTCAAGGAGACTTGAGGTTTATCTGGGGTAAGTTTTTCTGAAAGTGTGTTTTTGTTTTTGCATCATTTTGCCATCGGCTTCTTGTTACTGTAATGTTTCATCTTTATTTGAAATAAATTACCTTTGGCGCCTTGTCGGTAACAAAGGCTTTACACCCCAAAAAAGAGTGGTGTAAATGTAGTATTACTAAAAAAAAAAAAGTTAAGAAACATGAAATGGCTTTGAATTCTAAAACTAAAGAGGGGCTGGAAGTAAACATGAACACGAGATGGTTTATGATTGTTGAAATAATTGTTTGTCAAATCTAACATTGTGGTAGTGCATATGTTTTAAGTGGCCCATGATATAATATTTGATTGTATGAATAGTATATGAGCTGATTGATTTTCTTAAATTTATTTGTAACTGGATTATAGTTTTTAAGGTTAATGTATAAACACTAATATTATGTAACTTCATTAATATATAGCTAAGCTTGCTAGATGTATAATTTGCACTTCAACTTCTGTTTAAAACTGTACGAGTAAAATGAGTTGCTCTGTTTTCCTCTATTTAATTTGTCCTTGTTTTAGACAAAATTTTGTCGATAGTCAGTTTTCTGCATTTTTACAAGTTGACTATTTTCAGTTAGTTGAGTAGTAATTAAGCTGAATCTGCATTTATTGAACTAATACGAAGAAGCCTGAAATAGACTTCCAATTTTACAAATTAAGAGTTATGGTTGTTGAAGGTTTATTTGGCTAAGATGGTTGTTTTCATGCATTTTCTACAACTCAAGTGATGGCACTTATAAGTCTAGTAGACAATATGCACCCAATTAACCCCAAAAAATTGGTCTAGCGATCGAGAGTGTTTGTTCTCTTCATTGACTCTTTGGATTCAAACCTTGAGGCCACTTATGATATTGTAACTTATCTATTGGACTTGTAAAATGTTCAATAGACCTCATAGATAATTGATGTGTATGCAAGCTAACCAATGTCACATTTTTATTACACAATCAAAGACGTTGGACATATACCTGCAATATAAGGAATAATTGTTGAATGTAGATTCAGAAAATAATCAGTCAAAAAAAAAAAATATATAAGCAGAAATTTTGCCAAAAACATGGGAGAAAATAGAGGAATGCCATAGACAAATTTGTTTCTCATTTGGTCAATTCTAGCACAATCCTGTAACTCTTATCTCAGCACTTCGGTTCACTTTTGGTCAAAGTGCAAACCTATGCAAAAATAGGCCTGTAGAAAGTACATTAGAAATACAATTCATCAAAGGCATGAAATAGGAAGAGTTTTGAATTAATTTCTAATAAAATTATAAAAATGATTATGATATTACTAAAAAAAAAAAAAATGATTCAGTGCATTAAAGCTTTGCCAATTGTATACAAATTAATGTAATATTTATATTATCTACATTAATTAATTTATTTTAATTTTCTGTATACAGTTTTCAATCATATTTATTTATATATAAAATTTATAAGTCATATCATTCGAGAATAATAATTTAACATCAAATTTGCATGTATAATGTTACTTTTTTTTAATTGATTTCATTATGTAAATACAATTGTGACAAACAATTACCTATGTAACAATTAATTTTAGAGTAATATTACACCAACAATCCTTTTTTTATAAACTTTTTTTCAAAACCCTAACGTGGCAATTCGCAATTGGTTAGCTTACAATTAATTAGTGAAATCTGTTGTGAACTGACCAATTGCGAGCTACCACACCAAGATTGTGAAAGAAAGTTTGTGAGAAAGTGTTATTAGTAATATAAAATAAAACATTCACTTGCTCAATCATCTGTTCTTTCTTATTTTTGGTAACTGAAAAAGTTGATCTACTAATTTTTCGTCAAACTTGAGTGCAATATTTATCCCTGAAATCCCAAAGACACTTTTACATTAGAAAGTGTGTCGGTTGAGTTATCGACGTAGTCTCTCCTACACTTAAGTCAGCTAATGATAATTACATATGAGCTTAATTGATAAAAGATGTTGATTAAATGTGATGGAATATTTTTAAAGAAATAGTGAATTTGTAAGAAAGTACTTAACATAACTTCTCATACCCATTTGTTGATCCACCTGTCCTTTATATTTGGCCTCAGGAATTTTTGGTTTTAACTAGCGTGCGTGCTCAACGTGACAGTTATGATTGTAACTGTCTGATCCAAGTTGTTGTGCAACAATTTGTTCGTAACTGTCTCAACATATTTTCCTTAACTGCTCTACATGCTTTGCTTGCCACAATTCAATTGTAGTGGCCTAGTTATGCTACAACTAACTTTCTCCCTTGGGCCTCTTTAGTTTTACTTGGGCTTTTGCATTTTAGGCTTTAGTGTTAGACTTGTGACCAGGGGCGGAACCAGCCTCTTTCTGGCCCACCCCCAAATTTTTTATTTTAAATATTAATATGTATAATTTATATATTTTAGCCCACCCTAATAAAAATATTAATGTATAATTAATTTTTATTTTGGCCCACCCTAGCAGAAATTTCTGGATCCGCTACTGTTTGTGACCCATTAACTCATTGAGCCCTTTTATCTTCATCATACAATTTTTAAAGGGGTGGAGTTATTGGCATCCCACTAGTGAACTAAAGAAGCCTCGTTTCTTAAGATACCCTATTTCCAAATTGTAAAATTAAAATGTTTTCTTATTGCATCTCACAAATTTCATATATGTCCTTAATTCCATTTTTTTATATACATTTTAAAAGAATTAATATTTCATTTCCTTCACTTATGCTATATACCTTCATCATCGTTATTTCGAAGATATAATTTTAGGTAATTAAATTGAAAGTTCAAAAAAATTAAGGCTAAAAAAAATCCTTACAAATGATCCCAATAACATAACAATAAATATATATGTGAAACAATTAAAAACTTACAATTAATATTACTTGTAATCTGATATATCTTACAACAATTTTTTTTCTACGGTTAGACTATCTCTTAACTAAAGAATGATTTGAATAGCATAAAAAAAAACAAAAAGTTAATGAGATAATAATGAAGTATCGAAAGTATTTGTAACGAATATGAAATTAAAGTTAATTTTAATAATCTTATATAAGGATAATTTGTCATTATAAATTTTATCAAAAAATGAGGCCTTTTTGGTCCATTAGTTAAGTGCTAATCACTACTAATAGATATGCTCTTTTTAAAGTTATAAGAGTCTCTTTAGTCTATGGTCCAAAAATAATTTTCAAAAACTAAAATATGGTTCAAATTTTTTATATATCTTAATATTTGAAAATCTGTTTAGTATAAAATTAAAAAATGGTTTCACGTAATAAACAAATATAAAACTGTGAAAATGACTTTTAATTGCTTTTTAAATTTACGCTAAATTTTAGGATTATATGCAAAAACTCTTTTTGTAAACCTTGTGAATCATATCTACTAAATACATTTTGGTAAAATTTGTTATATCATTTAAATTCAATATGAATATAACCACCTGTCAACAGCCCGTTAATCAAAATGGAAGTCCAAAATGTAATTATCTCTTTAAAACATTTTATCTATCGAACACCAAAGCCTTGTTCTCCACCTTCACCAAGAAACTATCGGGGAAGAGTAAAAGGTTCGAGAAAGTTGCAAAAAGTGTTCGAGAATTTCTACACGGTAAAGTTTACTTCTTCAAATCAAGAATCTCTTTGTCATGCCCACTGATTTTGCAATCATGGCTTTCTTTCTTCATAATTATTATCTTATTCAATCATTATCCATCAAGTTAGCTCTTTACATAATCATGGCTTCTTTGGCACAATCATGATCTTTTACTTGTTTTTGTTTTAGTTTTGGTTTGACTTTGTGTGTTTGATTTCTGTTGTTTTGGTCTCTTGTGCAAAAGGTTACTTATGATGGTTGAGTTGTGATTTTGAATTTCAAGTTTCTGGGTGAAGCTAAGGAAGTAAGGATCAGGGTCATTTTTAGTGTTTGACTAGAAGAGAATTGTTACAGGGGAAACATTTATGCTTGGTTTGTACTTAGCTACTTGTTTTTATGTACAATTGTTGAAGCTTTCTGGTTTCCTCTTTATCATTGCTAATTGGCGAATACTTTTTTTTTTTTCCCACTATTCCATGACATGTGTTTGAACAAGTTGTTGTTGCTTATCCTCCACCTTGGAAATTGATGTGAAATTTACGATGTTGTGTTTAACTGCTTAAGGATACAGTAGATGCTTGAAGTATATAATTTGACATGGAGACGTCGATATGATTCTAGAAAGAAGGGAAATAGTTACCAAGTCTTGATACCTCGTATTTGCAAAATATTCAATGGATCCTGAATCATAAACTTCAAGTCCTTCTTGGAATATAATGGATAAATGTATAGAATGTTATGCAACGGAAACATAACTCTAACGCTAGCTATTGAATAAATAAAACAAGTAATAAAGCATAAATAAATAGCCAAAATTAAATGTAAAATAAAGAATACCAGGAATTAACGAGGTTCGGTATTAAAACCTACGTCCTCGGCGCTGCAAAAAGAAACTCCACTATCTCAAACAATATTACAAACTTTTGGAAATACAACAAATACCCAAAACAAAGGGAGATTCAATAAAACTTGCAAACTAAAGGGTCCTTAAAGAAAGAACCCTAAACAAAAGATAAATGGAATTACCACTTGGGATGCCTAATAACATGATTTGTCTCTTAATATAGGCCTCAAAAGTTTCCCACTTTTCATCCTAATCAATGTGGGACAAACTAACTTGTTTTGGCTATTACTATAAGTCCTAAACCTTTCTCCATTATCATTTCTACCCTGTGATTTTGCTAAAAGCCATTTTTCAACAAATCTCCACCTTGGCGAATTAGCAAACCTTCAAAGTTTTGTATTCTTCGGTCAAATTTTGCAACACCTTCAAATGTGCCAAAAACACAATCAAGCTGCAGGATGTTGATCAAGTTCAAACAGTGATTGAACTTGATCATTGTCATACTTTCGTAAGACATCTGCAGGATTCTCAACAGTCCCAAGCTTCTCTAATGAGATTCTTCCTTCAGAAATATTTCCCGCACAAGTGGTAACAACATCTATATGCTTGGTGCGAAAGTAGAATACGGATTCTTTGCTAAGTGAATAGCACTCTGACTGTCAGAATAGATAGTGATCTTCTTCTGACTATTTTTCAATTCATCCAATAGCCTTTGTAACCAAATAGCTTCTTTCACAGCCTCTGTAACTGCCATGTATTCTGCCTCTGTAGTAGACAAAGCAATGTAGACTGCAAAGAAGATTTCTAACTTACTGGAGCTCTAGCAAGAGTAAATACATATCAGTAGTTGACCGACGCTTGTCCAAACACCAGCATAATCAGAATCAACATAGCCAACAGCATATGATTAGATTTTCATCCCGCTCAAAAACCAAACTAGTTCACAGTACCTATATATACCGTAAATCCACTTCACAGCTTGCCAATGTCCTTTACTAGATCATGCATATACCTGCTCACAATTCCAACTGCATGTGAAATGTCGCCTAGCACACACCATTGAATACATCAAGCTACCAACCGCATTTGAATACGAAACTTTTGACATATACTCCCGTTCTTCATGCGTACTTGAAGATAATGATGCCTAAGCCTTTATGAGGAGCAAGTGGAGTACTTAAGGTTTTGTACTTTCAGTTATGCCAAAACTTGTAAGACCTTCTTTAGATACTCTTTTGTGTCAACAAACCTTGCCATTTCCTCTATCTCTAATTATATCTCTAATTATCTCCATACTGAGAATCTTCTTGGCTTCCCCTAAATCCTTCATCCAAATTATGATTTAGTTGAGCCTTTAACTTCTCAATTTCTTAAGTTCTTTGAAGCAATCAACATATCATCAACATTAAGAGTAGATAAATGAGGTACACCTTGTAGCTTTTGAAAATACACACAGTTGTCAAATTTACCTCTTGTGTACTTCTGACCCATCATAAACTTATCAAATCGCTTGTACACTGCCCGGAGATTGTTCAAACCATAAACCGATCTTTTCAGTTGCAACCCAATCTTCTCTCCCAATATCCTAAATCCTTCTGCTGAGTCATATAGATTTCCTCTTCCAAATCACCGTGTAGAAACGCGTTTTCACATCAAGTTGAACTAGTTCAAGATTTATTTGAGCAACCAAGGCCAACAAAATTCTAATGGAAGAATGCTTTCAACTAGAGAATACCTCATTGAAATCTTTCCTTCCTTCTGGTGTACCTTTCGCCACCAACCTTGCCTTGTATTGGATGTCTTTCAAATTCGAAAATCCTTCTTTCTTTGCATATACCCATTTCATCCAATTGCCTTCTTATTCTTTGGTAATTAAAACACCTCCCAGTTTTTCTTTAGAGAGACTGCATCTCTTCTTTCATGCTTTCCTCCACTTACCATTTTTGGAACTGCTAGCTACTTCATTATAAGTGGAAGGAACTTCATCATCTTCAATTGGGAGTGCATAGGCCACTGTATCAACAAACGACAGCTTGCGAATTTCTCGTCTTGGCCTATAACAGCATGGATTCTTGTTGAGGTTCTTGGGAAGAATCATCTTCTTCATCTCCAATGAACTCCTCTATCATAGGAGTCTCATTTCCAACTGGGCTAACTGATGTTGTTTCAAACTCCACCTCTGCTGGTATGCTCCACCTGTTGCGGAGGACTGAAACCTTCATCTAGCTTCCTTTTTTTTCTTTCACATAGAAGATTCATCAAATGTCACATCCCTACTAAATAGTATTTCTTTCGAACTTGGACACCAAGACGGTATCCTTTCACACCTGAGGTAATCCCCATGAATACTGCTTTCTTTGCTCTAGGATCTACTTAGACTCTTTCATATGGTAATAAGTAGTGGAACCAAAAACATGTAAGAGTCATAATCAGAAACAAGTTTTCCAGACCATACCTCAATCGGCGTCTTGCCTTCAATTGCAGTTGACGGTAGACATTATGAGATGACATGCATATATAACTCCAGCTCAAAACTCTTTGCCCAACACAGAATTGGAACATACACAAATTTTCTCCAGATAGTTCGATTCATGCGTTCTGCCACCCCATTCTGCTGTGGTGTATTTCTTACTATAGTGACGTACTATTCTTTCATCTTGGCAAACTTTCAAAAACATCACTACGATACTCCCCACCATTATCTGTACGTAGCTCTTGATCGTTTTGCCAATCTGAGTCTCAATCTCTTTGTCCATTTAAGGAAACACCAAGTACATTCTCTTTAGTTTTCATCACACAGCCAAACTCTTCTGAAAAATCATCTATAAAAGTGACAAAATAGTGCATACCTCCCAAAGATGTTGTTTTGGTAGTCCCTACCATCAGAATGAACATAATCCAAAATACTCTTAGTATTATGGATTGCGGTGCCGAATTTCACTTTTGTCTGTTTTCCTAGAACACAATGCTCACAAAGTCCACCTACAGGTCTTGCACCTTTCAATAAGCCTTGATTAACCAAACTAAGTAAGGCTTTTTCACCTGCAACCCCAAACGCATATGCCACAAGCTTGAGCATTTCTGAATCTACATCTTTCTGCGACTACACGCTGTCGTTTCAATAACTGTATTACCATTATAGATACAGTTGTTTCTCCTCATGCCTTTCATTACCACAAGAGCGCCTAGAAGAAACTTTTAGAATTCCTCTCGCTTATTCACTGTGAAGCCTTTAGATTCCAAGGCTCCCAAAGAGATGAGATTCTTTTTCAACTTTGGTACATACCGAACATCTGTCAGAGTTCTAGTTGAGCCATCATGATTCTTCACCGAATTGAACCTATCCCAGTTTTTTTACAAGCACATCATTGCCCATATAAACAACTCCACCATCAAGTTCTTCAAATTAAAGAACCACTCTTGTGAGGACACATATGATAGGTACAACCTGAATCCATATCCACTCTTGTTCCAAGATGGATGGGGGCTAACTAGACAGAAATCTGACTCATCCTCTCACGCTCAACAACGTATGCATCAGAAGTAGCTTTGGCCTCTTTCTTTTGCACTTCAGAAAATCTTTCTTCAATGCCCTTTCTCATGACAAAAGGCACATTGATCCCTATTGAGTTTTCCTTTGAATGAGATCTTCCTCTTCTCTCCTCTTCTTAGACTCTGATTTTGACTCTGCCCTCTTGCTATAAGAGCTTCTGCTGACTCTCTCTATTCTCCTTCTGATCCTTCTTCCGAATTTCATGATTACAGAGCAGAACAACTTCTTCAAAAGACAATTTTTCTTTCCCATTAAGAAGTGTAATACTAAGATAGTCCAAATCATCCGGAAGAGATCCATTTAACACATAGCTTTTTTCATCTTTGAAGTTTCATCCAAATTTCAAACATCAGCAATTAATCTGTTAAATGATCAATATGGCTACTGATATTGTACTTGGTCTCAACTGGAGACGAAACAGTCTTTTCATCAAAAAGAGCCGATTCTCATACTTCTCTTCATATATTTGTTTTCTAGGCCCTTCCATAACTTATTTGCAGATGTCTCTTTCAGAATGAATTTCTGCTCTCTACAAAGACATGAGCGAATCATCCCACAAGATTATACATTCAACCTCACCCAGTCTTTCTCATAGACATCTTCTGGTTTTTCCTACTCCAGAACGATATCTAGATCCTGCTGATACAAGCTATCCATTACCTCACTCTGCCACAAGCCAAAATTATTTTGGCCATCAAATTTTTCAACATCAATTTTTGCATTTGAAACCGTTATCATCTTTACTGGTGCGGATGGTGCTGCCGCGGACGGTGATGCCTCGGACGATGAATCCTCAGACAATGATGTCATTTATGCCTTACTCAATTGGCTTGGTAAATAAAGTTCCCAATAACCAAGCACTACAAATTATTATATTTAATAGCTAATCAACAATTCAACAATAGCCCTAGATAGTAGTAAGTGCTGAAATTATTAAATACGCACCAGGAAAATTCCCAGGAAACAATGGAGGGGTCACAAATGGTCCCACTTAAAATCCAGTCTCCTTAGACTTTTATCGTCTTTTTGACAGAATTTTCCTAGACGTGCATATAACCATACAAATAGCTACTCACTGTCCTAAACCTAGGCTCTGATACCACTTATTATGCAACGGAAACATAAACTCTAACGTTAGCTATTGAATATAATAATAACAAGTAGTAAAACATAAATAAATAGCCAAAATTAAATGCAAAAATAAAGAATACTAGGAATTAACGAGGTTCAGTATTAAAACCTACGTCCTCGGGCACTGCAAAAGAAAACTCCACGATCTCCAAACAATATTACAAACTTTTGGGCAATACAACAAATACCCAAAACAAATGGGAGATTCAACAAAACCTGCAAACTAAAGGGTCCTTAAAGAAAGAACCATAAACAAAAGAAGTATAATGGAATTACAACTTGAGATGCCTAATAACAATTATTTGGGTCCTTATATATAGGCCCCAAAAGTTTCCCATTTTTCAATCCTAATCAATGTGGGACAAACTAACTTTTTTTGGCCTATTACATATAAGTCCCTAAGCCTTTCTCCATTATCATTTCTACCCCATGTGATTTTGCTAAAAGCCATTTTTCAACATAGAATGAGCTCCTGGAACTTTACAACTGGTTGCCATGATGGGGATAGTGCAAATACATGGCGATGAAGTATCTATGTGTTTCTCAATCTGCATTTTCGCTTTTGTGTGGATTCTGAACTTCCTTCTTATTTATTTCTTAATTCTTATGGTTACAATTGTGCAAGCTTTGACATTCTATTAATAATGGCGGGATTATTCATTTTCTGAGATGATTGATGAAGGTGTGTCAATCCATAATACGGAAAACTTTTGAACCATAGTTTGCTCAATGCAGTTATTTGATTTTCTTAATTCTTGGATGGAACCTATGTCAATGAGGCTTTCTGATTGGATACTGATTACTTAAGAATTTCTGATGTGCTTTTATATATTATCAAGGACAAATTAGGATTTTGTAGACTGCTTTTTCTCATTGGAGTCTATTCAATCAAAGCCTTTTAGAATTGAAGATTAATATGAACAAGAGCATGACTGTTAGACGAGGCCCAATTAAACCTGTAGTTGATGTATTTTCTGGTAGATGATTCCTGTTCGAAAGATAATTAAACGACTTTCTAGGAATTTGATTTGGCCATCACTTTTGGTAATAGGAGTCTTCATTAGAATGTCATCACTAGACCTAGACTACTGAGGCTATTGATGATCAATTCAATACATTGCATATTAATTGGTCAATTTAATTATATGATTTTATATTTTATATTTTTTTTGCTTCAGCTGGACATGCAACTCCTATAGAGCATCTATCATTGAGTGTAGTCATTGCAATTCCAATTCTTGGATCTTCTCTAATAGGATATGGACCAGTAAGCTTGATTTATGGCTGTCTTATGTTATTTGAGTTTTTACGAACTATGGGGCATTTCAATGTTAAAATTATTTTGCATGAATTGTTCAAGCCCCTAGCTACCAATTCTTCGATATCGTCTCTATACCCCCACGTAAGTATTTTCATTCTCACAATCAAGTACCATGGATTAATGCATTAGAAAGGTTCTAAGTTTCACATATCTTACAATTTTATTTGTCTAAGTTTAGTTTAATTTTCTATATAGGCAACATGTTGAATTGATCATTATTGGCCTCAATTGTTTTTAAGAAACAATTTGTAATAGAATGATGAAAAGAGAATTTTGTGCTTGAGTAACTTCTTGTACCTCCTTTATGGTGAGGATTTCAACAAGTCTTCATTAGATGTCTTCACTGGACCTCGACTCTTTAGATTCAAGCAAATTATTTATTGGGTTTGTTGAAGAAAAAACTTTATTCACGGCTTTGATTTCTTGACTCTTCATTGATTTTGTTAGCATCTTTATATTTCTTAGGAGCTTTATTAGTCGAGGAAGATATCAAATGGAGAGTTGATACCCCATTAACTATTGAACAAGCTTTTTTAAAAAAAAAAGAATACCATCGCTCTCTCTCTCTCTCTCTACACTCCTTATTCACTGTGGCCTCCCATCGCTCGCACGCGCTGAGTGGTTTGCATAGTTGGGTAGCAGGGAGTTGGCTGGGGAAAAAAGTCGAGCAGGTGGTGGGCAGGCAATAGTGGTGGGGTGCAAGTTGCGGTCGCCAGCAGTAGTCGGGCCTTCTCAATCCAAAAATCAAATCAACACAACAAATACTCCAATAATCAATCAAAACCAATCACAACCCAAACACTTCGACATCCATCAAAAACCCAAAAAATTCCAATCAACCGCGAAATCGGCAGCAATTGCGCCCCGACTGGCAGAGGATCGAGATCTTGAGATTGAGTGCACCATCGGGGGGTTTGTTTATTGTTTGTTTGGGATTTCTGGAGTTGATTTTTTATTCTCTCGCTCCATCTCTTTTCATCTCTTCCTTCCCATAATTTTCGATCTCTTCATAGCAAGGCCAACATGGTCAATGTGATGTTGGTTGCACTGGTAGTTGGATGCCGAGTTTATTTTTCAAGTGGATGAGAAGTATTTAAGGGTCCGTTTGGTTTACTCTTATGAATACTAATAATAGTATTCCCGATAAAGTTAAACATTAAAAATGACTTAAGTCCGTTTGGCTCACTCTTGGAATTAAACAGTGAAAATGACTTATTCTCAAAATATTATTTTATATTATTCAATTTCTTTTAAACCTCCCTAAATTTGTTAATTTAACTAAATATCCCCAAATATTTTTTTAGAAATTGTAAAAACCCTCCGGCCGTGGTGGTCGACTGTTCGTATTTAATCGGTGGGTTGAGGGTGTTTTTGTTAACTTTTAATATTTTATTATAGGGGTGTTTAGTAAAAAAACAAACATAAGGGGTATTTTTGTTAATTTCCAAATTCTACATCATAATACCCCCCCAATTTAACTTTTTTCAAAATATTATTCTAAAAATTATCAGAATAATGAATCAAACAGACCCTTATTGTCAAAATATTATTTTATATTATTCAACCTCTTTTAAACCCCCCTAAATTTGTTAATTTAACTAAATACCCCCAAATATTTTTTCTAGAAATTGCAAAAACACTCCGGCCACCCTTCGGTGGTGGTGGCCGGTTGTCCGTATTTAATGGGTAGGTTAGAGGTATTTTTGTTAACTTTTAATATTTTATTATAGGAGTGTTTAGTAAATGAACAAACATAGGAGGCATTTTTGTTAATTTCTAAATCCTACATCGTAATACCTGCCCAATTTAACTTTTTTTCAAAATATTATTCTAAAAACTATCAGAATAATAAACCAAACGGACCCTAAATAAATGAATGAGGGAAGAGACAAGAATGATCAAAAAAGGGAAGGGATGTTCAAGGCAGTGTGGTAAAAGTATGCTCTTCTCTTGTTTTAGAACCATTCATCGACGTTCATTTAAGAGTGAGGATTTAAAATTTATGAAATTAAAGATAATTATCTATGTCAATTGAAGAGTGAGAATTTAAAATTTATAAAATTAGAGATAACCAACTACATGAGAATTTGAAATTTATGTAACTAGAGGCACTATTTTAAAAACCAGACCGGACTGGCCGGTCGGACCGGTTGGACCGGGAACCGGCAGCTTCTCCTGCCCGGTTTAGGTCTTAGGGGGGTTTTTGAAATATTTTAAAAGTATGAGGGTTACTTGGTAATTTTTAGGGGTATTTTGGAGATATATCAAAAGTTTAGGGACTAATTGGTAATTTTATTGGGGTATTTTTGGAATAAATAAAAATTTTAGGGACTAATTAAACTTTTTAGAGGAATTTTTGTAATATATTAAAATTTGAGGGGTTAATATGTAATTTTTAAAAAATAAAATATTGCTTACATCATCAGTTCAACCAGTTGGACCGGTTGACCTGTGACCCAGACAGTAAAACAGTTTGCCCTTTGGTCTGGGTTTTAAAACAATGACTAGAGGTACTAGACGAGATTTCGATAAACAGTAAGAATATATACTTTACTTCTCATTATACGATTCATCCTTTAATTTTGGCGATTGTGCCTGTCAATTAGGCTTTCGTGTCTAAAATTTGGCCCCCACTGAGAATATTACAGTGTGCTTTCCAATTTTGAAATTTAACCAAGCAAAAGAAATAACAAATATTATTTTACAAGCAACATTTTTCTCTCTCCAACTTTTGACCCATCTTAATTTATAAACAATTAAACATAATTATCTCTTTATGATGACAATGGGAATAGAGATGAGACCGAGGATGTCTGAAAGAATAAAATATGATTATTTACTTGTAATCATGAATAGTGATAGAATTGAATAAATTTTGTGTTTTCTGGACAAAATTACCCTCAACTTTAAATTATCATCCGTGTATATTTATCACAATGTCAAATCTATTAAAAATTTCAGACAAAAATAACTCTGAAAATATTTTCATAAACTTTTAAATTTAATTCAATATTAGAATGATATTACTATTTTTAGATAATAAATTTAAAAAATTTCTTTTCTATTTGATTAAAAATAAATATAAAAAATTTTCAAAACTGGTCAACTTCGTTAGTCGACGACTGAGGTCATGCTTGTGTTGTCACTGTCGGCATGTAAAGGTTTTGCGGCCATTGATCTATCAATCTGGGCATTTGATTGATGCTTAAATATGTTTAAACTCCATAAAAAATAATTTACATTGAGTATGTTTTATTTTCTCATTTTTAAAATATTATTTTCAACAAACAATTAGTTTTCATTTTCTAAGCACACATAGCATAAATTATCACTTTTAAAATATTTTCATAAAACACAACTCGACTTTAAAAACGAAGAGAACCCAACCCAACAATTCACAAACACTGTGTTTTTGTTATTATTGAAATCTCACCTATTCCTCATTCCTGCTAAAACGAGTAATAAAGTAGGAAGAATCAAGAATTTTCAATAATAAATTTAAGGGTCAAAATTTTCTAATGTCTCCTAATAATTCTCTTTATGCCCAACAATAGTAGACGTTTATTGTTTCAAAACTCCTTAGACTAGAATGCTCTATGGAGAATAATAATTAAAATATGTTAGATGCTTCAATTTATCAATTGAATTCAATAACTTAAATTGCAATATTTACAAAAATTAAATGCACATCTTAAAATATGNCAAACCCCATGGGACCGGTCCTGGGCCCATGGGACCAGTCCCGACCAGGCCTAAGGCCTGGTCCGGGTCCTGGTTTTTCTCATGGGCCTGGGACCGGAGACTGGTCCCATTTGGGACCAGTCCCAAGGGACCCGTCCCAAACGGGCCTAGGCCTAGGCCCGCAAGGGACCAGTCCCTTGCCCAGGTATAAATTATAAATATATATAATATATTGGATTTAAACCTTGTGTTTCTAGTCTAGTAAGCATATATATATATGCTTACTAGACTAGAAACACAAGGTTAATAAAATATTTGAAGAAAAATGCTATCTTTACAAAGACTCATACAAAGAGGGCTACAAAGTGACATCATCCAAAAGAAAAAAAACAAAGAAAAAAAGGAAAAAGAGAAAAAGAGAGAGAAATCATGAAAATCAAGGGTAAAAATTGTCTTTGTATGCCACCTTTGTACGTATCTTTGTAAAACTAGCATTGCTCATATTTGCAACACAAAGCCTCGCTATCGAGTAAAACACCTTTATATATTTTCATTAGTTTATTTTATAAAAGATTAAAATGATCATTTATATATTTTCATTTACTAAATTACAGATTTCGATTCCGTTAACCATTTTCCTTCACCGTGGTTCTCTCTCTCTCCCTCTTTGTTCCTTTCGTTCTCCCTCTCTCTCTCTCTCTCTCTCTCTCTCTCTCTACACTCTTTATTCACCGTGGCCTCCCATCGGTCGCACGCGCTGGGTGGTTTGCATAGTTGGGTAATAGGGAGTTGGCTGGGGAGAAAAGTCGAGCAGGTGGTGGGTAGGCAATGGTGGGTGGGGTGCAAGTGGCGGTTGCCAGTGGCAGTCGGGCCTTCTCAATCCAAAAATCAAATCAACGCAACAAACACTCCAATAACCAATCAAAACCAATCACAACCCAAACACTTCGACATCCATCAAAAACCCAAAAATATCCAATCAACCGTGAAATCGGCAGCAGTTGCGCCACCCACTGGCATGTAAAACCCCTCCCTAGCCGGGTATTTCCTAAGTATCCCCTGGCCATTGAGAACCTAGAAAACGCACGCCTAGGAAAGAAGTTTATTTTTAAAATCCTATTTAAAGAATAAACTTGTAGTTTAAAACATATATATAGATATATGTGTTTAATTTTTCTCTTAACTATAATAAGTTCATTGTATAATCAAAAAATATAATTTCCTTTCTTGGAGTAAATTATGAAATCCATAGTAATACTTACTAGAACATACACACTTTTATAAAATTTACTAGCAATTTGATTTCCTTTATTAATACAACATATTTACTCCATTATAGAACATGGACATAATTACTACATTATGAGATATTAACATAATTTACTACACTAAATATTAGCAAAACCATTCAATAGTCATCATTAAACATCCCCTCATGCTCATAGCATCCCTTGGAATCCTCTCCTAGCTTCATGCCTAATCCTACTTATAAAACATTTTAAAAACATTTCGTGGGTGAGCGCTAATCGCTCAGTAAGGATATGGCCATTTATAAACTATATGGTTCATTATACAAGTAATTACTTAGGACTTTACCTACCTACAAAACATGACCTTCATTCTTTGACATCAACGTTCATAAAACATATCATACATTTTGGGACTTTTCTCATAAACATAAGTCATAACATAACCATACATAATATAACATAGAACATAAATAACTTATGAAATATTCATGTACATGGCATGCTTATTTGTTTTGTCTATATACTTGATGTTTCATTATTCTTTGTTATCGATCGGATTCATTTGAACCATTACCTTGTTCTTGTCGTCACCTCAAATGACTCATGGTTTCCATAAGAATTCCTTCCTCTAATCTTGGTTTACCTCAAGAGACTCATGGAATTCATTCATTAACATTTCATAATTTTTTTCATAAGACAACTAAATAAGCAATGCATTACCATTTGAATGCAAACATATGGACTACACTCTCCATGCTCAATCATACTATATTCTCCTACTAAACTTCTTAACTTAATTCATTTAATTCTCATACAATTCAAGGAATTTTGGTATTAAGTTTTTCAGGGGTTTATTAGAATTGAAAACAAATGGAATTTCATTAAGAGTTGGATGCCATATAGTTCATCCCTTTTCAAGCAATTTTTACCTTATCTTCCAATTCGAAATGGTTCTTTCCTAAACACAAAAGTTTTAGGTATGTTTCTCAAATTTTTAACACTTCAAGAATCAACTCAATCGGACTTCTATAACTTTAGTTATGACTGATTCAGTGAAGCAGTACAGTATAAGTCTTAAAATAGCCAAATCCGAATTCTATTCATTTTAACCATGTCACCTTCATTTGCACATTCATATTATTTCCAATCTTTCTAGTAAAAGGACATAAAAACCTCCCTTTTACAGAACCAAAAAGTGCCAAAACATCGTCCAACTACAATCTCTTAATTGGCATAACATCATCCATATGCACACATACACCAATTAACACACCCTTTAAAACAACTCATAACCAAAACATAGCATCACACTCATATTACATAATAAATGTAAGTTTCATAAACCCTAGGTGTTATCAATTGTAGTCATAAGGGAGATTTTTTCCTTACCTTAGTATTCAAAGCACAAAGGTACTCCTCCTTGGCTCCAAAGTTTCACCTCTCTACCTTACACACATAACCACTTATGAATTTCTCTTTAACTAAAAAATTCAGAAACTAGGGTTTTGAAACTCACCTTTAACCTGAAATTGAAGTTCTTTAAGGGTGGATGGTGATCTCCTTTAAAAATCAACTTGAAATCCTAAGAAAATTTGAGAATAAAGTCTGGATTAGTGGCTTTTATGGTGGATTTGAGAGATGAAGAGAGATGATATATTTGGGGTCTCCAAGCGCGTACTCTCTCTTTAAACCTTGTAAATATTCATTCCATTGATACTCTAATGTGATTGGTCAATAAAAGTTAGATATAAAGGCATTTGGCATAAATTTTTCATATAAGGGCGTTTTGGTCATTTTTACCACAACATAAAGATAAGTACTCTTTAATGCCATTTGACTTCTTTAAAACACTTAACCATTAAGTAATTCTACTAGGTAAATGTAATTTACCCTTGGTGCACTTTATGGACACTTAAATCATATCATTTTGTATGAAAAGACCTTATACCCTTGGTTACCGTTTATGCCATTTAACCTTATCAATTAACTTTATAACCATTCTACCCTCATTTCTCTTCAATGACATCATCCTTTACACTTTATAATGCCACATCTCAAAATACATGTAAATTGACCTTTTACCCTTCCGTTCAAAAAAGAAAATTACTTGAAAAGGTAAATTTCATACCTTAGGGCATCGGAATAATAACTGGGGTTTCATGGCAGAGGATCGAGATCTTGAGATTGAGTGCACCGTCGGGGTTTGTTTATTGTTTGTTTGGGATTTCTGGAGTTGATTGTTTATTCTCTCGCTCCATCTCTTTTCATCTCTTCCTTCCCATAATTTTGGATCTTTACATAGGAAGGCCAACATGGTCAATGTGGTGTTGGTTGCGCTGGTGGTTGGATGCCGAGTTTTTTTTTTAAGGAAAATAATAGTGAACTCAATTATACATCGAACGTAATAAAATCTTGACTATTTATTCAATACACAAATTTGTGCACCATCAATACAATTCTTTTTTAAAGTGGACGAGAAATATTTAAATAAATAATGAGGAAAGAGACAGAAGGATCAGAAAAGGGAAGGGATGTTTAAGGGCATTTGGTAAAAGTATGCTCTGTATATTGTTTCAAACCCAATCATCCAATTTATTTAAGAGAGAGATTCAGAATTTATAAATTAAAGATAATGAATTACTAATTTATGAGTGAAAATTTGAAATCTATGTTCATTTAAGGTGAAAATTTGAAATTTATGAAATTAAAAATAACTAACAACGATAATTTGAAATTTATTTAACTAAAGATAGTTTACTTCTCATTATATGATTCATCCTTTATTTTTGGCGATTGTGCTTGTCAATGGGCTTTCGGTCTAAAATTTGGGACCCACTGAAATATACAGTGTGCTTCCAATTTTGAAATTTACAACCAAAAACCAAAAGAAATAACAAATATTATTTTACAAGCAACAATTTTCTCTCTCCAACTTTTAACCCTTCTCATTTATAAACATAATTATCTTTTTGTGATGAGAATGGGAATAAAATATGATTATTTACTTGTAATCATGAATAGTATAGAATTAAATAAATTTAGTGTGTTTTGGAAAAAATACCATCAACTTTAAATTATCATATGTGTATATTTATCACAATATCAAATCTATTACAAATTTTAGACAAAAATAACTCTGAAATATTTTCATAAACTTTTAATTTAATTCATATTACAATGATTATACTATTTTTAGATAATAAATTAAAAATTTTCTTTTCTATTTAATTAAAATAAATATAAAAAATTTTTAAAACCGGTTAACTTTGTTACTCACTACTGAGGTCTGCTTGTGGTGTCACTGTCAGCACGTAAGTTTTGCAACCATTGATCTGTCAATCTGGCATTGATTGATGCTTAACATGTTTAAACTCCATAAAAATAATTTACATTGAGTATGTTTTTTTTTCTCATTTTTAAAATATTATTTTCAACAAACAATTAGTTTCATTTTCTAAGCACACATAGCATAATATCACTTTTAAAATATTTCATAAAACACAACAAGACTTTAAAAACGAAGAGAACCCAACCCAACAATTCACAAACACTGTTTTTGTATATTGAAATCTCTCTATTCCTCCTTCCTGCTAAAACGAGTAATAAAGTAGAAAGAATCAAGAATTTTCAATAATAAATTTAAGGGTCAATTCTAATGTCTCCTTAATATTATCTTTATCCCAACATAGTAGACGTATTGTTTCAAAATTCCTTAGACTAGAATGCTCTATGACATAATAATTAAAATATGTTAGATGCTTCAATTTATCAATTGAATTCAATAACTTAAATTGCAATATTTACAAAATTAAGTGCACATCTTAAAATATGTTCCAATGACAAAATTGTATATTATTTTTACTTCTCAAGCCATTAACAATTTAAATTAGGCAAGAAGGTTTCATTGCTTCTATGATGCAACAAAGGAAGCCTCTAAGTGGTGGAAGGTATTGGGATGATCTCAATTAAACAGTTAATGAACTATTCCTGAGTTTCCTTGGAGCTCATCCCCACGTGTACATTTTGTCACCGTCATTTTCATTCTCTATTATTCATAACAATTAAATTTTATGTACCATATGTGAGATATTAAAATAATTAGCAATATGAAAATTTTTAGGTGTTGATATTTGAAAGTGTTAATTGATTATTAAACATAGCGGAATGGGTTAGAATGTGTTCTTAATGCTTGAAAGGATGGGTCAATCAACACCTAAGCTATATCAAGCATCTAAAAAAACATAATGTAAAGCACACCAAAGATTTTTACATGGTTTGACTGAAAACAATTAGCCTACATCCATGAGACCAAGTCCAACTCAATCAAATCCACTAGCAACAAAAGTCAATACAAAGTTGAAATCAAATACATTAAAAAGTAACACTCCATGTTACAAAAATTTATTCCACACTCTAGATTGAACCATTGCCCAACTACGGTCTGATTGCATGCAAGCAACCACTTGGATAGCTCAAGCTCCACTCGAACTTGGACAGCGAAAGATACCTTCAAACTCACAAGCTTGAACTTCCTTCAAGCTTTAACAAGGAACCAAATTCCTTAACACTAAATAACAAGATATTAGATCGTCTAAGAAATGAGCAATTCACATAAAGGAACTTGACAAAAAAGCCCTGTAAAATTTCAGAGAACAAAAAAATGGAATATTCAGGTTCAAAGGAGCAAGGAAGAAGATGACAATATATATTCTTGCTCAAACAAATCTCAACAATACACGTTTCTACACTTTTTAACAACCTTTTGTTGGACCACCCTTGGAAAGAATGACCCTATAAGTAAACTTATCATGCAAGTTTCTGAAGAATATAAGAAAAATATCTTCAAATATAACAAGAGTGAGACACCTGTACTGTGAAAAACTAATGATAAAATGTTTATACATAAAAGAAATGTGCCCCTTTTTTTTTTAATATGATCCTATGAACAAGACAATGTGTACACATACAACAATATGTTATAACATGTGCAAGCAATATACAACACATTACAATATCCTTATTTTAAAAAAAATTCAAACAAGGGTTCTTGATGACAAGAATGCACTAGTAGACAAAATTAAAGTCAAATTTCTTGTAGCATAGATATAAAGTTTTTTGCCCTTAGTGTATTACTAACATCGGAAATACAGTTTGGGTTTAAAGAAAATTGAAATGTCACCTCTTCTCTTGTGATCGAATGACAAGCTCTTTAGCCATTAGGGTTAGTTATACCCAAGAATCTTGTGTTCGGGTCTACCTAGATTCATTGGGCTTGTAGGGTATTCTATGGTTTTGAAGATTAGACGGGTTCGACTGGCAATTGTGCTCGGAAATTGAAGTGTGTAGGAGAAAATATTGTTTTACATACAATTTATGCCTATGTAAAGGTGAATTCATCTTCATAAGCACTAACTACTAAAAAAAAAAAAAAAATGAAGAGAAAAGAGAAAGAGGACATTACATACTTAAACTGGCTATAAAAGGTTTAAAGGAGAGTGGTTGTCAAGAGTATCAAACCTTTTCATGAAAACATATCAGCTTGGAGAAGATTCCAAATGTCAGGTCCAAAGTTTGAACAAACTAAAAAAGTAATTGAATAAATTAAGAAATGCTCATTTATGTAATTACTCCTTGGCTAATTAAAATTCCACCTTCCATTTACAGTTGTTTTTATTCTGGAAGCATTGCTTCAATGCTTTGGCCAATTCAGATAAGTTAAAAAAACCATTTCACTTTTGTTAATTTAACCATAAATATTTTATTTGTTAAAACTACAGCCAAAACACCCCGAAAATAAAAGCAGAAAAGTAAAGAAGATACATGATTTACCCTAATTTATTTCAATAAATGAACTATCCAACAATTAAATAGAGTATTTTTATTGAGTATTAAAAAACTGTAGCAAATACAATGTAAATGAATGCAGTTCACTCTTGCTCTCTATTCTTCACTCTAGGTTTTCAACTACTACAAAATGCTATAAATAGAAAACCTAACTCCATATGGTTTACCCGATCTAAGTCAACCCGGCCCAAATATAAGAAAATTAATTCTGAACCCAATTACTAATTGGGCTTATCGTGAAGGGGACACTGTCGAATGAGTCGGTGTAAGTCGATAATTTATCAAAGCTAAGAGAAGTATAAACCATATTTAATATTATACATTTCTTTTAAAATTTTTCATTTTAGTAAACACAAGAATTACAAGACTAAAAAGGAGGCGGAAAAAAAAAACAAAAGAATCCGAAATATTACCCAAATAGTTGATATTTATTTGTAATAAAGCATAAATTTATTTACTGTGGAGGAAACTGAAACTATGTTTATCAGATCAAGTGCTTTGTTGCTGTATGACTTGAAACTTCTAAATTTCTAATATACCCAAATGAGAAGAAGGTTATGTTGCATTGCAAAACACACAACTTAAATCAATATTTTTTTCCCCCTAAAAGTCAGTATCAAAATAGATTGACATGACATTTTATGTTAGATGACTGCAAAAGTGGAAGAACAAAAAGAAACTAATCAAAGGGGACAGATACGTACCATCCAATTAACTACAAATTTCAAAACGTTTGCCCCCCACCATTCCGTCCATGCTCTGCATTACAAAGGTAAGAATTCCAGAACTCGTCAGAAATCAGTAACGATATAGCGAAGGAAAATTATTTACTCAAGTAACTGAGAAATAAGTCATACATAATCAGAAAAGTTTATTGATAAATTTGAAGACAAGTTTCAACCTGTTGATGCAGAATTCTCCTTTGCATAACGACTGTACTCAGCTATTCTTGGTATAACCTCCCACCGAAGATTTTTCCAATCCGGATCATGTCTTCAATGGTTTTAATAATCAGATTTTGGAGAGAGGGGAAATTTTATAGCTTGTTCCATTTGATCAGTAAGTCTTGGACATGACAAAATTTTCAAATCCACTAAAGAAGTGAGCTTTTCATCATTTCCACCGACAGAGATTCTACATCGGAATTTTAAACATATGTATAGACTTTAAATTGGACAGCGTGGCAGAAACTCTATTCATCAACATCATCGTCTGCTGCAGTGGTTTTGAACTCGTCTCGCTCAACTTTAGTTCTTCTAGAGATGGATACAGCGGCATAAACGTCAAGTTGGGGCAAGTTTGGATATCTAATTTGGAAAGACAATGAAATGAAGGCAACTCTGTCCATTATCAGCATCTCTCCTCACCATCCCTTTAATTTAGGACAATGATAGATTGCCAGTTCCTTAAGTAATGGGAAGAATGTTGAATAACTAGTACTTGCTTCCTCCGAAATGTATTCCACCACATCTAGATATGCAAAGAGACAAACCCTCAAATGAGGTAATTGATCCAACGGTGGGATACATTGGCATCTCTTACATTCTTTTATGCTAATTGAAGTTAGCTTTGTGAGAGAGGATAGCCAATTACATAGCTTCACACCTGTAAATAAACTTATATTAAATTTTTTAAGATTTGGGTGTGGCTTTAGAGCTTCTAACACATTTTCATCAGTCTTTTGAACCTCTCCATTTGCACTTCTCCCCAATCCAATATTAGAGACCAAAGATATGGTCCTTTCCAAGTTGGCCAACTTGCCAGTTTCCTCGTACTTTAAATTTTTAATCTTCAGTTTTCCTCTTAAGTTGTTTAACCCCTTTAATCTTCTATCCCACTGTGTTTGCTATTTCTTTGACTTCTACAAATATTGATAGAGTCTGAAGATTAGTCAACATCCTATCCATAAGGCATTCCACATAAAGAATCACATTTTTTATTATAAGATGCCTAAGGTTCATCATTTTTCTAATACTCTTGGGTTCCTTAAGCTTGTCACAATGAGAGAGTCTAATGTTCCAATTCCACAGTCTCGACATCGAATCGGAAAGTTTTTCAATTGCATATAAGAAAAATTAAGATACGTAAATGCCCAAATTCACTAAATAAACTCTTTAGCTTACCATTTGAATGTAACAACTTCTTAAACTTTAACTGTCCAAAATCTAATGATCGCAAGTACCTATAACTTGAAAAAATTTCATAACCACCATCCAATCAAATCTCCAATTTGATCGATAAAATAAAAGTAAACTTCTTATATTTTTGGCACTATATAATGCAATTGGAAATTTCCATGAACTTTTTACGTCCCCACAATCAAGTGACACATGACACATTATCATCCACACTTTGAACCGTGCCTATAGTTGTGAAGGTGCATTCAGTTCCTGCAACTAATTTTGCAAGTTCACGTAAAAGATCATGCATCTATATGCAACTACATTGCCCCATTCATCATATTGTGGGTCTTGGAAAAATGACATCAAAAGTAAGTCGTAAAATATTTATTACCAACTTCTTCAAGACATCATTCTTACTAATGCTGAAGAAACCCTTGTGCCATCCAAAGATAAATCAACTTTTGCTTCTTAATCTTATAATCTTTGGGAAACAATGCACAATAAGCGAAACATTGTTTCAAATGTGAGGGAGATAATCATATAAGCTTGAGTATTGGTAAAATATCACTTTCTTTTCAATCACCTTTGACATTTCATTGTCCTTGAAATGCAACCAATCATCTTCCTCATTAATGCCATGAAGTAAGTGTCCTACTGTCATTATAACAAGAGGAACTCCTCCACACTTTGCCACAATCTCTTTTCCAAACTCTACTAGTTTTGAATCTTTTGGCTTTATCCCATCTGCAAAGGCTATCTGCGTAAACAAAGACCAAGACTTGTTTTCATCTAGCACTTTCAGGGATAGACATAGAGTTAAGTGTGCTAGTAATCCTAGCAACCTGCTCACTACGTGTAGTTACCAATATCTTCTTCCTCTTTCACCATCCATTAACAAGTTTTTAATTTGTCCCACATAATGGAATTTTCATTCCATATATCATCCAAAACTAGGAAAATTTTTTCCCATTAATTATTTCTTTGCGTAGGCATTCTTTCAATTGATCTATATCAAGTCCTTCAGTTTTCTTACCAGTTGCAGATTGGATATATTTTCCACAATTATTTTCTCATTAAAGTTATTAGATACACACACCACATCCTTAATTGAAAATAGTTTATAACGCTCATCATTGATACAAGTTGAGCAAGTGGCAGTCTTTCCTAATCCTCCAAATCCAAATATGGAGATGATGAAACATTCTCATTAACGTCTGAGTCCAATAGAAGTTGTATAACTTTTTTTTTATCATCATCTCTCCCTACAACCTTTTCAACACGTACAAAAGAGTGTTTCCCTTTCTATATCCATGACTCTTTTTTCATCAAGACTCTTAATAAGTTGGAACTTTGATCTTTTCAATCACATCTAGTTTCTCCCTAATAGTCTTAATCTTATGAGCTATATTAAGACTATTAATCTGATTAGATTTGGAGAAAAAGATGCAACCTCCATTGCAAATTTATTTCCAGTCATTACCTCCCCATTGAAGGTAAGTAGAGAAATCGTCCAGCAAGTCATCAGCTTCATAAAATGCATCTTTGAGCCTTTGAATCCAATATGTCACCGCATAGTTCTTTCTGCTGTGCTGCTCCTCAGCATCTAGAAGTACAAGTCTGATAGTGTGGACAGTGGTACTAAGTTTTTGAATCTCATCTTTAACACCCCATGCCAATTTGCCTTCTCGGACAACCAAGGACCCCAACATTTTGAAGATTTTCCCTGCAATGCCAAATACAATTCCTTCTGCCATTTGTTCTTGGTTTCAGTGATAAAAATTGATTTTAAGAGGGTGAAGTTAGAAGGGTAGTTGTAAAATTGATTGTAAGATCATGTTACTCATATTTATAGACAAAAGTAATTCCATTCTTGATCAACACAAAAATTTAAAATATGAAAAATGATACTTGACTTAATGATGGAAATTAATCCCAATTAAGCTAGAAGAAAAGTAATATATACTTGGCGTAATGATAGAAAAAGAAAAGCAACTATCAGCACAAGATCTTGCTTTCCTTTGGTACTAATCAAACATTAGTACATTTTTAAGTTTTAACATATTAGCACCCATTTATCTTATATAATTATTTACTCAAAAGGCAAGAAAACAATTTTCACTATAATTTTGAGATTGCCTTCCAAATACCTAAAATTTTAGCCCCTTTGATGGTTAAATTTTGAGTAGTTTATAACTTTTTATAAGTGACTTCAAGGATTACGTGATTACAAAAATAAGATTAAAACTTACTTTTTATTGTTTTTCAAAAATCTTTGTAGAAAACGCGTTTTCTGTAATTTTAATTTAAGATTCCTATTTTTAGAAATTAATGACATCAAATCTGTTCCTAAATTTTGAAATTACAAAATTCAATTTTTTTAATTTATTTTTTTCCTCTAAACAATTTTGAAAATTAACATCAACATATATAATTTAACTTTTCTGATTAGATATTTTAGAGAGGTTGATGGGAAGGAACAAAATAGTTTCTTTAAAAATGTAAATCATAAAATTTCATTCTTGATATTTACATATCTACATATCTTTATGATTTACATTTTTATAAGATCAAATTTCATTTAATTTCATTAAAATTCCTTCTTTTTTATCTAATTTTAAAAATACACATGATTTTTGAAAGTTTTCACTTGATTTTCATTGATGTTAAAACACCCCCTTAAAAAATTTAAAGTATTAAAGAGACTATTTAATTCATGGAAAAACACGCATTTCAAGTTTATGTTTCACTTTTTACATCTCAAACGATGTTGCAGTAACCAACTATTCCAAAATGGTGGAATGCTATTTCTCTAAGGCCAAGAGTAGGAATACTATTGAAATTCTTGTTTGCCCCTATTTTAATTTTTTTTCCCAATTTTTCTTTGAAACGGTTGATTTAGAATTTAAATATTTTATAATATAATAATTAAAATATTATAGAACTTAAATTATTGTTTAAACATTATCACCATAACCTCTACCACCGCCAACAACACTACCACGTCATTGTCACTGGTTGTCGATTGTCGTTGGAAACACCCTATCAACATCATCACCAGCAAGTGCAGAACCTATTAAGCATGACAATGTTCCTCAACATTTCGGGGACCGTCCTGCCCCAACCCCGGTTTTTTTGGGGATAAGAGAGGGGGGGGGGGGGGGGGGTGTTTTTATCCCCGGCCTGGGGGGGGGGGGGGGGGGGGGGGGGGGGGGGGGGTTTAAACCCCGGTCGTGGGGGATGGGGTGGGGGTGGGTGATGCCTTTCCCTCGCCCCGTATATAATATATAAAATTAAAAATTATGTATATATATATATATATATATTTACTTTTCACTAATACCCCTATATTTCACCTAATTACACAATTATCCTACATATATAAACTCATATTTTCCCAATTTCTCTCACCCTAAACAATTGAACAAGAACAAACCTTGACCCATATTTATGTATAATTAATTATGTTTAAACGATTAATTTAAGTGTTTGTCATGTGGACAAGAATTAACTATTGTGTTTGGTAATGCTCAAATTAATTTATGTTTATATAAAATTAACGGGGTGGGGACGGGCCTCCACCATTCCTCTTTGGGGTGGGGAAGGGGAATTCCTGTCATCCTCGTAATGGGGATGGGACAGGGGTGGGGAGTGATTTTGAGGGCTAGGATGGGTATGGTGAATGAGATCCCCGCCCCCATGCTTATAACCTACGTCTAATAGTTTGGGTAGGTTCCAATAGCCACAGACACCATAGGTGACATCATGTGTGGCAACATGAATAATATGTCGTTGCATGTGATGTCACTTCACTGATCTTTGATGACCTAAATTTTCGTAGATTGATAGATTGTCGGACACCAATTCTGCACGTGTTAGCAGTGATGTCAAAACGTGAAGAAATGTTGTTGGGCTAGCACTATTGATCGATGATTGACCATTGTCAAAATTTAATTTTTTAGAGTTTTTATTTAAATAAAAAATAATATTTTCAATTTATTAAATAAAATAAACAATAATACTACCTGTCCGAACTAGACCTGACAAACGGGCGGGCCAGGTAGGTATGGGCCAGGTAACTGCAGGTAACAGGTTAAACGGACATGGGTAAACAAGTATATTTTTGGAACGGATAAAAATATGCATCACTTGTACCAACCCGTACAGGTACAGATGGACCCACGGGTCACCCGCAAAAAGAACCCAAACAAAGTTACAAAACCCCGAAAGATAAAAGATAGAACTCTCTCGGTAACTGCGCATATTTGTATTTTTACTTGGGCTCTCATTTCTAATCTTGTCTTCTTCCTCTCATTTCCTCTTACAATAAAATTTTGAGTCAAATAAAGCTCATCACCACACTCATTCTCACCCATTCTCACTAAGACTCCACCCAATGCCACTCGTTTTTGTTTTTTTTTTTTTTTTGTTTTTTTTTTTAAGCATTATTCATGGATGTAATGGAGAAAATAGAAAACTAAAAATTAAAAGTTGCAACCACAGCAGAGGAAGGAGAAGCAACAGTGGAGATAAGAACAATGGCTTCCACAACACAAATCTTCTTTGTTGATCTAAAACTCTCTCTCGACTATGCTTTCTCTTTGTCTATCTTCTTCTCTTTGCTTTTGTAGCTGCTTTGTTATATATTATGAACTATGAATATCAAGAGTTTAGATTCATGAGAATGAATGACAAAACGAGACCCTAAATCTCTAATTCCTATCGCATTATTCCTATTTCAATTTGTTTTAAATTCTGTGGGTACTCGTAGGTATCACTCGGTCCACTCGCAAATTTTATGGGCGGGCTGAGCATAGGTAACTTTGGAACGGATAAATATTATAGGCTCCGTTTGGTTCAAAATTTGGGGGTTTTGGGAAAAGTTTTTTGAAAAAAGTTAAAAAAAGTTGAATTGGGCGGGTATTACGATGTAGGATTTATAAATTAATAAAATACCCTATATATTTATTTTTTTTCAAAATACCCCCTATAATAAAACATTAAAAGATAACAAAAATACCCCTAACCTACCCTCAAACACCCCCAGTCGGCCATCACCACCGGAGGTGGCCGAAGTCACCTTATGGACGCATGACCGGCTGGATCTTGCCGGTCATGCGCCAATATGGCCTTTTCCGGCCAGATCCACGGTGGATCTGGCCGGCAAAGGCCAGATCTACGGCCAGATCTGGCCGTCAACCGCCAGATCTGGCCGTATTTGCTCTCAACGACGGCCAACAAACGGTCGTCGTTGATGGTCAACGACGACCGTTTGTTGGCCATCGTGACCGACTATTATGGCCAAAGATCTGGCCGTCAACGGCCAGATCTTTGGCCTTAGATCTGGCCTTTTCCGGCCAGATTCAGCCGGTAGTGCACCATCCTACCAGATTTCGGCCATTTTTCGGCGGTGGTGGCCGGAATCTGTTAAATGTGGATTATTGGGGTGTTTTTGTAATTTTAAAAAAAATATTTAGGGGTATTTAATTAAATTATCAAATTTAAGGGGTTTAAAAAAAAGTTGAATAATATTGGGAGTAGTATTCCCAAAAATCTGAGTTTTTGGGTATTTTACTGTTTAACTTTTTTGGGAATACTAAAAGTAGTATTCCCAAAACTGAAACAAACGAAGCCATAGACATCTGTAACTGTCCATTTTACTTGGGTACCGCATACCCTCGGATATGGGTCAAAGATTATTAGGTCTAGTCCGAACTCTTATCTTAAAAATAGTATCCCATGATGAGACAAACTGGAGGCCACTTCCACATCATTAATCAACTTAAATATATAAAAAATTATAATGAAATCCCTATAAACTGTAATTTTATACATTAACCCACCATCACTATCATATTAATCTTTTATTCTCAAAAACAATTAGACTTTTATTTCGACATGCCTCTTCTATTTCATACGCAAAAAATAAAAAATCGAATCAAATTTGTGCAACTTCAATTGCCGGTATTACATTCTTCAAATTAAAAATCTAAACAATTTTAAAGGCAACTTCAATCGGCTATATTTCTCTATTCCTCTTTTATTTCTTATACAAATAAATTAAATAAAAAACGCTAATCAAATTTGGGGCAACTCCAAGCAGTCACACAATCACACTTGAGTTTTAAAATTTCAATGTGTTCAAAGACCCGTTTAGGAAATAAGGAAATGAGCACTTGAATTGTGATGAGAAACACTTCGTTAATTAGTGAAACACATCGTTAATTAGTGATTCCTTTCTTGTTCTTGGTGACCTCAAAAAAAAAAAAAAAAAAAGATACTTAATGCTAATTCGAAGAACTTCTACTCGTTAGAATAGAATTAAAAGAAATTACTTATGAATCTTAATTTCTAGACTTATAATCCTTTAACACATTAACTTAATATCAATAATATATGGAATGGAAATTTCAAAGCTTTAAAAACAAGTTTATATATAAAAGAAAATTTTAAATCTTGGTGCGTTTGACTTATTATTTATGCCCATATTCCCAATCATATTCTCCAAATAATGTTTGACACATTATTCTAGAAATATTAACCTATTTTTTTAATTACTTTTAGACACCATCAGGTTATTGATTTCATTAAATACCCCCTGAAAAAAAAGTTTAAAAAGTAACAAAAACACCCCCGCGATCCATACTTGCCAGATTTTGGCAACCATCGTCGGTGGTAGGCGGAATCTGCCACAACGGTGAATTACCAACAGGAACTGGCCAGTAATTCACCGATCTGGCCTTTTCCAGCCAGATCCACAGTGGATCTGGCCGAAAAAGGCCAAATTTGGTCATCGTTGACTGACAACGATGGCCATATCTTTGGCTGTCGCTGACGACCAAAGATGGCCTTCTTTGGCCTTTTCTGACCGTCAACGGCCACATATGGCTGTAGATCTAGCCTTTTCCAGCCAGATCCGTGGTGGATCTGGCCGGAAAAGGCCATAGCGACTCCATATCGGCTAGATCCGGCCGATATGTGTCGTTATGCAATTTTCCGGCCAGATTCCGGCGGTGGTGGCCGAAATCTGGCAATGCGGGTGGTGGGGGTCTTTTTGTTATTTTACATATTTTTATATATTGGGGTATTTATTAAATTAGCAAACTTAGGGTTTTTTTTATAAATTTTTAAATTTTACCTCGTAATATTCCCATATTCAATTATCCAATTCTATCCTCAAAATCCTATCCAAAATAATAAAACAAACGCACTCTATTATTGTTTATATCCTTATGAATTGATTTTATATGTTATATTCTATTACACAAATATTGCTCTGTACTAGCCATGTAACATTATTAAATAAAAGAAAAAAATAGTTAGACATAAAACATTATTTAAATAAAATATAAAATCTATATTACATGGTTATTTAGCTCATCCCATCCCATCCCACCATAGTGGCGGCATAGCCTTTCACATATCTAAAAGAACATAATAATATTTAATTCTGAAAATAAATCCACAGATCATTCTTATTTCAATTTTGTCGCTTCATTTTCGTCTTCCTCTTCTCTCAATGCTGCACCGTCTCTCCCACGACCTTCTCTTCAGGTTCCCGGTAACTCTCCTTTACAATAGCTTTTTATTCTTTGAATTTGTTTGCTGGGTTTTGGTTTAAATTTGGTTCTATACTTCTGTATATTAATATAATCCTGAGTCATTGCTCGTAACTATTCAATTTACTGATTCATGAATAATTATTATTTTTCTTTTTTAATTTTTTTTTTTTTTTCTGGGTATGATTTATGAGTGACATATGTGATATCTAGATCAAGGACTTTTTTTTTTCCTTTTTGTGGGAGCTGAAATATTTAAGGTTTGTTGTTTTTGAATGCTGGTTGTGCTAATTGAGAGCCAAAATGATAGTGTGTGTTGGACTTGAGAGTGCTTTGGGAACTGCCAGAAGTGCTTTTAAATGTTCAAAAGTGGCTTTATGTTAATTTTGTGGAGCTGGGTTTAAAAGTGATTTTGAAGGAAGTGTTTTTTTAGTAGAAGTGCTTTTCATAAAAGCACTTAAGTGTACCTTAATTGTTTATTTAGTGTTTTTTTAAAACTCACTTTACTCTTTAAGAGCTGTTTGTTGTCACAAGATAAATAGAGAATTATCTACTGCTTCTCCCAAAAGCACTTTTTTAATAGCATTTTTATTGGTTTCAGCTAGACACTACAGTAGAGCTTACAGCTTTTAGCTTTTAACTATTTGACAACATTTTCCAGAGGCACTTCCCAAACTCCCTATGATCATCCGGAAAAATTGTGGCTATTTTTAGTTGATGTTTCACTACTTTCTTATTTTGAATTGCAGTTAAAAAAAGATTTGAAAGTGGTATTTGCCAAAACCTATCTAAAATTACACTTGCCGGGAACAAAGATCTGTGTGGGAGAGTCCTGGGCTTAGATTGCCAGATCAGAACCCATGATAAATCAGCACTGTTAAATGCTTGGGGACTTGCTGGAATTGTGGTCGGAAGTGCATTGATCATTTTAACTGTAGTATGTGCTCTGCGGAAATGGATCGTAAGAAGCCATAGGCAAAATGATCCTGAGGATAATGAGGAAAGCAAGCTAAATAGTTTCATTGATCAAGATCTCTATTTGTTAAGTAGTAGCAGATCCAAGGAGCCTTTGAGCATCAACGTTGCTACATTTGAGCAGCCTCTCCTGAAATTAACCTTGGTTGACATTATTGAAGCCACCAACAACTTCTGCAAGACAAACATAATTGGAGACGGTGGTTTTGGAACTGTATACAAAGCCACTTTGCCTGATGAGAAATCTGTTGCAGTTAAGAAGTTAAGCGAGGCTAAAACACAGGGTAACCGAGAATTCATCGCTGAAATGGAAACCTTGGGTAAAGTGAAACACCAAAATCTTGTGCCATTGCTAGGATACTGCTCATATGGTGAGGAGAAGGTCCTTGTTTATGAATACATGGTAAACGGGAGCTTAGATCTTTGGCTAAGGAATCGCACTGGAGCTCTAGAAGTCCTCGATTGGCCTAAACGTTGCAAAATTGCATGTGGTGCTGCTCAAGGGCTAGCTTTTCTTCACCATGGTTTCATCCCCCACATCATCCACAGGGATATCAAAGCCAGCAACATCTTGCTAAATGAAGACTTAGAGGCAAAAGTTGCTGACTTTGGACTAGCTAGACTGATAAGTGCCTGTGAAACCAATGTCAGCACCGACATTGCCGGAACATTTGGTTACATTCCACCAGAGTACGGTCAGAGTGGCAGATCTACCAACAAGAGATGTTTATAGCTTTGGAGTGATCCTTCTTGAATTGGTGACTGGGAAAGAGCCAACTGGACCTGACTTCAAAGAGAAAGAAGGCGGCAATTTGGTGGGATGGGTGTTTCAGAAGATTAAGAAAGGGCAGGCTGTTGATGTTCTGGATCCTACCGTCCTCAATGCGGATTCAAAGCCAATGATGCTTCAAGTTCTGCAGATCGCTGTTGTATGCCTCTCAGATAATCCTGCTAACAGGCCAACAATGCTTCAAGCATTAAAATTCCTTAAAGGAATCAGAGATGTCTGAATAGAAGTGGCAAATAATTACAGGTTTGCCTAATTTAACTGTTGATTTTGTTGATTCATATATGTTCTATTTCTTTCACAAGTATGCACGACACCAAATATAGTAGCTAGCAACTTGCAAGCCTAAGCCCTTGCATGCATATAGAACAGCAAAAAAAAAAAAAAAAAAAAAAAAAAAAAAAAAAGAAAACCAAAAAAAGGCTAATTGGGACTGGATGTAGCCACATAAATTCATTTGTGCAGTGTGATTTATGATTGATTTCTTGGTTAATTGCACCTTTTCAACCGAAAAAGTTTACATAGGAGCTGGAAGCACTCCTTTGCATTATGCTGCTTGTGGAGGAAATTTAAAACGCTGTCAGGTGAGAATTCTACTATCCTTTAAAGATTTTCATAAATGACTTTGAGATGACAATCGTACTATTTCTGCAGATCCTTCTTGCAAGGGGTGCTAGTCGAATGTCTTAGAACTGCAATGGGTAATTAATTGCCTATGGTTTCTCTTGCAATGTGTGCTCTATAGAATTCAATCATTGGTTGATTTTGTTTATGATTGGGAGGTAATAAATAACATATTCCTGTTTGTGCAAATATGACACGTTGCAATTAATCTTTGCCGAATGTGGGTTGCAATCCTCAGATGATGCTGATACTTGTGCTGTCTGCCTGGAGAGAGCATGCACGTGTTGCTGCTGAAGCTTCCTTCTTTCTTTGACTATTTTTATTTTTTCAAATGTTGTTTGACATTGATCTCTGTCTTATCTGATTAACGTATCTTTATTAGCTTGTGATGGAGTAGCTCTAAAACAAGGAATATTACTTGCATAATTAATTCCTTCATTATTGTTAATACCAGCATCCTTTCTGTTTGGTTCATTTTGTGTATAGGTTTTCTTTAACAATACTTTTATGAAAAACTCTAAATTCAACCCTAATTGGGTGAATAGTATCACCTAAGATAGGTCTAATTGGGTGAATTTACTTTTTAATGGAGCCCATAATCCCACTTAGTAAAGCCCATAAGCATATAACACTTCAACTTGATCATAAATGATAACAAAATCAATTTTTTAACCAAGTTTCACTCTTATGTCAAACCTCAACTTGTTCGGTTTTCGAATAAATCAAGATGATGCCAACTCTACCCGACTAAAATCTAATTATTTGACAAAAGCTACCTCTATGTAATTTAGAGAAACATTACTAGAACCAAAGCTAGTTAAAGCATTTGTAGAGTCCAATTTGTAGATTTTGCCTACCTTCAAAATAGATACAATAAAAGCATATATAAGCTAGTTTCGTCCTCATCAGAAGGTTTTAATCATAGTATTACTTGTCCGATAGGCAAAGACAAAACAGATGATTGAAAATTCTCAAGTAAAGATAAGATTTTAAGAAGTTATACCTCTAATAATAAAACTAATAACAACATAACATATTAAGATTACCGTAAAATGTTACATATTGATAAATCTTGATTTTTTGTCATTAATCTTATAAAAAACAAAAAATCATGATAAAAATTAGTTAGAATCAGAAAATGAGATTGAGCAGACATACCCATGTATCCAAAGGGAGAAAGACTTAATTTGCAATTCAAAAGAACTTGAATTTCTTATTTCTTTCATGTAATTGTTCCTCGTCATCATTGGTAGCAAGGCTTCTCTTAGCTGTTACAACATGCATAGTTGGATTGAACTCTTTCAGATCTTGCTCATATATTGGATGCGCTCCACTCCTCTTCACCTCCAATCCATGACATTCTTTAAATAAAACCTCAATGTGATTAAACTTGTCCTCCCACTCGCAAGGCCAATAGAATAACCAAACATGCTCTGAAATGGCATAGATGAATTCGTCATAGCAATAACCGAAAGGGAAAAAAATAGTATTTCTTACATCAATTTGCATACAGCATTGCAAAGACAATAAATCTGGAATATTGTTGGGGACAGGCAGATGGCTGCTAATGGCAAAAACAAAGCACACAAAAAATCCCATCAACTTCTTATTATAAAAAGTTGGAGGCCTTTCTATTCTTATTGAAGAACCCTCACTCTGATGCTTCAACCACAATGGAATTGCACTTCCAGGAACAACCAACCACAATTTAATACTTGGATTTTGCAAACAACGTACCTCAAATTAATTAAGGAAAAAGAAGTCAGATAATTAAATGCATAAAGTTTAATACATGTGCAAGTGAGAAAGAAAGAGAGACTGACCTTGAGGAAATCTTTCGCCATCAGTAGGGTCAAGCTTTTGTTGTTGAGCAATTTGAAGCAGTTTACACAAGAAATACAGAATTTTTTTACTGTTTCTTTGTAACGAAAAAGGATATTCGATCGAAGTTGTGGCAACGACTCGACCAACTTGCAATCGTCTAAGTAAAGATATTGAAGTTTTGAAAGATGACTGATGCTTGCAGGCAATGAAATGAAATTATTTGAGCTTAAATTTATGCGTTCTAATGAATATAAGCTTGCAAAGAAATCACTGGGGATTACTCCTTCCCCTAGATTACAGTCACTGAGATCCAATATTGTTAGAGAACACGAATTTGATAGAGAAGGCAATATCAAAGTCCTCAAATCTGAACTTCTTGGTGGCCCTTTGCATCCTTGAAAATTCAATTCTATAACATTCCTCAAAAGAAATATGGACGACACTGTTTGCGTTATAGCACTTCCATTTAGATTAATCTCCGTCAAACTTTCAAGTTCCCCCAAAGTCTCTGGTACATTTTCAAGTTTGGAGCATCTAGAGAGGTTCAAAGTGTGAAGAGATTTCAAACCATTTATAGATTTCGGAAGACTAATAAGACTAATGCCACCAGAGAGATCAAGAGTTTGAAGAGATCTCAAACCATTTAAAGATCTCGGAAGATTGATTAGACTACAACAACCAGATAGATTTAGAGCTTGAAGAGATCTCAAACCATTTATGGTACATGGAAGACGGACGAGTTTGGAGCAACCATGGAGATTCAAAGTTCGAGGAGATTTCAAGCAATTGATAATACTTGGAAGACTTGCAAGTTTGGAGCAACCAGAGAAATTGACAGTTTTAAGAGATATCAAATATTTTATAGAACTTGGAAGACTCTCAAGACTAGAGCAACCAGAGAAATTCAAAGTTTCAAGAGATCTCAAACCGTTTGTAGAATCCGGGAAAGTTGAAAGGTTAGAGCAACTAGAACGATCTAGAGTTTTAAGAGATGTCAAACCATATATTGAACTTGGGAGACTCACAAGACTGGAGCAACCAAAGAGATTCAAAGTTCTAAGAGATGTCAAACAATTTATATTACCTGGAAGAGTCAAGAGATTAATATTATGGTTTAGATGCAACTCTTCAAGTCCAATCAGAAGTTCAATTGACAATGGCATATTAATTTCAGTCTTCCTAAAGTATAGAAACCTCGTACGCCCCACAGTTCTCATAATCTCTGGAAACTTCTTCAGTTTTGGACAAGAACTAATCACAAATTCTTCAAGAGCTTCCATATGAATCTTGCTTGGAAGTGTTGTTAGACGAGCAATCAAACACATCCAAATAAATAAGTTTCTTGTAAACAAGAAAAGGTGATTGTATCTCATGCAATCTTGGACATCTAGAAAGAATCAACTTCTCAGGATTTGGAGCCCATGTGAGATCTGGAATTTTTTCAAGATTTTGACAATCTGTCAGACTAATTGATACCAATGTGTTGAAAGGTTGTCGGAAAAAAAAAAAAAAAAGATCTGCTTTTCTTAATTGACCGTGTTAAAAATAAATAATTAATTCCTAGGCAAAATTATATAAATACAAAGTTGGGATCCTGACTGATAATGTTGTTGATAAATAAGTTCATTTAATATGGTGCTAATGCATCAACAATCCCATAAGTTGGGATGCTAACTTTATATTCATAGTATTACTTATAAATATTTGGATGAATCAATCTTACCTTGACTATTCCCTTCCATGGTTGTTCGATGCTGCTACAATGCAAATTAAGTTTGACAAATTTATCTGGTTCGAAACTTGATGGCAAAGACTTTAAAGAATACCCATGCCATTCGAGCAACCGTAACTCATTAGAAAGGTATTCAAGGTCTTCTAGAAGCTGCACATTGTGAAGTTCAAGTAGTCTTAGATTGATCATCTTCGAAAAAACTTTAGCACTTATAATCAAATTCAGTTCCATTTTAACCATTATGCCTTCAACTCGTTTAGATCCCTAGAAAATATTAACAGCAAAATATAAGTGACGAACAAAACTATAAAGATAGTGATAGAATTGTTAGTTATTTAAATGGTTCAAGAAAATGAATTTAAAAATAAAAATACTTACTTTCTACTAAATTTCTTACCGTGTTTCTTTTTAGGACATGGTGAATATCTGTTGCTTCCCTCCTCCAAGGATTCTCTCTTAACAATTTGTTGACCCATAACTTGTAAAAAATCATGCATCCATAGTTTGTTGTCTTTTAAAATAGTTAGGAGAGATTTCTCAATAAGAATACTTATACCAATGGTTGCGGTAAAATCACAAGCATCAAGTATTCTTGTCACATAATCTCTTTTACACCCTTTGAAAAAACATGCAACATCGAGAAATATTTTCTTTTCCGTATTTTTTAGACAATCATAACTAATTTGAAGTTTATCTAGAACATCTTTTTCAGGTTCTCTTTGTAGTCTTTCTAGTGCACTCATCCATTCATTTGCAGTTCTACCGTACAAAAGAGAACCCAAAACTTCAAGAACTAATGGCACTCACCAGCATACTTCACAACACACTCAGACAACTTCGAATAGTCTTTGGGAGATTGATAGTTTCTAAAGGCCTTCAAACTAAGGAGTTGGATACTATGATCATGATTTAGTTCCTCAACCTTGTATACATGTTCTTCATCTACCCCGTGTGATTTCAACAAATGTTCATCTCTTGTGGTTATTATGATCTTACTGCCTAAGCCAAACCAATCATGACTTCCAACTAATTTCTTTAATTTGTTCCCCATTAACCACATCATCTAGAACAATAAGAACCTTTTTACAAGCCATTCTATTTTTTATCAAACTAATTCCATCATAGAAATTGTATATGTGAATATCACTTTCCATTAGGATTTCTGAAAGAAGTTGCTTTTGTAGAGAAACCAAACCATCTCTTTGTTTTGAAACTTCTCTAACATTAACAAGAAAACACCTTCCTTCAAATTCACCTAATATTGAATCATAAACAACTCTTGCAATTGTTGTCTTGCCTATTCCGCCCATTCCCCAAATCCCTATCCTGCGGACATCATTAAACTTTACATCGATAAGCATCTTCATTTTCTCCAAATGTGAATTTATACTTACCAGTGTTGGAGTTGTCGACTGCTTCAGCATTAATGGGTAACGGAGCCCGTAGGCGGTTTTGGGCTTTTCCATGTATAACCGCTGTAGGATTTCCTTTAAGTTATTAATTCCTTTTTGGGTTGGGCTTAGGAATAGAAATCCTTGTAAAACTAGGTTTAATCTCTTAAACCTAGTATATAAACATACTTTTCTCTTGTTATGAGTGTGAGAGCAATTCATTCATTATAAACGAGAAAGGTGAGGCATATTGCAATAATATTGACTCAGTTGGACGTAGCCCACATTGGGTGAACCAGGGTAAATCGCGCGTATTATTTTTTCTTTGTTTACTATTTGTTTTGTTTTACTATTATTATTTTGTTCCTATTGTAGTCTCTATTTCGTTCAACCAGGTCCTTAAGATCCATACATGTTGGAAAACTTAATTTACTTGATATGTTTGTGACAATTTCTTTAATAAAGTCTGACTCATGCCTACAGATTGAAAAAGATCAATAAGAATTGTTACTATAGCATAGTCTCGTACATATTAATCTACAAATAAAATAGTACATCAGACATGTTCTCTATGTATAAGTAGCATTAGAATAAGAAGATTTATTTTTCCATTCTTTTTTATTTTTTGTAATTACTTTGCAGATAATGAGTGTTAAATTTATTTATTTATATTTTCTCTATAAAAATTCGTTAAATGTATGAGGTAGAAAAAAAATTATTCTGAGCAGAAAATTTTATAGCTAGTACTTAACATTTTGAGCAATATAGAAGTGGTGTTGCCATGTCACAAGATACTAATGTGTTCAAAACAATTAATTCTTTGTATAAAATATTCGTCATTGATAAATAATTTATATTAAAAGAAATAATTTTTACCTGTCCTTCAAATCCCATCCAAAAATATCAGCCACCTTTCTCAAAGCAGTTGCACTTTTTCCATATTCTCCTTGAAAGTCTCTTCATGTTTAGAAAATGCTTTTTGAAAGTTTCTCTTTTGGTTCCTTACCGTTGATGGACCTACATCATAGAAAATCGGAATGATGGTTTGTCCTATTTCTTCTCCACATTGAACAATCTTAACAACTTCATCCAAACACCAAGTAGAAGAGGCATGGTTTCTTGAGAAAACAAAAATTGACATCCTTGATTCCTCAATTGCTTGATACAGTTCTCTTGAAGTGCTTTTTCCTTTCTCAAGTTTCTCATCGTCAATAAATACTTTAATTCCTTTTTGCTTCAAATAATTATAAAGGTGACCTGTGAAGCTCTTTCGAGTATCTTTACCTCTGAAGCTTAGGAAGACATCATATTTCCAACCCTTAGAAACATAATTAGAGGAAGAACGTGCAGATGAAGGAGTAGATGAAGAGACTCTTTGCATGTTCAATTCACAGTTTATAAAAACAATTTAATCCTCTGCATGAAACAGGAAAATTTGAAAGATAATTAAATTCTTGCTAACCAATATATATGTTTATTAGCTTGAATTACTCTCCATAAGATGAAATAATTGACATCTTAATTGTTATAGGAAAAATAATTCAAAGAAAATTTGAAATTAATCATAGATGCTACTTTAAGTAGATGCTCAGCTTGTTTAAAACATGAGTAATGCTATAGACTGAAATTTTACACCGAATTTTTGTACCAAAGGACATGGCAACTAGTCAGATGCGACCACGCTGGAGTCTTTCATGAATGAACGACCGTCCAACATTTATGAATGCCCGCCCATATTTAATGGACTTCCGTTCATATTATATGGATGAGTGTCCATCCCATCCAAAAAATTTTAAAAGAAAAATAATGGACGCCCGTCCATCTTATATGGACGGGTGTCATTTACTATGGATGGGCGTCCATATAACAATGGATGGGAGTCCATATAAGAATGAACGGGAGTCCATAGTAAATAGATAGGCGTTCACTTAGAATGGACGCCCGTCCATTGTTTAAAATAAAAAAATTTTAAAACAAAAATTATGGACGTCTGTCCATATATTATATGGACAAGCGTCCCTTTTAGATGGACGCCTGTCCATTGTTTGATTTAAATTTTTTTTGAAAAGATCAGTTCTGCATGTCATCTCATGAGCTCTTCACTGTGAAATTTAGACGTATCTGGTAGTTTTCATCTTGCAGATAGTCAAAGTCCTAACAGAATCTTTGACTCTTAAGAAGACCTCTATTCCAACCAAAGTTGCTAGGCTCATGCTTGTCTCTGATGTTCTCCATAATAGCAGTGCTCTTGTAAAAAATGCATCTGCTTACCGTACCAAATTTGAAGCAACATTACCTGACATAATGGAGAGCTTTAATGACTTGTATCGTAGTATAATTGGAAGGATTACTGCTAAGGCCCTAAAGGTGAGCAGTAATGGCAACTTTCATTTTGACTTCCTGTTGTATTTTTCATTTGTTCTGCCTCTGGTTTTGATGTGATAATTATTTGAGTTTCGGTAGGAACAAGTTTTAAAAGTATTGCAAGTATGGTCAGATTGGTTTCTGTTTTTAGATGCATATGTGAATGGATTACAAGCTACGTTTCTTCGGTCCGGGAATTCAGGTGTGACTCCTTTTCATTCTATCAGTGGTGATGCTTCAGAAATAGAAAAGAAAACTAGCTTTGAAAATACAAGTGACGATGGTATCCATCTGGTAAAAGCAAGTAATATCACAGGGTCCAAAATTAAGGGACGACCGTTCAAAAATGGTGAACGACCATCCCTTAAAATTTGTTAATATTAAAAGATGGACGCCCATCCTCTTATGAGGACGATCGTCCATAACTATGGACGTTCGTCCTCATAAGAGAACGGGCGTCCATAAACAATTTAGGCCAAATTTTTTTAGTTTAAACTATGAACAGGCGTCCATTCTAGGTGGACGGCTAGGAGTCCATTTCAAATGAATGGTTGTCCAATAACAATGGACGGTCGTCCATATTTGATAGACAACCGTTCATTTGTGGAATATTTGTTAACGTGATACATGGCTGTTAGAGTCATGAAAGTGACTCTATTTTGGTGATAAAAATACTCTAAGTGTGATTAAATTGAAGTATATTGAGACAATTAAAGAATTTATGAATTTATTCATGAAAATCGCTTCCTAATATTTTTCTTATGAATTTAACATGTTTAGAATGATTTTGGAAAGGATATGAGTTGATATTAGGTTGTGGTTTATGGATTAGGGGTGATTTTGTCTCATTTATGCTATTTAGGGGGTAAACTGTCATATTTATAAGGGCTAATTTTGTCATGTTTCAATTGTGTGTGACCAAAGTGATATTTTACATTTTGTTCTATAAAAGAAAACGAAAGGTCACGTTTTCCAGGAGGCTGTTCATCCATTTTTCGGCGATGTTTTGTCTCCTTTTCCAGTGAAGGTTTATCTTCCCCGACCATCTATCATCTTCATTAGTCGTCAATGCCACCGTGGGAAGTGATTTGCTGCCACGACATTTCATCTTCCCGCCGCCGCGACTCTTCGCATTCTAGGCTAGATTTCGCCATTTTCCGGTGACATTTGAGCTCCTTGAAGGTTGATCTCCCTTCCACACGGCCGGATCTACACATCCCAAGCTTCAGCTGTCGCAAAAACCGCCAGAATCAGCCATCTAGCCACTGCGACTCTTCATCTTCCAGCCGAGATCCAGCTCATTTCCGAAAACTTTTCACCTCCCTAAGACCTGATCTGAACTCCCCACCATTAGAGCTTTCCATCGGTACCTTCAGATCCCATTTCCGCCACCATTTTCCAGAAGACCTGCTGGAAAATTAACGTTTTCTGGCGAGTGCGACTGTTCGTATTCCAGGACGTCTGTTGGTCGTTTTCGGCCTTTCTTCGCATCATATCATTGTCAGTTGCCTCCTCTCCGCCATGATCAGCTTCGTTTCCACCGTTTCAGCCTCCGTCATCACCGCCATGAGCGGCTAAGTTCCTGGTTGTCTGTTACGGCGTAGGCGAAATCGAGATTAACTCCACGACTCTCCTCATCAGCTCTCGACTAGTTGGATGAGCCTGATTGTAGGACATTTGGTAGTATTGTGTTTCGAATTATATTTGTTTTCGTTTCATGTTTGATTTCGATACTTTAATATGATTTGAGCATAATTTGTGATGAATATTGTTGTCCATTGTGATTTAATGTTTCCATAGAACTTGCGGAATGATATATGTTGGTTTGAAATAATTGAATGACGAATATTGCTTTTCATTACTTCGCATCGATTGTAATTGAGTTGTGTTCGGATTTAATTTCATTTCTACTGTTGTTGCATTTATTATGAAGTTGGTTGATTGGAAGATACAAGTTGATAGGTTGTACTTGTTAACATTGTACCAACTAGTGGTATTGTCATGTAGCGTTTATCGGCGTTCAATGATAGTCTTTAACCAATCGAACTTGAGTGATCGGGTGAGACATGATAGATTATACCTAGAGTGCCAGGAAGCCATTTCATTAATTTACCTTGCCTTGTAGGTTTAGGGGATCGTAGAGGGTGGAGAAGAATTGTGTGAGTCGGTCTCATTTCGAACCAAAACTGTAACGACAACATTTTTATTATAAAGTCTTCATTTGTTTTACTTTCACGCTTTTGTTATTTGAATTTAGTTTGTTTAGTTTAATTAATTAAATTATCAATTTCATTTCCGCTACTCAATATACATTAGGTTGTTAGTCTTGCTCTCTATGGATTCGACCCTACTTACTGCTAACTACGGTATTTAGGTTTAATTTTGTAATCGTGACGATCGGTTCGACAAAATTTTGGCGCTGTTGCCGGGGAGCAACGTGCTTTTGACTTTGTGTGTTTGGGTAGTCATTAGTTTTTATTCTAGGTTTATTTTCGTCTTTGTTTTTGTTTGTGTTATTTTCTTTGTAGTGATTACTTTGTTTGGGTGAATTGTTTAATTTTTGTGTTCTGTTTAGTTTGTCTCTTTGCATTGTTGGTTAATTATTTTCTTTTTAGGTTATTTGCGTAATTTCATTTTTACTTCATTTTATTTTTTTTTTCATTTTTTTTTCATTGGAATAGTTTCATTTGTGTTTGTTTTTGTTTTGCAGGAAAATTGCAATTGGGAAAACGCTTCAGCGTGTCGTGAGTAGTAAAGATCTTGCACGACCCGATTGTGAAATTCTCTTAACCTTTGATTTTTTATTCCTAGGATTTAATTTTTGTTCTTAGTATTAAATTCTTTTAGGTTGCATCGATAACTTTAGTTTTGATTAAGCATATTTGTTGTGTAAAATTTGTTGGGTATAGTTTTGTTAGATTTTAGATTTGTTTTAGTTTTGTTTTGGGTGGTTATTAAAATTTGTTTCTTAGGATTTGCATTTAGTTAATTTTCTTTGAGATTGTTGTTGCATTGCTTGTTGACCCTTTTGTGTGTTTGATTGATGAATGCAAACTTGAAGGTCTTGTAACGAAAAGTTATTACTTTTGAATCTTGAAATTGAATGCACTTGTAAGAGGAATAGAAAACAAGCACGTAGGATGGCTGACCAGGATGAACCCGCACATGTGCCCCTTAGCCAACATTTCACACCCACCACCTACACTACAGACTCATGTATCAAAATCACCAATGACCAGACACAACACTATGAGATCAAAACTAGTGTCATCCAATTACTGCCAATTTATTATGAGAATTTAAATGAGGAGCCATACAAACACTTAGATGAATTTTTAGAGGTTTGCTCCACAGTTAGATTTCAACATGTGAATGAAGATGTCATGCGCTTAATTTTATTCCTATTCTCACTTAAGGATCGAGCCAAACAATGGCTCAATTCTTTGGCAGCAGGGTCCATTATCTCTTGGGCCCAAATACAACAAGGATTCCTAAAAAAGTATTATCCCATTGGTAAAACCAACAGCATACGACGAGCCATTACTAGTTTCGCTCAACTTGATGGCGAGGAATTTTATGAGAGTTGGAAACGTTTGAAGGAAACGCTTAAGAAATGTCCCCATCACGCAGTCCTAGGTGGCAATTAGTTTGTAGTTTTTATGACAGACTGACCGAGAGGCATAGGAATATGGTAGATGCCTCTTGTGGAGGAACATTTATGCACAATGACGAGAATGAGTTATGGCAACTCTTCGAGACCTTAAGTGAAAATTCAATGTACCACATTTCTGCGTCTAGAATGCCTATCTCAAGGCAACCATCCAAGAAGGGTGGCGTTTATGAGGTGTCACGGTTTGATGACATTAGTTCTAAGCTAGAGGTGTTGGCCTACCGGTTTGATAATTTTGTATATATACAAGGGCAATCCTCTACACAATCATCTCAGAATAGGGTGAATCAGGATGTTTTTTCCATGCACTCTATTCTTAACCATCCAATTGAGGAACCCGCCCCTGACCCTTTTGAGGAGCAAGTGCCGGTTGCACAAAGCTTCCAAAGACGGAGCGATCCATACTCGAACACGTACAATCCTAGGTGGCGTTACCACCCTAATTTTTCATGAAAGCCACAACCACCTCAGAATGTCCCTAATAATATGCCATACAAGAACAATCCTTCCAATCTGCAAGACAATTATAGGGAGCAACCTTCAATCCAACCACCCATCCAACCTAGGATCCCACCTCTCGTTCAACAGCCTACTCCAATGCCGAGTTCACTAGAATCAATGATGGCTCAAATGCTCCAAACCATGTAGGAACAAAAAGCCGACATGAATGTTAGGTTCCAGGATTTAGAGTAGAATACCTAACTTCTACATTCCTATTCCCAATCCATTAGTAAGCTAGAGACCCAAATTGGTCAAATAGCTGAAGCAGTCAATAGGAGGGAAGAAGGCCAATTGCCTAGTCAAGTCATAGGTAACCCTAGTGGTTCTTCTCAACAGATAGGGTTTTTCGAATAAGCTAAGGCTGTGATGACTCTTCGGAGTGGTCGAGAGAAAATTAGGACTGAGAGGGAAGTAAAAGTTCAGGGTAGAGAAGAGGAGAGTCTAGGTAGGGATCAAGCTAAAGAGAGTGAGAGTGAGCCACTTGTAGAGTCAAGTGTTCAGAGACCGGGTAAGGAGAAAGTTGGGGAGAATGAACCATCCCCTGCATTGTATGTACCGAGAGCACCCTTTCCTCAGTGCTTAGAGCCCCCAAATGTTCCCACTACTAGGAAAAGTGCTAGGATGGAGGAAATGATTGAGTTGTTTAAGCAGGTACATATTAACATTCCACTCTTGGATGCCATTAAGCAAGTACCTACTTATGCCAAATTCCTTAAAGACTTATGCACGCAAAAGAGGCGAATGAAATCTCACACACCTAAGACTGTACATTTACCAGAAAAAGTAAGTGCGGTTGTCTCAAACTGCATTCCCCCAAAGTTAAAGGATCCTGGAGCTCCTATTATTTCTTGTGTGATAGGTAATGTCACGATTGATAGAGCACTCTTAGACTTAGGGGCGAGCATGAACTTATTACCCACTTCCGTATATGAACAATTTAACTTAGGTGAGCTCCAGTCTACTAAAGTCATCCTGCAGTTAGCTGACCGATCGGTCAAAATGCCTAGGGGCCTAATTGAGGACGTGTTAGTTAAGGTTGGGGAACTATATTTCCTGGTGGATTTTCTTGTCTTAGACATGGAGTATACGAGCAGTGAAAGTATGCCACCGATTATTTTAGGGAGACCTTTTCTAGCAATGGCAAATGCGTGCATTAATTATAGATCAGGAGAGATGGAAGTGTCTTTTAGGAATAAGAAACTAAGACTTAATGTGTTTAATGCTAGTTTAGGACAGATGTGTGAGGACGATAACGAGTGTTTCATGGTTGATGCTATTGACAGTCTAGTGGAGGCTCACGCCCCACAGATGTTATGTGATGATGTAATTTACACTCTTATGAATCTGTTTGTTGAGGAGATATCTAGCTTAAGTGTCGTGTCTGAGATTTAGGAGGTTAGTGCGTATATGGCTAGGTCGCCCACTTTAGAGCGTCGACCTTGGAACATCAAGTATGAACCCTTACCACCTTTGTCTAAGATGACACAATAAAGGTCAATTGAGTCCCCACCAGTCTTAGAGTTGAAGGCTTTGCCTGATACTCTAAAGTATGTTTTCCTAGGACCCAACAAGACCTTACCCGTGATCATTGCGGCCAACTTAGATAGTGAGCAAAAGGAGAGATTAGTGGCGGTCTTGACAACACATAAGGAAGCAATCGATTGGTCGATAGCTGATTTGCGAGGGATTAGCCCTTCTTTATGCATGCATCGCATATTTTGTGAAGAGAATGCTAAACCGGTGCATGAAGCTCAAAGAAGGTTAAACCCGAACATGAAGGAGGTGGTGAAGAAAGAAGTGATCAAATGGCTTAATGCGGGTATCTTCTACCCTATATCCGACAACCAATGAGTGAGTCCGACCCATGTTGTACCTAAGAAAGGTGGCCCCGCCGTTGTTGAAAATGAAAAAGGTGGGCAAATTCCTACCCGTACTCCCATAGGATAGAGAGTTTGCATTGACTATAGGAAGCTCAACCTAGCCAGTAGGAAAGATCATTTCCCGCTCCTATTTATTGACCAAATCTTAGAAAAACTTGCAAGGCAAGCTTTCGGTCTCATGTCGAACCAAAACCGTAACGGCAACATTTTTATTATAAAGTCTTCATTTGTTTTACTTTCAAGCTTTTATTACTTGAATTTAGTTTGTTTAGTTTCATTAATCAAATTGCCAATTTCATTTTCGTAACTCAAAATACATTAGGTTGTTAGTCTTGCTCCCTGTGGATTCGACCCTGCTTACTATTAACTACGGTATTTAGGTTTAATTTTGTGACCGTGACGACCAGTTCGACAGTGGGACGGTTAGGGTTGAATTTTTTTTTTTTTTTGTTTTGAGTTAAATTGTTGAGTTGATTAGTAGTTTTGGGAAAATGCCGCTCAAGGTGCCATCAAAGGGTAAAGGAAATGGAAAGAAAGTGGACAACCGGTTTGTAAATGACAAGGCTCAGACACACTATGAAGGGGCAGCCCAAAGGAAAGATAAAGGATTTATTCCTGAGTGTGGATTGACCGCGAGCCAAGCTATGGATTGGAGTCGAGGGAGACATTGGGAATTATTTATGAGTGCACCTGCACATGCGGCTGTAGAGCCGCTAGTGAGAGAGTTTTATGCCAACTTCCCAGAGTGTGAATCTGGTGCTGTGTTTGTGAGGGGTACTGATGTGGCATTTACTATGAAGGTCATCAATGAATTTTATAACCTGCCTAAGATTGACCGTAATGATTATGAGGAATTTAGGAAGACACAATTTGAGGATGATATTATTTTTTCAGTCATTACAAAACCGAACACCACTTGGAAGTAGGAATGGGCACAAAGCCCGACCCCATAGGGGTCCGCCCCGACCCGCCCCGAACGGGGCAGATTTTCCCCGAATTTTTTGGGATTTGGGTCGGGATCGGGCCAAATTTGGCCCCAGAATTCAAGGACGGGCCGGGGCCAGGGCAGAGCATATTATATATATGTTGTACATTATAATTTATACATAATATGCTATTATCTATAATCTTACGTTAATATATAATATATATGTAATATATTATTTGTTGTTTTGATTGATTATAATGAATCAATAAATCACTATAATTTTTTTTTTTTTTTTTTTGTCCCTCATTGAATCTTTATTTCAATTCTATTATCTAATTGTCTTTGTTATATTGTGAATTGTGATAGTTATCTATTTAAAATTTATTATAATACATATGGTACTTATTTATTAAAAATTTATTATAATATATATGTATAATGTATCATATATAATACATTATATTATATATTAAAAAGACATTATATATGTATACTTATTACTTAATACAATAATACATATATTATACTGTTAATATATAATATATTTATATATATGTATAATGTATTATAATTATCATTTTGATATTTGGATTCATTATAATCATTAATCAGGGGCGGATCCAACACTTGTTGAGGACTTGAGGGTGGGCATTTGAACAAAAAAATACTAATATGTATAATTTCTGGATTTTGCCCTACCCTAATAGAATTGTTAATTGAAAAAAATATTAATTTGTAATTAATTTTTATTTTGGCCAACCCTAACATAAATTTTTGGATTCGCAAAAATTTTTGGTTGTTGAATCTTGATAGTTGATACTGTAATGTATTGAATCTACTGAAGTACTGATGTGGATAGTTGATACTGTAATATATTATCAATTTAGTATGATGATTTTTATATTTAATATTTATATTATATATTTAATTTTTTTTTTTTGGTTGGTATATATAATTTGGAGAAAAGAATAATAAAAGTATAAAACAAAGGATAAAAAATACAAAAAAAACCCCCAAACGGGGAATTCGGGGAACGGGTTTTTTTCGGGGATTCCCCGAATGGGCTTCGTGCCAGGATCGGGGAATCCCCTTGGGCTTTCGGGTCGGGGCCGGAGATAGTGATCCCTGGCCTCGCCCCTACCCGTGCCCATCCCTACTTGGGGGATTTCAAAAAAAGGCAGGAAGAGCATCAAGGGAACTAATTTGACACCAGTGGCTCGGTTGTGGCAGTACTTCATTAGTGCGAGGATGATGCCGGAAACGCACTATAGTATGGTGACTCATGAGAAGACATTATTGTTTTATTCTATTACCACAGGAAAGAGAATGGATATGGGACAAATTATCCTGAACAACATTCAGCATGCAGCTAAACCAGGGCGAGGGAGTTACCCTTTCCAACATCTCATTACAGCTTTGTGCACTCGAGCAGGAATCGAGGTACATGATGATGAGCCACTTATCCACGCTGCCCCAGTTCTCAACTTAGACTATTATCACAAGCATCTTTAACGTCCAGACAGTGAGTAACCTAGCGTCGGGACAAAAAGATAGAGAACCACACAAGGCACTGCCACATCATCCAATTCCACAGCCACTATGAGGGAAATGATGCAGTAGATGATAGGTTAGATGAAGCGGATGACAAAACGTCAGGATTGGCTGCCAGAGCAAACCCAGATGATGTATGACATACAAAAAAGTAGCTTCACCAAGCTCAACGTTGATGCTTCGGAATTCCAATGGGCTGACTGGGATTCAAATGAGTGGATGGGCTCTGACTTAGAAGAGAACGATGCCGAGGGAGACGAGGAGGTCGAAGAATGAGCACTTGTTTTTGTTTGTTATTTTTGTTTGTTTTAGTTGTTTTTGTATTTCATTTCGAACATTGAACTAATTTGATGCTTTTTGTTTGGGATTGTTTAATTTTTGTTTTAATTTCGTAGTTAATGTAAAGACGAGACTAGGGTTGTAATATTTTCATATTAATCAGTGAATTTTTCTAACACAGTGGACACCACAATTTTCAATTATTTTTACAGATTTTGGTGATGAAAGAGTCAAGGACTGGATGTGCACACTGTTGAGCGAAACTTCAACTTCACAGATTAATCAGGGAACTATCTTGTTACTTTTGTCGATTTTGTTTTTCTATTCCTAATTTATGCATAATGTGACATTGGGGACAATGTCATCCTTAGTTTGGGGGTAGGAAAAATTTGAGAAATTTTTTACTTTTGTTTATTTTTATTTTTCATGTTTTGTTGTGTATGCCAATGATGAATTGTATAAATCAATGATGAGACTAGGATTGTTGGGTTTTTATTATTGAAAAATGTTAAGCATTGCTTCAAATTTATGTTGATTGACTGAATTTTGATTGAGGTTTGTTGAATTGTTCAACCACCATTTTCATTTATTTCGGCATGCTTAGATTCATTTTATGTGATTAGGTAAAGTTTTGATAATCTTGGTGGACTCTAGAGCCTAGTAGAGAAGTGCTTGAGGCGAAATTTTAGGAATAGACACTGTTGAGGAAATGATTTAGGCATTTTTCGGAACGTTTGAGCATTTCCAGCCAACCCACGAATGACTTGTTCCCTAGTCACCCATTTGAGCCTTATAAGATTATCATTGTTTTTTTTATTTCCTTGCAAACCAAAAATTGTCCAATCCAATTACCCTAAACACTTTATCATACCCTTTAGGAGAATTTTGAACCTAATGCAAACACAAGGAACTAAAAGAGTTGTGTGAATGAACTAAAAGAATAGTTTGGGGGTTGTGAGAAGGGCAAGAAGAATAAGAAAGGTAGTTAACCTCAATTCGAACTGATTTTTGTGTTATTTTAAAAACAAAAAAACAAATAAAAAAGCAGGAGAAAATTTTTCATTTTGAGAACTGCATTGCAGAAGCAAAAATAAGAATTGTACATGGTTAAGGGTTGTAAATTGGTTGACACCTTGAGTAATGGTTGAGAAAGAAAGTGAAAGTTGATGGAAGTTTTAGTGTTTATTTTAAGGAAACCAAGTTCTCTTGTTTGTTTATCCTTTCCTTTCCTTTGGAGCCCACTACCCGAGCCTAATGTTACAAGCTTGCAAAGACCTTTTGATTCTTAGCGATGTCTAATCCTCATTAGTGGAGAGTAGTTCGATATTTAGGCTTATGGAGTCCGCTGCCATTTGATAAACTTTGCATGTCTGCACTAAATAATCCGAGAAGCCGGAAGGTGGATTGAAATGGGGATCACCTACTCTAGGGACCAATAGAGAAAGATAGTCGATGCATCTTATAACTTCTTGGAGTGTTGAACATTTTTCTAGTAATAATTTTTCAACAACCTTTGAGACTTGTATACATTCTAGGCAATTCGTATGTTGAGTTGAGTCTAATTTTTGTTTGTTCATTTCCAGTTTTATTGTGTTGTGTTTTGGTTGTTTATTGTTTCTTTCTTTGAGTTTTGTACCTGATGCTCGGGGATGAACATGTCTTTAGTTTAGGGGTATTTGATAATCCAATGATTATACTATTTTTATTAGGCTTTTAGGCCGGATTTTAAATACTTCTTAGTTCATTTATGCCTAAATTGCTACTTAATTCTTTACATTTTGTGTTTTAGGCCAAAATGGACATTTTGAGCAAATAATGAGCGAATTGGAGTTTCTGGACTCAGAAGTAAGCGGATCTCAAAAGTTGGGAGAGTTCTGAAGCAGAGTAAAGCACTATAAAGCTTGTTTCCATTGGGAGAGCATCAAAGATTCAAGCAAAGAAGCAAGCGGAGGGCAATTCTATAATTTCAGAATTTTTCATGAAGGTTCATCGCGGCGAAGAACGAAAGGAGTTATGCATGAGAGTAATTTTGCTTCATCGACACGGCGAGATTTCTTCTTTGCCGCTGCAAAGCCTGCGAGTTTCTTTAAAACGTACAGTTTCATTTTTTGGCAAAGTCTTAGGTTTTTGAGCGAAGTATAAAAGCAAAACTTTGCCATTTTGAGGGTGGTCGTTTTTTAGTCTAGAGCAACTTATTTTCATTTTTCCTTAGTTTAGATTTGACGAATTTTGGGTTGAAAAGTGAGAAGATTTGGGGTTGAATCTTGTGGAATCATCAACTAGGGAAGATCTCTTGTATTTTCTCTCATTTCAATGTGTTGATTAATGGGTCATTTGATTTGCTTGCTTGTTGTGTTGATTTAGCTATGAACTAACCCATTTTGGGTTAAGGTTTTGATGTAATTCGGATTTTCATGGATTGAGTAATTGATTTTTGTTATTTTCATATGTTATTGCATGGATTGTGTGATTATCCTGATTTTATTGCTTTTAATTTATGAACATGATGAGATTGAGAAATAAGTCATGTTAAGCTTCTTGGGTAATCACTATTGTAGTATTTTTTGAATGCTAGAGATGGATTTGAGAATCAATGAAATCAATCTAGGATTCTATGTGCTTAATGAGCTTAGAACTATTAATCTTCAAATTGTTGGGTGTGGAAGTTTAATAGGGAAAAGTAGGAAAACATAGCCTGAGAAGGTATGTTTCACAATTTAGAGAATTCGATTTATAATCAATGCATGCAAATATGGAAATAGCATAATCCGTAGGTTTAATCCATAGAGTCCGAATGAAGTCAAAACCCTACCCTTTTGTTTGAATTGATTTTACCCTTGTCTTTAAATATTGCTTTCACAATTTAGTTTTGGATACTTAGCAAATTTTGTTTAGTTTTAGTTTAATTTTCTCCCATTAATCCAAACGAATTTGATTGCTCCAACTTGAAAATAGTAGAAAACTCAGTGCTTAGCAACCAATCCTCGTGGGAACGATATTCACTCATCACTTTATTACTTTGTGCGATTAGTGCACTTGTTATTTTTGCATGTTGTAGTAACAACGCAGCATTAGCGAAGGACAAAAAAGTCAATAAATTCGAAAGGAAAAAGAACCTACTCGGCTCCTGGAAGCGGCAAAGTTTGTCGTGATGAAAGAAAAAGAACTTCGTCTCATACGGTCCTACATTACCCGAGCAACTATGTATCCCCGCTTCTATGGTAGTTCACCTGGACAAGTAGTACGAATCCTTGTCTTTGCTCTTTTTTAGAATATATGAGAAACCGAGCTCTACCGCAGTCAGCTCGCACAACTCATTCTCACGGCACGCGATGTACATGGCAATGGCAATCATGTACGCGTTCAATGTGAGCTGCATTGGCACGATCCTGAAGTGATCGAGGACAACTTGACAAAGGGGTGGAAAGGGATCAACCCCCCACCCTTGAAAATGTCCTCAGAGATCGCGGCCAACCCTCGTGGCGGATACCGAGCTGTGTGCGTTCTATCGTGGAAGACCTCCACGCTGATAGCGTACTGGTCTACTACCCTTTCAAGCTCTTCGTCAGTAGGTACCGAGAAGATCTCTCGAATGGGACTCGCAGGAGCATCCTGCATGGGCGAACTAGTCCCTTCCTCTGCTTTGGTCGTTGGGGGGTCCATTCTTCTACGATCTGCAAAAGCGACAAATAGGCAACCATTCAGTCCTCGTACACTATCTTGTATGATGACGTGGAGGAGAAAATAAATATTTCCTCCCTAAACCCTAGAAAAACCCAAACATAATACTTAAAGGGCCACTATCAATGGACCTAACCCAACGGAGGATAATTCATCTCCGATGAGCTACCAACAGACAATCATCGCATGGCTACTGTCGAAAGCAAAATCAAACCAAAAATAGGTGAAAGGAATCGTTTTTACCTCTTGAAATGAGAAAGATTGGCTCTTTTGCTCCGAATATCAGACAAACACCACTCTGGAAGGCACAGAACCAAAATTCGCGAAAGTTTCCTGCTCTCTCTGAGAATGAAAATACTATGACTTTTCCTGAAGAGAGCTTGGGGTTTATATAGTTGAGGAAGTGGTGCTTTGGTTTCCCGAAGTCAAACGACGTTTGGGCAGAAAACACATCTGACCGTTGATCACGACCACGTGTCATGAATCAGCGAGGAAGAGTGACCGTCACGCCTTGAGAAATCAGACCGTTATCCCCTTCCGTTGAAACACTCAAGCGACGACATGTTTTCCCTCCTCCACATTTAATGCGCCCACGTCCGCATTTAATGCTCTGATAGGGAACGTCGTTTTAGCATGGCTTGCATTTAATGCGCATGGCTAGCATTTATTGCTCTTAAGACACGTCTATCAAAGCAAAAGGTGCTTCATTTAATGTATCCGCTGTAAAAGTGCAATGGATAACATCTGAAGAGGTCGTTATGAAAAACACTCTTCATTTTGTAAGTCGCGAGGTGACGTAACTCTTCAACCTCGTCTCACGTCGGTTGTGAAGCGATGTGATTCTTTGACCTCGACGGACATTAGCTGCGAAGCAGTGACCATTTATCCTCTTGAAAGCTGCTAAGTGTAAACAGGTCGAGGATTCCATCCAGGTCGGAATCATCATTATAGCACTAGATACCTAAATCCAGGTTGCTGACTGTAAGGGCAAAGATCACCCCAGGTCGCATGCGAGGAGATGCCCCTTCGACCTTCTTTGCAATCAAGTCACTTCAAACAACATCTCTTCAAACACGTCAGATCAAGGCATTTGTAATTTCCAAGGTTCGATTCTTAAACCTTAAAAATTAGGGGACTTCTGTTATGCCTGGAAAAGTAGGGCTGACGCAGAACCCAATTAGCACAAATGGTCAAAGTCTAGGCAGATCCAACAGCCATTCAGGCGCGGCCACATCGCATGCTAGCGTGAGCAGTATGCTCCTGCCAGTGCAGTGGGTGCGCGCCAGACTGTTGAGAGACTGGAGGCCGTCCACGTGTCCGATCCCCGCATGAAACGAGGAAATCACGCGAGTAGGTGAATAACGGGACGCAAAGAAGGATTTTCACGGTACTGACCCCTTTTTATAGATTCATCAATCATTACCTCAATGTATCCCACTATAAATAGAGAGTTTCTCTCCCATTTGTGGGATTCGCTCATTTTTACTCTTGATTAGTTATCTTCTCTTTGTAATAGCTCATTCTCTCTCTCTCTCTCTCTCTCTCATTTGTATTCTCAATACTTTAAAGTCAGCTCGCTAAGCCGCGACCTGATCCTTCAAATATAAATACAATATCAGTGGACGTAGGATTTGCTTGTTTAAGCATCCGAAGCACTTTAAACATTGTTTTGCCACCATTTACTTTCTCAATCCCCCATTCACTTGTGCCTTCTGGGCTAGCTCAGCATTTCACACGTGCGTTTAGTTGGTGTCAAAATCACGCATCAACACAAAAGATTATATTTAGATGGGACAACAATAGATGAAGTCCCATCATCAATTGAGTGTTTAACTTGAGTTAGATACATTACGACTGTGGCAGTGCGATAGGCTCAAGAGTATTTCAAAAAGCATTTTCAAGTTGAAATCTCTTCGTAATCTTTCTCTTTGGCGTTATAGAATTCCCAAAAGTCAATTAGCAGTCTGTCTTACATGTTGGAAGGAATTTAGAAGTTTAAGCTTAGGTTTCAGCAATATAAAAGAAATTCCCGAGCTCTCTTTTGTTTATCGTCATTGGAAGTATTTGATCTAAGTGGAAACATATTTGAGAATCTTCCTACAAGCATCATCTTGAACATTTAAATGCAAGCAATAGCGGTGCCTCCATTGAATCTAGAAGGATTGGATGAACCAGAACTGGAAATAGTATCTGAGAGGCTTTACTCATCTTCAGGTCGATGTATAGGATTCGTGTTTACAAACTGCTTGAACCTGAATCAGAAGGCAGACAACAACTTTTTGACAAATTCACAGCAAAGAATTCAACATATGGCAATAGTAGCACTAAGACTTTGTTATGCAAAGGTTACTCTCTCTTTTTTCTCTTATTTCTTCTTCTTGTGCGCTCTATCATATCATGGTTGATTTCTTATTACAGGAATTTGATGAAATACATAAAATCAGCTTATGTTTATCTGGGAGTGAAATTCCCGGGTGGTTCAGCCATCAAAGTTCAGGATCTATATTAAGCTACCTCAACATTGGAGTAACAGAAAGTTAATTGGATTTGCTATATCGGTCGTTCTTGCATTTGAGACAAGTAATCATGGAGATGATGTTTTTGTAGTTAAAGTCAACGGTAGGTGCAATTACGGCATTAGTGGTAAGTTTTGTTGGAGACGTTTTGTGTGTTATCCAGAGTCAAATCACATAGTATTAGGATATACGCCTTGTATAGATCTTAAGGGTGACTGCACAACTGCCTCGTTTGAGTTCAGTGTGTACGATAAAAATGAAGCCCAGAAGCAGGTTTGAGATTGAAATGTTTTGGGGTTCATTCACTGTGTATACAGCCCAGCATGATCAGTACTGAAGATTTAGGTGAAACAACAATAGCAGACAATGAAGATTTAAGGAAATTGCACGATGAAACCACTTGTGGAAGTGAAAGTGGAATTGAAAATGGAACATATAAAGAGGTGGAAGTGGAACCAAATGCCAACACATATTGCTATTTACGAGCTGGTTGCTTATTCCTCTTCTGGATTGTGCTTTTTTGCTATTGGAGCCTCTTAATGGTAATTTATCTATTATAATTTGCTTTCATGTCTATTATTAATTGTTGGGCGTGAAACAGAATTCAAACCTATCAATCAACACTCACAAACACAATCACAAGACTTAAACTATCAAGAACACAAGATTTTTACCGTGGTTTGCTTATTCTAATGGAATAAACTACGTTCACGTTGAGCTCCAAGCAAATTGGGACTCACTGCACTATAAGGATCAAAGTATTACAAGTACAACTCAATCACAACCCAAATCGCTCAACTCTTACACTTATACAACAATCACTCGAACCTCCCTGTAATCACAATAAGCTAACCCGAAAAACTGAAAGCCTATACCAGAAACACCCCTCTGTAATTTCTGCTAACAAGATTACCAAGAATCTAAACCTGATTACAATGTTCAAAGAGTAGAAAATAAGAAGACTAAAACTGTTGTAAAACGCGTGAAAGAAGAAGATGAAGCTGCTGTGTTGATTTTCCAGATTTGCTGCTTTTATACTTTTGACTTAATGAGCTAATAATGGCCGTTAGATCTGAATTGAGTCAATGGCTGAGGATTGTCACTTAAGCTGACACCAAAACGTCAGTGTTTCACTTAGACACCGTTAAAGATTCACTCAACATTAATATTAGGAAAATCTTGTTCTTTCTTTGGAAAATTCTTTATCCTCTGTTTTTTTAGCATAATATGGAACTAGTAATTAAATTTATGGTTTGGTTTATTGTTCTGGTTTACTGAATTTGTCGGCAATTATTGTTTGCGAAATTTTATGATTTACTGAAAATTTTGGTTGCGATGATGCAATTGAGTTTCATATCACTAAATTAATTTTGTTAATTGAGTTTATAAATACTTGGACGTCTCCCCTATAATTGATAGTATAGTCCCTGGACAACTGTTGAGGCTTTTTGAAGTAGTAATAACTCTACTGCCGATGTTTATAAATATTTTAAAGTGCTCTATTTTGAAGAAAAAAAAACTAAAATTGAGCTCTTTGCTTATTTTCTTTTGCTAATTTTATGAATGGTTGGTGATGTTTTCATTTTGGTAAAGGGAAAGCCTTTGAAGATGAGGTAGATGATTTGCTACTGCTAGATTTGGAGTTCAAATTGGAGCTGAAGGAGAAGTTCAGCTAAATCTTTTGGAGCTTATGAATTATGTATAACTAAAAGTATATGAAATTTAATGAACTAGTTTTATTGATATTCTTAAGAATTGATTCATGATTTTGGATTTTATAGAAAATTTGCTGTGAAATAGTTGGATATAACATTGCTGGAATTGATCAAATGAGTGAATGAAACTTCAGTAAACAAAACTAAAAGATACAAATAGGGTGCCCTGTTTTTCCTCTGTTTCCTCTGCACTTCTACACACTGATTTTGTTTGGTTACTTGAGTGGTTATTAGCTGAATCCACATATCTCAATTTTCCACATAATGTAGTACTCAAAACTTTATATGTCATGCTCCTTAGCACTTCTAGAAGGGTTATTGAACCACTATAAAGAAGCCTGCTATAGACGTTGGAATTTTACAAATAATGACGGCTGCAAACTGACATGAACATTAGATTTATTTTTTTGGAAGGGTTATTTGGTTATGGCTGTTGCTGTGGTTTCCATGAATTTGCCACAACTCAATATGGGCTCTTGATAGACTTCGTTTTTATTTTAAATCTTATCTCATGGAACAAGTGTCGGATGGGCAAATGATTACCTTTTGAAAAACATTAACATACCCATAACTCTACCACAGCAGAAATTCCAACATTTTAACTCCCAACATTTTTTGTAATTATGCAGAAAGCAGAAGCACAGGAAGCCAGCAGAAGAAAGTTCCAGCAAAACAACTGTGGTAGGCCAGCAACTGAAATGAAAATTGTAACCAATTTTCTCATTGAAATTTACAGTTAGTGAGACAACAAAATATAGACTTGTGAAAAAAAAAATGATTTTAGGGTTTCATAAATTAAACTTTAGATATAAAAGCATCATTCAATATGCATGGTTTTACAAAGTTGTAGAGAAAGACATTAGAAGAAATCACAAGGGTAGTTTGCTGTAGGTGCTCATGAATTTGAAGATCATCTCACAGGTTTATTTCTCTTGTCCTTCGTCTTTCATTTTCTATTGAGAAAGATGATTTTGCTGAATTCAAGTTGTGAATCCCGTGTATGTTTGCTGGAAAAGAATTCATAAATTGTTGTGAGTTGGTCTCCTGCTTCGACCTTTGACTCTATGTTCAGTTATATATCTAAATGTTTGTTTTCATTTGAAATCTGGACAAATTTAGACAGATTTTCATTTTGATTCGAAAGTAAGGACTATGCATCTGAAAAGTTTGTTCTGTCTCTATGAGCTCTTAAGGTTGGAGAGATTCTACTCTTATGATGCTTAATTTTAGGGCTGTGCAAAAAAATCTGATATCCGATATCCGATCCTAATCCGCTCCGCTCCGCTTCGAAAAATTCGGATATCCGAAAATTCGGATCGGATACGGATCAGAATTTAGCAAAATCCAAATATTCGGATCGGATACCGGATCAAGATTATAAAAAATCGGATATCCATATCCGATCCGGATTTTGCTAAACTACGTCGTTTTGAGTTTTCAAAATTAAATTCACCCTAAGTCCTTAACAGTGCTAACACAGTAACACATTAACACTAAGTCACTACTCACTAAGACATTAACAGTCTGTCTGTCTAAGTATCTATACTCCAACTCTCCAAGTCTCCAACGAAAAATACAACTCTCACTACTCTGACTCTCTGTCTCTGTGTCTCAGACTCGAACACGAACCCTAAACCGTAAACACCTAGTATCTCTCTCGCTCGACTCGAACACGAACACGCAGTCTCGCACTCTCGCTCAAGCACAGTCGTCATCGTCAATTGCACAGCCTCTCAGTCTCTCACAGTCGTCATCGTCAGTCGCACAGTCTCTCACAGTCCTCATCGTCACTCGTCAGTCACACAGCCTCTCAGTCTCTCACAGTCATCATCGGCAGTCGGCACAGCCTCTCAGTCTCTCACAGTCGTCATCGTCAGTCGCACAGCCTCTCAGTCTCTCACAGAGTAACAGTTTCACCCTCTCAGACCAGATCGCGTCTGTACTCTGTCGTCTCAATCTCTCACTGTCTCTCTCGCTCAAAGCTGTAAACACGCACAGCCTTAAGCCTTTCACTCTCTCAGACCAGAATCAGTGAATCACTAGATCTCATCCAATCTCACTCTGTCTCTCTCGCTTGAATACACACAGACAGAGACACACCGCCTTGAAGCCCCAAATCGATTGTTGTCACAGCCTAGGGCGACTGCCACCACAACGTAATAGCCTGGTGAGATTTCGTTTGGTTTGATTGAATTATTGATTTGTGTTTCTAACGCTGCTGTGGTTAATTTGGCGTTGGTTTGTATTAAGTTTTGGGCCTACTTTGTACCTTTGTGTTTCAAACTTTTGGGAGGTAAGGAAAGATCACAACTACACCCATTTGATACTTGATACCCATCAAACTTTCTGCTAAATCATTTTGCTTTTTTGAGGTTTGAATGTTTGATGCCATTTTAGTCTTTTAAGGTATCTTTTAGTAAATCAAGTCTCAATTTCACCTTGCCTTGACAAAATTGAGATTCATGAGATGGTTAACATTTTTGCCAGTAACACTAATCTTTGTTATACTGTAATTTTTTTTATCACAAGTTAATTATCATATTACAAGTAAAGTGAGATTATTTACATTTATCAAATAAATATTGAGCTATGTCTGCACCAACTGAAAGAAATGGAGTAGTAGCAATTTAGCAAGTGTGATAGGCAGAGTTTTAAAGTATAAAATATATTATTATTGGCTTTCTACTCTATTATTGGTTAAAACTTTGTTCCCATAAACCAATTGACTATATCTCCAATTCAAAGATATACATTGGACACGTCTTGATTGTGTCATTTAATGATTTCGTTGGTTTTATGATTGAATTATGATTTTGTTTTCTAACGGCTGCTGTGGTTAATTTGCATTATACTATGTGAAACTTATTAAGTCTTGTCTAATTTGCTGTCTCTACGTGATTCAAATGTCTTAATTGATATATTCTTTTGTATTTATAAGTAGATATCATCTACTGTGAAATAATAGTACTACTGTGGGACTTTAAATGCCGTTCATCATTGACACCGACGTGACAAGTGAAATGTAAGTCCTACTCCTAAATGTCGTGTCTCCACCAGGACCACTACCACTACCACCACCACCACCACGAGCATCCAACGTGTAAGTTTCTACTACTAGTAATACTAGGAAAAATGCTTCTGATGTGTCCCATTTCTCTAAAAATGATAGTGAGAATAGGAGAAAATACGGCTTCATGTAAATTGTGGGACTATTCTTGGTTGTGCAAGTAAAATGGTACTACTGGCTACGTATCACTAAAAACCGGTGTAATAAATACCCTTTAATTTAGCGGACAGAGACAAAAACTTTAGTTTTTCAACAACTCTCAGGTGACTTTGTTAGTGGTGTTGCACCTAGTTCCACCTCCACACCCCATTCACTTGTAACTTGGAAATTCGATCAGATATGAGTAGACAAGCTTTAGCTAAAGATAATTATTGATGAGTTACCGTTTGGCATGTGAAGCAAGGGGTTCCGATACATGATGAGTGTACACAAACCGAGTGTTCAAGTTCCCTCTCGTACTACTGTGGCTAGGGATTGTTTGAGCATTTATGTATGAGAGACAAAAGTTGAAAAACTATTTTAGTAAACACCTCATAGTGTTTGTCTACCCACTGATACTGCTCTGTCAAAATCTTAATTACATGTGTCTACGGCTCACTTATTGATGATGAGTGAAAATGAACAAAAGAATTTGAACTTTTGTCCGATACTAGCCTAAAGGTTTAATTATGGAAATCAATTGAAGATGTTTGATTGATTGGGTATTTCTAAGTGTTCACCGTGACGGTTACAATGCAAGTTCTAACGATGTGGGGATAGCTTTCTTAAAAAACGGTTAGAACGTTGGAATGGAGTGTGTTGAATGGTTCTTTTCTTCACATAGATTTTGTGCACATTTATTGAGTCTAACTATCAAAGAGGGGTTAAGATATGGATGACTCAATATTTATGCGGTGAGATATGTGAGGTCCTCTCCAGCGAGATTACATAGGTTTAGGATGTGTGGAGCAGAAAAAATGTAACAAAAAGTCTTTTAGTTCTTGATGTAGAAACAAGGTGGAACTCTACTTACTTGATGTTGGATGTTGCTTTAAAATTTAGGAAAGCATTTGACTTGCTGGAAATCCAAGATAATAAGTATGAGAAGAGCTTACTAGCGGGGAAAGATCAAAGGGTTGCCTACACATATTGATTGGGAATATGCTCGATACTTATTACCTTTTTTGAAAGTTTTTTATGATGCAACTCACATGTGTCAGGTTCCCTTTATGTTACCGCTAATGTAACTGGAGGAGATATATGGCATTGGCTTGAAGATTTTGATATGGTGTACAAGTGATGATCCGAGCTTACGTTTGATGCAGGCGAAATGAGAGGAAAACATGACAATATTGGGGAAATGTCGATAATATCAACATATGCTATTCATTGCAGGAGTATTGGATCCCAGCAAAAAGTTAAAATATGTATATTGGGCTATTGATAAGTCGTATGTGCTGAAAAAGCCAATAAACTCAAAACAAAAGTGCATGACACTCTGTTTGCTCTATTTAAGGAATATGTTTGGCTAAGGCTTCTCCCAGTGTGCAATCAAGTCAACAACTAAACTTGTAAAAAACATTGATTTGACTGATGCAAATGTTGCTCCTCAAGTCCACCATGAAGGCTATGTTTAAAGATGAAAAGCTAGACAACATTTTTTGAGCCTAATCTGAGTTGGAAAAATATTTAAATGAAGCATGGAAGATGATAAAACGAGAACTTGATATCTTGACTTGTGGAAGATGAATTCACAAGATATCAAATTCTCTCTTTGATAGCACGAGATGTTTTGGCTATGCCTATTTCTACTGTTCATCGAGTCAGCTTTTAGTACTGGGGGTCGTATATAGATTCATTTCGTAGTTCTCTTACTCCTAAGATAGTGGAAGCTCTTATTTGTGCACAAGATTGGATTCGGCTACGCGTACACCATTTGTCAATGAGGAGAGCTTGATGAATATTGGAAATTGAGTCAGGTCAAAATTTTGCTTTATTTTCAAATAATAATATTTAGTTATAACTTATATCTTTCGTGTTGAATATATTTGGTATCATTACCATATTGTGTTTTGTCCAACTTTTTGTAGGGATTTCATCTTTGGCAATGGAAAATCTCGGTGCATCTAGATGATTTGTTAACTAAGACCATTTCTATGTCATTTTGTATGGTGCGCCTCCCAAAAGGTACAATATTGATTTTTTATTGTTTAATTAGTTTTACCAAATATATTCTTTTTCTCACATACAATTCATTATATATGTTGAATAAAAATGTTGTTATGTTAATGTTTTTGATGGTTATTTGCTATTGTATTATGTAATGTGTTGATTGTTGAAGTGGGAAATCCAGCCAATTGGTGGGCTGATTGTTTTGATTGGAAAATAGAAGTGTTTTAATTTATGAGTATTTGAGGTGAAGATAATTTGCCCTGAATAGGCATGAACTCAGTATTTCAAACCATATTTAATTATTTATTCAACTTCAAATTGTTAATCTTTCGAAAATGAATTTAACTTTTTACAATTTGATTTTGTAAGTTGAAGAAATCAGTAGTTTTGTTAAAGGAGATCAATGGTTAGGTCAATTGAAATGTCCTTAATGTTTAAAGTTTGGGAATCATCAACATTTGGAAAATCTCAGATGGCTGCAAATGTATAAGGATTATGTTTAACAAACCTTTAATTTAGAATTCTGATTTCCACTATGTAAGAAATTGTATGTTGAATGTTATGGTGGGGAGGTTTCCAGATTGTTGTTTGAAAACCTTTAAAGTTATGGGATTAGAAGTTTGATGATGTAGAGGAGTATGTATTGAATGGCATACTGAGGAGGTCATGGATCTCCCCGGAATTGAATTTATAATTAGTAGATGGTTGTTGGCAGACTTGGATACTGGCTGCAATGTTGAAGGATTATGTTCATGCATTTCCAAGAATTTTAGTTCCATTCTACCCATATTTGATATTTGTTTAATTCTTTTGAAATGGGAATTTCCAACACTTGGAAGCACTAATTCATACCTTATTTCAAATGTTACTACAGTGAATTATTACACTACTGAAATATAGTCAAGGGGATGTGTAGCTTAGAGTGTTTATTGAGAGAAAAATGTCGTGAATTACTGAAATTGAATTGTTGTGTTGATGTGGGCAAGGAGGGTGGTGTATCATCTAAGATTTCTCTTTGCAATAATTATTGTTGTATTTTTCATTGTTTGACATAATATTTTTCTTCTTTGGGCAGTGATGAATTGGAGCACCTTCACCTTGGTCTTTCTAGTTTCTACGTGGGTGGCAACTGGCATTTGGCAAGGGACAAGACTTGATGGTCAATCTAGCATTTACTTGAAAAGTCCCCTTGTTTTTCTCTTGCTTTCTTTTGATGTAAATGGCTAAATGCCACAGGACATTTCTGATTGCAGTGCTGCTTAGTGCAATAGTGCTTATGTTTGTACTTTGTAGTAGTTTATACTTTATTTCATTGAAACTGTTTGCATCTTGATTATTATTATTGTTCACTTTGTGTTGTTCTATGAAATGTGACACATTCTAACGCTTATGTTTGTAGTTCATTGAATGCCCAATGAAATGAAGGATTGAATTATTGGTTTTAAATTTTAATAAGAAATCTTAAAATTCGGATAAAATTCGGATATCCGATTATCCGATCCGAATAATCGGATATCCGGATATCCACATAATTCGGATCGGATTCGGATCAACAAATAGCTTGATCCGAAAATTCGGATCGAATCAAAAAATGTCCTATTCGGATCGGATATCCGGATTTGCACAGCCAAGTTAATTTACATGAAGTGTCAACTGCTTCAGGAAATTTTACTCCAAACAGCGGCTAAACACTCATCAGTTCAACTGTAAGACTCCAAATCAATTTAGTTCACAATTTCTTAATCAAACTCATCGTGCTTCTCCATAATTTCTTAATCAAATAAATCCTACTCCTAATGAAGAGTTTCCCTTAAGCACAAGTTTGCCTTGTCATCCATTCTCAAGAAAAAGATAAGGTGCAAAATCAGCCATCTGGAGGTGTTATGTCCGTCGAATCAACATTAGAGTTATGGTAGAGGCAAAGGAAAGACCATTTGCCAAATCTATACTCATTGCTATGCAATTCTATCACAGGTTTGATATTATCTATCACTGTAATCAGTTTCAACAGGAAAAATGCTGATTCAAATACAAACTTCCAGCCATAGCAGAATACTTAAGCATCACTTGATTTTTCTGTTTAATTTGATTTTTGTGCTGCTTGTTAAAAAGGCAAGCTTCAGCAATTTCACTTTCCATTACCCTCTTTCATAGCACATCTCCTTTACAGTTGAAACATTCTCTATCTGTCTCAAACCCGGAAGATAAGAATGGAGTAAGGGAAAATTATCTAACATCGGTCCTTTCACACTTATATTTATATTGTAGTTTTTATTACACGAATGAGAATTATATTAACAACAGATCCACCTTGAATTTCAGATTTGGCTTCTAAACCAGCAATAGACCAAATGTAAATAATTCTTAAGTTATTGATTCATCAAATCATCAGGCTCAGTTTGCTTGTTCTTCATTCTGAACCCTTATGATCATTATATTTTTCAGGTAAAAAAAGCGACGGCTAGATGGTTTTTTCGAGCTGAACTCCTTCCCAACTGCAAAAGAGTTTTCAAATCTCCAAGAAGTAACTGAATTTAAGGACGGATGTTTAAGAATTTCTTTTGCAAGGCGCATATAAAGTTCTCCACGATTCAATGTTGGAAGTTCCTTTTGCCATATTTTGGAGAAGCTTCAGGTTTAGATTAGAGTACTAAATGAATATAACTTTTAAGAGCTAAGATCTCCCAGTTAGCGTACAAAGTGATACAAAATTTTGAATTATGAATCCCAATTTGTGCTTATTATGCAATCTCCTAAATTTGGTATTGTATCTTGGAAAGCCAGAGGAAGACTCTCATTTTGGGTTGGGCTTCGAGGTGTTTTAACATTGAGTGAAGTTACTAAAGAAGTCTCATTTACAAATTAATTATTTTTTTTCTTACGACACTCCCCGTAAATTCCATAAATGCACTTTATTCCAATTTTTTTTTTTTTATTTAAAAGAGTTAACATTTTATTCCCTTTACTGACGCCATATGCCTCTCCCCATTACTATTCCTGAAACAAAACTTTAGATAATCAAATTGAAAGTTAAGATAAAACTGAAGTTAAAAACAACCTTCAGAAACAATTCTAAGAACATGACAAGAGTTAATAACACAAAAAACTTATAAAGTGATATAGTTACCAATACTTTGAACAAAAAATAAATAATAATTTTTTATGTGACTATTAACAATTTAATATTTCAAATCCTATCTTTATACATTCTCACAAAAAAAAAAAAAAAAAAAAAAAAAATTAGGGTTTATAAAATAATAGTAAGGTGTTAAAAGTATTTGTGAAAAATAGGAAATTAAAATTAACTTTAATAATTTAATACAAGGGTAAATTTGTTTTTATAAAAAGTGTGTGATGATGATGTGGCTTGTGTATGCCACGGTGGAGTCAGCATCAGTCAAAGAAATCAGCTTCAACTCAATACGGCAGCGTTTCAGCTATCAGACTTAAGTGCCTTATCTGGCACCCGAATTCCATTTTGTTGCAACAGAATGCACAGCTTACCTCACGCTCTCTATGGTTCCTTCTCAACCCTAACGACAGAAGATTCTTCTGCTCCTCTTCTCTAACAAACTGCTGATTATATTGGACAGCTGGAAGATGATCAATGGAGTCCTGATCTGTATAAAATCAGATCTATTGTGCTGAAGAAAGCAGAGTTTTCAGAGGGATATTTCGGGTGTGTTCTTTCTTGTTTTTCCTGGTTGTATACTCTCTGTAATCTTTGTTTCCTTGAGTAATAAAATACCCTATAGTGTGCCTTGAAGAGTGGATGTAGGCTATCTTAGCCGAACCACTATAAATCCCCTGTGTCAATTTTCTTTTATGTTATTTCATGCTTTTCTTAATCTCTTAATTGATTTCTTGTTGATTAATAAGATTGTGTTAGCTCATTGATTGATTTGATCAGTATAGCTGAAAGCCCTAATTAGTCAGTACAAAGTGAGATTTTTTTAATTAATTAGTGAGGTGTCAATGGATCCACTCTTCAACTTTCTTGGAAGCAGATGTTGTTGGGCTTGAGCCTTTCTTAGGTGGGCTTGAGGGCCAGTGATTTGGGTTGATGTGGGTGTTGTTTGACATGTATAATTTGGGCTCAATAGATCAGTGGTCTGGCTTTATCCAGGTGTTATTGGGCACTTCTTGAAATAAAATAAACGAAATAAATTTCAAGAATATTAAAAATAAGCTTCTTGGAATATTTAAATATTTTGTAAGATAAAAAAGAAAAAAAAAAGAACATATTTTCTCAAAATCTCAAAGTGTTTTAGACATAGATATGCTTTTCAGATTGCCTTCTATCATTTTTTGTATAAGTAGATTTGAAAGATACGTAACATGCTTGCATTTATCACCAATTTTTATTAGACCCACACATTTGAAACAAAACAAATCATTTAAATCGTAAATTCATATATCAGAGGGTTATTAAAAATTTCAAGGATTTTTTCTTTTACATAATCTTAGGGGGTTTATAATTATGGAGATATAATAATTTTCATTATTACAAGTGCTATTCAAATTTTAACCTATCTTACATTGATATATTGTATATAAATAATTTATTTTAGGGGTTTTACTCGACCTGAGATTTAATCAAATACAAAGGTTCCTTGAGATTTAAGAAATTACAAATGTTCCCCTACCATTAGTTAACAGTTAGAGTTTATAACTTGATAGGTGAATGAATATTTATTTAATTGCCCCTATGTCGTTTATTTTAACACAAAAAAAAAAAAAAAAAAAAAAAACTGTAGGGGAGATTTCTGTTATTTCTATAGCCTCTATGAAGATTTTTGTTGTTTGATTATACCTAAGGGGGAATTATTGTTATTGATCCTTTATTTTAATTAAATAATGATTATTATAGAGTATTTTGATAATTAATATTTCATAAACAACTTTTGGGCTGCGTTTGATTGGATTTTGGGAATACTACTTTTAGTATTCCCAAAAAAGTTAAACAGTAAAATACCAAAAAACTCACAATATTATTCAACTTTATTCAACATTTTTTAAACCCCCTAAATTTGTTAATTCAATTAAATACCCCTAAATATTTTTAATGTTTTTGTTACGGCGACTCCGGCCACCCTCCGGCGGTGGTGGCCGGCTGTCCGTATTTGAGGGTGAATTAGGGGTGTTTTTCTTAACTTTTAATGTTTTATTATAAGGGGTGTTTTGTAAAAAAACAAACATATGGAGTATTTTATCAATTTGTAAATCCTACATCGTAATACCCGCCCAATTCAACTTTTTTTTTAACTTTTTTCAAAAAACTTTTTCCAAAAACATAAAATTGTGAACCAAACGGAGCCTTGATTTTTAAAAGTCACATAACCTACTTTTTGAATTCATTTATATGGATTATTTCATATTCAAATTTTAAGATAATCTATTTTCAAATTAGTTTATCAAATATTTAATTTTTGAATTACAACTTAAGAAATAAATGACTGAGAGAGAAACTACAATAATTCCAAACTACCTAATCCTTTTGTTCATCCTCACTCTAAGATTTTGATATAAAAGTTTTATCAAAATGTACTATTTTAATTTATATTATTGTAAGTCTGCAAGGACTCTTATTTATTTTATTATATTTCTTTTTGTTTCCATTTCATTTAATTCTTCCTTCTTATTAATGAAAAGGGGTAGTCGGCCAGCAAAATTTGGTGAATGTTTGTATTTTTTTCTTGGATGGTTTCATGTATTCATGTTTATCCTCAGCTTGTTGTTTTATAATTAATATTACGATTTTAATAAAGTGGTCACTGTTAATTATATATATCAATTTATGTCATCCACTTTTATAAATCAAATTGTAATAAATTAATCATGTATTAGGTGGCTAATAATATATTATAGGGATGTTTGTCTGAGCTTATAAAAATTAGCTTATAAGCATTTGAAATTTTAAGCAATTACGTGTTTGATTAAAGTACTTATAAGTGACTGATAAGTAGTTGACGTGTTTGGTAAAATATGGTTTATAAGTACATTTTATTATAAAATGACTAAAAATGGTACTACATTAAACAATGGTATACTATGGAATTTTAAAATTAAACAAGGATAATGTGGTAATATACTTGGTCAAACTATGCTATAAGCCAAAAAAAAAAAAGTACCTCCTCCCTAACTTATTTTTTTTTACTTATAAACTCAAAAAAGTTATAAACAAATAAGTCAGCTTAATTTTAGAGCTTATAAGCTAGTTTGACCAGCTTATAAGTTTAGACAGACACCCCCATAGTTTTTGATGTACAAAGACTTAGGCGTTGACTCAAAGTAAGTCTTCTTCATCCAACTCTTTAATCTCTCCCGACATTTATAAAAAAGGAAATTGAGTTAATTAATTATCATAATTATGCTAAAATTATGTTGGATACTATCTTCAAACTCCAAAATTTTAAAATAACAAAAGAAAATTCTAATCTATACAAAAGCAAATCAAAACAATCATACTTTTTAAAGAAAATTTAAATATAACTCAAAACTTGTATTTATAGAGTGTTATATGTGGTGAATCAAAGTTGGTTCGGTTGTTATGTATCAGACAAGTGTTGACAGATTTAATAGACTTAGATATCTGAAGAGATAGTTTGGTTTAAGGGGGAATATTGGACGGAGTTTGGAAATTGGAGTCTTGGTTACATCTGCAAAGTCAGAAAGTTCAGGGGTTGCTTTAATAAATTCAATTTGGGTTTAAGTGCAAAGTCTGTAAAGTTTAGCAAAGTGTATTGTTTTATGTTGTAATATTTGTGTGTATGTAAAACACACCGCTTTTAGCTTGTTTCAGAAACTATAAAAGGATGTGATTGATTTTGCTTCAGTTCAGTTAATGAATTGCTCATTCTTTCCACATTTTCTTCTACACATTCTAGAATTCTGTTTTTTCTTGAACTCTTCCAAAACTATTTTCATGGTATCAGAGCCAAGTTTTTGAGGTACTTAATTTAGCTTCAAAATCTGAAATTGAACAAGCTGGTTCTGCAAACACTACCAGCTCAACTGCTTACTCATCATTACCAACTCTGAATGTGAAATTGTTAGACAAGAATTATGCGTATTGGCGCTCACAGGTTCTACCAGCTCTTGCTGCTTGCAAGCTTGATGGTTTCATTACTGGTGAGTCCACTTGCCCTTCCATGTTTCAATTAGAGAAATCGACAAAGTCTAAGCAATTAATGAAAAAACCAAACCCTAGATATTTTAGCTGGAAAAGAACTTACCAATTCCTTGTGAGCTAGTTAATTTCATCAATTTCAGAATCCATGTTTAGGCACATAGCTAAATGTACAAGTGCTTATGAAATATGGAACACATTACAACTACATTTTCAATCCTTCTCAAAGGCACGAACTCTGCATTTAAGAAATCTGTTACATACAACAAAGAAGGATTCTTTAACCATTAATGAATATATTTTACGATTGAGAGAATTGGGTGATGAGTTGTTTGCAAGTGGTGTGCAAATCGGAGATGAAGAATTGCTCTTATACATACTAGATGGTCTACGACCAGAGTATGATGCTGTGGTGGCAAATTTGACCTATAATAGTAGTCATGCAACTCTTCAAGAGGCTCAAATTAATTATGCTCAATAAACATGAGATGCTTCTAGAAAGGCAGAACATTGCACTATTGACATTTCATGATCACTTAACTTCTGCATTGATAGCTTCCAAACAAAATCCTTCTGGTCTGACTTAGTTTCATCAGCTTGAGCACTCTGCTGCTGTAACTCAATCAAGTTTAGCTCCATATCATCAAATGGGTTCTTATCCTCAAAATATCACAGCTGGTGCTACTTCTAGTAATATGATTCCTCAGCTTACTCAAGGATCTTCTGGTATTGGAAATTCAAGAAGCTTAGGAGGAAATGTTAGACCTCCACATATAGATGCCTCTCAATTCTTCACTCCCAATGCACAGATGTTTAATACTAATGTAATGAGGGGCAGAGGTCGAGGAAGAGACTATTTTCGACCAAAGTTAATTTGTTAGGTTTGTGGAAAGATAGGGCATTCAACCCTACAATGCTATCATCATTTTGATCATGGGTATCAAGGATTTACAACTCTTGGTTTTAATGCAGCTTCTGGTTTTAATCCAACCCCTAATGCAGCTCTTGGCTTTAATCTTGGTTTTAATCCCTCGACTTCTGTATCAATTAATCCCTCCTTAGGATCAACTGGAAATGAATCTGCACATGCGTTGTTTGCTAACCATGTTGCACGGTCTTATCCTCCTCCATGGTCATATGTTGGTTTTATGATTACTCTGCTTCCTCTAGTCTGAGATCAGCTTATTCTCCTACTAACAATGCATTTGGTTCAACTGATATGACTCATTATAATCATTCCACTCAACCTTTATCCATTAATGCTGGTGGAACTAAAAGTTGCTCTGTACCTGGCACTTCTAATATTTCTGCTTCATCAACTATTTCATGCTCCAATATAGCTACTCCACAAACAGACAACGATCAGACGCGGTATATGGATTCAGGAGCATCAAACCGCATGACAGCTGATGCAAATAATATTCAATCCAAGAAAGTTATCAAGGTGCTTCTGCTGTCCAGGTTTGCAATGGACAATCTATCTTGATTACACATACATGTATGGTTGTACTTGCTTCTTATGACTCTAATCATATTTTGCATCTTAGAAATATCATGTATGTTCCTAAAATAGCTAAGAACTTGTTGAGTATTTCTCAAAAAACCAGAGACAATAATGTGATTGTTGAGTTTCATTTTGATCACTGCCTAATAAAGGACAAACATAGCCAAGCTGTGCTCTACGGGACAGTGAAAGATGGCCTTTATCAATTGAATCTACCAAGTTTTTCTTATGCAATCACTGGAGGTTATGTTGCCACTAGTGTTGTTGTTCCAGCTCAAGCTACAGAGCTGAATATTTTTTCTGTTCCTACTATGTTAGACTGATACGAACACCTGCAGATTAATCAATTCACAACCAACCAACAGTAATTCTCACACAAAATAAACCAACATACAACCAACCCACAACCAAAAATATATCAGAAACAGCAAGGGCAATTCCAACAATATTTGTATTAGTTAGATACTTGAATAAAACTGAATAAAACTGAAGCAAATGCAAGATAGAATGAACTGGACATAAACCCTAGCGTTTCGAGGAGCCAGGAGCCTCCACTATTTTATCAACAAAAATCCAGATACTTGATATTACTACTCTCCCTGAATATATACTAATCCTCTTTCCACAATTACCCTCACACACACAATTTGTATTCTCACAACAGACTCCTATCCATGACACCTATTCTTTGTGGTCCCTACTCCCTTAACAACCTTACTAATGTCTTTTGTGCCCCTTACGGTTGTAGACTTTATGCACTGTTGGTTTATCAATACCCCCCCTTGAAGATCCACCTTGTCCTCAAGGTAAAACTGAGGAAACTGCATTTTAATTACTTCATATGGTTCCCAGGTGGCTTCAAAATCAGGTAAGTGCTGCCATTTGATGAGAACCTCTTTAGACCCATCTAAGAGAGTACGCATAGAGAGGACTGTGTCTGGCTGAACCATTAATTCCATGTCTTCAGAGAGTGATTCAGGTAAGGGTTGGATAGGTACCGATTGGTGTAAGCTCCTCTTCAGCTGCGAAATATGGAAGACAGGATGAATACGGGCTGTGGGAGGCAAATCCAATTTATAAGCCACTGGTCCAATGCGTTCCAACACAGGGTAAGGACCATAAAAACAGAGACTAAGTTTTTCATTCACTTTCTGGGCAAGTGACTTAAATCTGTAGGGATGTAACTTCAGGAAAACTGAGTCACCAGGCTGGAAGCAGTCATCTCGTCGATGGAGGTCAGCATTGTGTTTCATGCGAGCTTGAGCCACGACTAAATTGTCCTTAAGCTCCTTTAACATGGCATTGCGCGCAGTTATTTGAACATTGACATCTTCCACGGTTGAAGGGCAGTCTGTGAATTTTAAAAGGATGGGGGGGTCGCGTCCATAGAGGGCCTTGAAGGGAGTCATGCGGATGGAGCCATGATAGGTTGTATTATACCAGTATTCAGCCCAAGCAAGCCACAGAGGCCACTGTCTCGGATGAGAACTACAGAAACAGTGGAGATAGGCTTTGAGGCACCGATTGACCACCTCTGTTTGCCCATCGGTCTGCAGATGATAAGCCAAACTAAATTTCAGAACAGTGCTGGCAGCCTTGAACAACTCCTGCCAAAACTGACTCATAAAGAGTTTGTCTCTGTCAGAAACAATGGAGTTCGGAAACCCGTGTAATCGGACCACTTCCTTAACGAAAATGGCAGCGACATCCTTTGCATTGTAGGGGTGACCAAGACTAAAAAAATGGCTATACTTGGTCAGGCGGTCCACAACAACAAAAATAGTATCTACTCCCTTCGAACGTGGCAGTCCCCCGATGAAATCCATAGAGAGATCCTCAAAAACCTGTTCTGGAATGGGAAGGGGCTTTAGGAGTCCGGTAGGTTTTAACGACGACTGTTTATTAATTTGACAGGTGACGCAAGCTTTAATGTAGTTTTGTATGTCTCCCCGGATGCCCTCCCAATAAACTACTGCAGATATTCTCTTGTATGTTCTGAAGAAACCTGAATGGCCTCCACTAGGACTCTAATGGAACTCAGCCATTACTTTGGAAACAAATCTAGACCTTTTTGGAATGACCAACCTGTCATTATAAAATAGGCAGCCCCTGCGGAGAAGGTAGTTGGGTCGACTAGAAGCATCCCGGAGAAGGTCTTGAATGATTTCACTGAGTTTCGGATCTGTTTGTGCCTCCGAGGCCATCTCCTCATATTCAGAAAATTGTACCGTAGATAAGGCTGAAAGGTGTGCCAATTCTGTCCCCATCTTCTCTTCTTGAAAGAGCATCTGCCACTCGGTTGGAAGCCCCTGGATAGTACTGTATTTCAAAAGTAAAACCCATCAGCTTGGAAATCCATTTGTGTTGCTCTGGAGTTTTTGATCTTTGGTCCGTTAAAAACTGGAGGATGCGATGGTCAGTCTTGATTACGAATTTTCTGCCAAGTAAATAATGACTCCATTTCTTGACTGCAAAAACAATGGCCATCAATTCACGCTCATAAACTGATTTTAGCTTAGCTGTAGGGGAGAATGCCTTGCTGAGGAAGGCTATAGGTCGAGCCTGCTGCACCAAAATAGCCCCAAGACCTCTACCAGATGCGTCTGTTTGAATTTCAAAGGGGCGTGTGAAATCTGGAACTGTCAAGACTGGTACGGAGGTCATGGCTTCCTTGAGCCTATCAAAAGCTGATTGAGCTAAGTCATCCCAAATAAAGGAATCCTTTTTTAGTAACTGAGTAAGGGGCTGTGCGATTGATCCGTACCCTTTTACGAACCTCCGATAATAACCTGTCAACCCAAGGAAACCCCTCAGTCCTTTCACATTCACCGGTCGCGGCCAGGATACCATGGAATCAATCTTTTTCAGATCTGCCTCTACCCCTTTTTTTGAAACCATATGACCCAAATATTCCAGCTTAGACTGGCCAAACGAGCATTTTTTCTTGTTAACAACCAGCTCGTGTTCCTGCAAAATCTGAAAGGTTAGTTGTAAGTGCTGGATGTGTGTGGATATGTAGGGGCTATACACTAAGATGTCATCAAAGAAGACCAGGTTGAATTTTCGAAGAAAAGGTCTAAATACTGAGTTCATTAAAGCTTGAAACGTTGAGGGAGCATTAGTGAGTCCGAAAGGCATCACCAGGAACTCGTAATGCCCCTCATGTGTGCGGAAGGCTGTCTTGGGAACATCAACCTCTCGCACCCTAATTTGATGGTACCCTGACTTAAGGTCCAACTTTGTGAAAATGGTTGCCCCGGCTAATTCATCAAGTAATTCTTCAATGGTCGGTATTGGAAACTTATCGGGGATTGTAATATCATTTAGGGCTCGGTAATCCACACAAAAAATCGGCCACTCCCACCTTCTTTTTGACTAATAGGACAGACTAGCGTACGGGCTCACACTAGCTGGATAATTCCTGCAGTCACATTTCCCCACCAGCCTCTCGATTTCATTCTTCTGAAAGTAGGTATTTGTTGGTCGATATTGGGTGGTTTGGACCCTGGTTGAAGTTCTATGGTATGGTCCTGAGCTCTACGGGTGGCAATTTAGGATTCTGGTCAAAACAATTGGGGATACTATCTATCACCTCTAATAAGCCTGGTTCAATTTCCTCCTACACTGCCTCTTCCTTCAATCCTATGGCTCCAAACTCCTACATAACCAGTTCCATAGCATGTAAAGATCGGACCATCGTTTTCAGTGAGACCTCAGTCTTTACCAATAAGGATCCCCACGCAGTATCACCCTCTTCCCTGCCTTGTCAAATTCCATAGTTAATCTCTGCCAATTGGCGCTTACATCCCCCAAACTACTCAACCATGTACTCCCAACACAACGTCGGCACCTCCTAATTCCTGCTGTACCTCAATTCCCTGAAGTTTCAACCTTACTGCCATACAATCCCTTTTCCCCGAATGGTACACCCATCCCCAACCATTACTCCAAAAGGCCTTCCCTCATCCACCTTCAGCCCTAGCTTCTGGACGACCTCATGGGACACAAAATTGTGGGAGGCCCCACTATCCACCAAAACCACCACACTCTCATTCCCAATCTCACCTTTCAATTTCAAAGTTTTTCCCGATGAAATACCCACAATGGAGTTCATCGAAAGAGCTAGAGATTTACCTTCACCGATGGCTTCTTCGTCAGTTTCTGTCTCAACTTCTAGTGGGTTTGGGTCTTAATCATCAAGGAGTAACAAAACCTGCAGAGATCTGTTTTTACACCTGTGATTTGGTCCAAATTTTTCGTCACAGCGATAACACAGTCCACGCTCTCGTTTGTACTGGATTTCGGCATTGGAAAGTCGCCGGAAGTTGTCGTTCCGGTTGTTGGACCCCACAGACTCAGTCGACTTCTCCTTTCGCTCTGAAATCTTGCTGGAGTTTAACGAAAACGAAGATGGGTCTGGTAGTTTTGCGTTGGAGTTCCACCAGTTGGCACGTAAGGTTTCTGGGGCAGAACTGACCCGTGAATAAGGCACCCCCCTAGCCATTTGATTCTTAAGGGGTTTGGGCCTATTTTGTTCTAACACCCAATTTCTCTCTTCTACTCTATGGGCCTGGTCCATCAGCCCAAACAAGGAAGTTGGCTGACTTAGTCTTAATTCTGCTTTAATTTCTTCTTTTAACCCATTCGCAAATATTCCCTTCAGCAGATCTTCACCCAGATCCTTCAATGGCGCAACGTTAGTTTCAAACATTTCCCTATATTCTGTGACTGTTCCGTCTTGTTTCAAGGCTACTAAAGCCTCATATGCCGACCCCTTAAATGATGGCCGAAAACTATCAATCAATGCTGTTTTGAAGGCTTCCCATGACTGAAAAGGTGCTCTGGATTCAACCCATTGATACCAGCTCAATGCTCTTCTCTCTATGCAAACTGCTACTGCTTCCACCATTTCTGTCTCCTGATAACGGTTGATGGTGAAGTAGCGATCTGCTCTGAATGACCATCCAAACGGATCTTCGCCATTAAAGATGGGTAACTCCAACTTTCGGGTGTTTCTTTTTTCGTCTTTCCTACTGTCTTCCCGATCTGGTTCCTTTTCACTACTGGTGTTCTGGTTCCCTGCCGATGAAAAGGATTTCTCTCTTTCTTGTTCTCTTCTTCCTTCCCTCTCTTCTCTCATGCGCATTAACTCCCTCATTTCTGTCAAATATTCTTTTACACTACCCATGTCAATTTTCAAGGATCCTATATCATCCTTTACTGTGTTCATCTCTTTCTCCACACTATCCATCCTATTCTCCATTTTGGATTTTACCATTCCCCAACCTCGCTCTGATACCAATTTGATGCGAACACCTGCAAATTAATCAATTCACAACCAACCAACAGTAATTCTCACACAAAATAAACCAACACACAACCAATCCACAACCAAAAATATATCAGAAATAGCAAGGGCAATTCCAACAATATTTGTATTAGTCAGATATTTGAATAAAACTGAAGAAAATGAAAGATGGAATGAACAGGACATAAACCCTGGCGTTTCGAGGAGCCAGGAACCTCCACTATTTTATCAACAAAAATCCAGACCCTGTTATTACTACTCTCCCTGAATATATACTAATCCTCTTTCCACAATTACCCTCACACACACAATTTGTATTCTCAAAACAGACTCCTATCCATGACACCTGTTCTTTGTGGTCCCTACTCCCTTAACAACCCTACTAATGTCTTTTGTGCCCCTTACGGTTGTAGACTTTATGCACTGCTGGTTTATTAGTATGACCACTGACGGTCAGTTAAAATTTGTTCCACAGGGGACACAAAATTGTGTTAAAATTTGTGTAAAAGATTCAACCACTCTTGGTAATTGGTGGATCCAAACCTTGATACAAAACAAATGGTTGGATAAATCTTATCAATAATTTATTCTACACACTTTCCCAAGACTTCATAAAGTCACTTATTTGGTAAAAAGTTTTATTTTATACATAAATATATTAACTTTTTCCATTAAAATTCTTTCAATAAAGCAATTTATCTTTGTCTGTAAATTTAGTTGTAGTGACCATAACATAACGAAGGTGGGTCAACCACTATGCACATAAATGCAATTATAATTGTATTTGTTCTTTTATTTTTTATTTTTTTATTTTTAATTTATTTGTCATAATCAATCCCCTTGATCGTTTGGTTAAAGCAAAGGCATGAAAATGTTAAATGTTAAATCTTACTAATGCAATTATAATTTGAATTTTACTAATGAGGTATGTACTTAAATCTTAAAAAATGAATATGAATCTTTGATATGCACTCGAACTTGGCTATATGGATATGAATTTGAAGGTAACATGTTAACATAATATTTCTTATATTTTATTATTTACATCTATTAATATTTGTAGTTGATCATTGTTTTGTAGATGATGAGGTGAAAGATGATTCGGATGATGATCTTGATGTGTCATTGACTGATCTCGAGACTGTGGAATCAAGAGACTCTATCACGCCCACTGTGGGATAAAAATTTGATGTCCTAAGAATGTTTTTTGTTGAATATTGGATTATGTATTTGTTTATTTTAATTGGTATTTATAGTTTATTGACTTATTTTGTTTGTTTATGTGTAATTGTGTATTAGTGATTTTGTATTTGTTTATTTTGGTTGGTNAGGAAACTGCATTTTAATTACTTCATATGGTTCCCAGGTGGCTTCAAAATCAGGTAATTGCTGCCATTTGATGAGAACCTCTTTAGACCCATCTAAGAGAGTACACATAGAGAGGACTGTGTCTGGCTGGACCATTAATTCCATGTCTTCAGAGAGTGATTCCGATAAGGGTTGGATAGGAACAGATTGGTGTAAGCTCCTCTTCAGCTGAGAAATATGGAAGACAAGATGAATACAGGCTGTGGGAGGCAAATCCAATTTATAAGCCACTGGTCCAATACATTCCAACACGGGGTAAGGACCATAGAAACGAAGACTAAGATTTTCATTCACTTTCTGGGCAAGTGACTTAAATCTGTAGGGCTGTAACTTCAGGAAAACTGAGTCACCAGGCTGGAAGCAGTCATCTCGCCGATGGAGGTCAGCATTGTGTTTCATGCGAGCTTGAGCCACGACTAAATTGTCCTTAAGCTCCTTTAACATGGCATTGCGCGCAGTTATTTGAACATTGACATCTTCCACGGTTGAAGGGCAGTCTGTGAATTTTAAAAGGATGGGGGGGTCGCGTCCATAGAGGGCCTTGAAGGGAGTCATGTGGATGGAGCTGTGATAGGTTGTATTGTACCAGTATTCTGTCCAAGCAAGCCACAGAGGCCACTGTCGCGGATGAGAACTGCAGAAACAGCGAAGATACGCTTTGAGGCACCGATTGACCACCTCCGTTTGCCCATCGGTCTGCGGATGATAAGCCGAACTAAATTTCATAACAGTGCCGGCAGCGTTGAACAACTCCTGCCAAAACTGACTCATAAAGAGTTTGTCTCTGTCAGAAACAATGGAGTTCGGAAACCCGTGTAATCGGACCACTTCCTTAACGAATATGGCAGCGACATCCTTTGCATTGTAGGGGTGACCAAGACTAAAAAAATGGCTATACTTGGTCAGGCGGTCAACAACAACAAAAATGGTATCTACTCCCTTCGAACGTGGCAGTCCCCCGATAAAATCCATAGAGAGATCCTCAAAAACCTGTTCTGGAATGGGAAGGGGCTGGAGGAGTCCGGTAGGTTTTAACGACGACTGTTTATTAATTTGACAGGTGATGCAGGCTTTAATGTAGCTTTGTATATCTCCCCGAATACCCTCCCAATAAACTACTGCAGATATTCTCGTATGTTCTGAAGAAACCTGAATGGCCTCCACTAGGACTCTGATGGAACTCAGCCATTACTATGGAAACAAATCTAGACCCTTTTGGAATGACCAGCCTGTCCTTATAGAATAGGCAGCCCCTGCGAAGAAGGTAGTTGGGTCGACTAGAAGCATCCCGTAGAAGGTCTTGAATGATTTCTCTGAGTTTCGGATCTGTTTGTGCCTCCGAGGCCATCTCCTCATATTCAGAAAATTGTACCGTAGATAAGGCTGAAAGGTGTGCCAATTCTGTCCCATCTTCTCTTCTTGAAAGAGCATCTGCCACTCGGTTGGAAGCCCCCGAATAGTACTGAATTTCAAAAGTAAAACCCATCAGCTTGGAAATCCATTTGTGTTGCTCTGGAGTTTTTGATCTTTGGTCCGTTAAAAACTGGAGGATGCGCTGGTCAGTCTTGATTACGAATTTTCTGCCAAGTAAATAATGACTCCATTTCTTGACTGCAAAAACAATGGCCATCAATTCACGCTCATAAACTGATTTTAGCTTAGCTGTAGGGGAGAATGCCTTGCTGAGGAAGGCTATAGGTCGAGCCTGCTGCACCAAAAACAACCCCAGACCTCTGCCAGATGCGTCTGTCTAAATTTCAAAGGGGCGTGTGAAATCTAGAACTGTCAAAACTGGTACCGTAGTCATGGCTTCCTTGAGCCTATCAAAAGCTGATTGAGCTGAGTCATCCCAAATGAAGGAATCTTTTTTTAGTAACTGAGTAAAGGGCTGTGCGATTGATCCGTACCCTTTTACGAACCTCCGATAATAACCTGTCAGCCCAAGGAACCCCTCAATCCTTTCACATTCACCGGTCGTGGCTAGGACACCAGGCCTCAATCTTTTTCGGATCTGCCTCTACCCATTTTTTTGAAACCATATGACCCAAATATTCCAGCTTAGACTGGCCAAACGAGCATTTTTCTTGTTAACAACCAGCTCGTGTTCTCCAAAATCTGAAAGGTTAGTTGTAAGTGCTGGATGTGTGTGGATATGCAGGGGCTATACACTAAGATGTCATCAAAGAAGACCAGGATGAATTTTCGAAGAAAAGGTCTAAATACTGAGTTCATTAAAGCTTGAAACGTTGAGGGCGCATTAGTGAGTCCGAAAGGCATCACCAGGAACTCGTATGCCCCTCATGTGTGCGAAGGCTGTCTTGGGAACATCAACCTCTCGCACCCTAATTTGATGGTACCCCGACTTAAGGTCCAGTTTTGTGAAAATGGTTGCCCGGCTAATTCATCAAGTAACTCTTCAATGGTCGATATTGGAAACTTATCGGGAATTGTAATATCGTTTAGGGCCCGGTAATACACAAAATCGCCAACTCCCATCCTTCTTTTTGACTAATAGGACAGGACTAGCGTACGGGCTCACACTAGGCTGGATAATTCCTGCAGTAACATTTCCCAACCAGCCTCTCGATTTCATTCTTCTGAAAGTATGGTATTTGTATGGTCGATATTGGGTGGTTTGGACCCTGGTTGAAGTTCTATGTATGGTCCTGAGCTCTACGGGGTGGCAATTTAGGATTCTGGTCAAACAATTGGGGATAACTATCTATCACCTCTAATAAGCCTGGGTCAATTTCCTCCTACACTGCCTCTTCCTTCAATCCATGGCTCCAAACTCCACTACATAACCAGTTCCAGTAGCATGTAAAGATCGGACCACGTTTTCAGTGAGACCTCAGTCTTTACCATAAGGGATCCCCACGCAGTTCACCCTCTTCCCTGCCTTGTCAAATTCCATAGTTAATCTCTGCCAATTGGCGCTTACATCCCCCAAACTACTCAACCATGTGACTCCCAACACAACGTCGGCACCTCCTAATTCCTGCTGTAACTCAATTCCCTGAAGTTTCAACCTTACTGCCTTAAATCCCTTTTCCCCGAATGGTACACCCATCCCCAACCATTACTCCAAAAGGCCTTCCCTCATCCACCTTAGCCCTAGCTTCTGGACGACCTCATGGACACAAAATTGTGGGAGGCCCCACTACCACCAAAACACCACACTCTCATTCCCAATCTCCCCTTTCAATTTCAAAGTTTTTCCCGATGAAATACCCAAATGGAGTTCATCGAAAGAGCTAGAGATTTACCTTCACCGATGGCTTCTTCGTCAGTTCTGTCTCAACTTCTAGTGGGTTTGGGTCTTTGTCATCCAGGAGTAACAAAACTTGCAGAGATCTGTTTTTACACCTGTGATTTGGTCCAAATTTTTCGTCACAGCGATAACACAGTCCACGCTCTCGTTTGTACTGGATTTCGGCATTGGAAAGTCGCCGGAAGTTGTCGTTCCGGTTGTGGACCCCACAGACTCAGTCGACTTCTCCTTTCGCTCTGAAATCTTGCTGGAGTTTAACGAAAACGAGATGGGTCTGGTAGTTTTGCGTTGGAGTTCCACCAGTTGGCACGTAAGGTTTCTGGGGCAGAACTGACCCGTGAATAAGGCACCCCCCTGCCATTTGATTTTAAGGGGTTTGGGCCTATTTTGTTCTAACACCCAATTTCTCTCTTCTATTCTGGGGCCTGGTCCATCAGCCCAAACAAGGAAGTTGGCTGACTTAGTCTTAATTCTGCTTTAATTTCTTCTTTTAACCCATTCGCAAATACTCCTTCAGCAGATCTTCACCCAGATCCTTCAATGGCGCAACGTTAGTTTCAAACATTTCCCTATATTCTGTGACTGTTCCGTCTTGTTTCAAGGCTACTAAAGCCTCATATGCCGACCCCTTAAATGTGGCCGAAAACTATCAATCAATGCTGTTTTGAAGGCTTCCCATGACTGAAAAGGTGCTCTGGATTCAACCCATTGATACCAGCTCAATGCTCTTCTCTCTATGCAAACTGCTACTGCTTCCACCATTTCTGTCTCCTGATAACGGTTGATGGTGAAGTAGCGATCTGCTCTGAATGACCATCCAAACGGATCTTCGCCAAAGATGGGTAACTCCAGCTTTCGGGTGTTTCTTTTTTCGTCTTTCCTACTGTCTTCCCGATCTGGTTCCTTTTCACTACTGGTGTTCTGGTTCCCTGCCGATGAAAAGGATTTCTCTCTTTCTTGTCTCTCTTCTTCCTTCCCTCCTTCTCTCATGCGCATTAACTCCCTCATTTCTGTCAAATATTCTTTTACACTACCCATGTCAATTTTCAAGGATCCTATATCATCCTTTACTGTGTTCATCTCCTTCTCACACTATCCATCCTATTCTCCATTTTGGATTTTACCATTCCCCAACCTCGCTCTGATACCAATTTGATGCGAACACCTGCAATTAATCAATCACACCAACCAACAGTAATTCTCACACAAATAACCAACACACAACCAATCCACAACCAAAAATATATCAGAAATAGCAAGGGCAATTCCAACAATATTTGTATTAGTCAGATATTTGAATAAAACTGAAGAAAATGAAAGATGGAATGAACAGGACATAAACCCTGGCGTTTCGAGGAGCCAGGAACCTCCACTATTTTATCAACAAAAAATCCAGACCCTGTTTACTACTCTCCCTGAATATATACTAATCCTCTTTCACAATTACCCTCACACACACAATTTGTATTCTCAAACAGACTCCTATCCATGACACCTGTTCTTTGTGGTCCCTACTCCCTTAACAACCCTACTAATGTCTTTTGTGCCCCTTAGGTTGTAGACTTTATGCACTGCTGGTTTATTAGATGACCACTGACGGTCAGTTAAAATTTGTTCCACAGGGGACACAAAATTGTGTTAAAATTTGTGTAAAAGATTCAACCACTCTTGGTAATTGGTGGATCCAAACCTTGATACAAAACAAATGGTTGGATAAATCTTATCAATAATTTATTCTACACACTTTCCAAGACTTCATAAAGTCACTTATTTGGTAAAAAGTTTTATTTTATACATAAATATATTAACTTTTTCCATTAATTCTTTCAATAGAGCAATTATCTTTGTCTGTAAATTTAGTTGTAGTGACCATAACATAATGAAGGTGGGTCAACCACTGTGGCTATAAATGCAATTATAATTGTATTTGTTCTTTTATTTTTTATTTTTTTATTTTTAATTTATTTGTCATAATCAATCCCCTTGATCGTTTGGTTAAGCAAAGGCATGAAAATGAAATGTTATCTTACTAATGCAATTATAATTTGAATTTTACTAATGAGGTATGTACTTAAATCTTAAAAAATGAATTGAATCTTTGATATGCACTCGAACTTGGCTATATGGTATGAATTTGAAGGTAACAGTTAACATAATATTTCTATTTATTATTACATCTATTAATATTTGTAGTTGATCATTGTTTTGTAGATGATGAGGTGAAAGATGATTCGGATGATGATCTTGATGTGTCATTGACTGATCTCGAGACTGTGGAATCAAGAGACTCTATCACGCCCACTGTGGGTGAATATTTGTTTCCTAAGAATGTTTTTTGTTGAATATTGGATTATGTATTTGTTTATTTTAATTGGTATTTATAGTTTATTGACTTATTTTGTTTGTTTATGTGTAATTGTGTATTAGTGATTTTGTATTTGTTTATTTTGGTTAGTATTTGTAGTTTTGTATTATATGTTATTGTTTGTTTATGTGTTATTTGTTTATTTTGGTTCATATTTGTTTATATTCTTAATTGAATTGAATTTAGAGTAGTTGATTTAGGGGGTGCAAATGTAAAAAATTAAAATTGTAGGAATTTTGGGGGTGTAATTGTCATAATTGAAAACTGTTAGGGGTGAAACGTAAAAACTAAAATCTGGAGAGAGAAAAAACGGGTCCACCCGTGGGTCCACCCGTACCCGTATAGGATAGGGCACGGGTCCAAAATATTGGACCCGTATATATCGACCCGTATAAGGGCCCGTACCCGTTTGACCCGGCCCACCCACCCGTTTTGTCAGGTCTAACTTTTAGGGATGTATTTTTTGGTTTTCAAACTTATAACAATTAATGGAACTGTTTAAAGATGGGACTGTTACATACCGGTCAGACCGACCGGTCCAATCGGTTGGACCGGTCAACCTGCGAACTAGCCCTTTGACCGGGTCAACGAACGGTCCGGTTTTTAAAACAATGGTTTTAACTTGCTCAAAAACCCTCCAAAATCAATATAGTATATTTTTGAGAGGTTTATAAAACAACCCAAATCGGGGTGTTTTAGTTAGTTTTAAAATTTTATTCCACAAATACCCGATCCACTACAAAACTATCTCAATTATATCCAAAAAAAAAAAAAAAAATTAACCATATTATGACCGTCGCCAACCATATGAAATGTAAAATAATTTTAAGCAATCATTAAAAAAAAAAAAAAAAACTATTAAAATCTAATTTCTAAATGTTTTATTGGAGAAGTGGAGCTACAATTTTTCAATCAGTCCAGATACTGCAAAAAAATGACAAAGAAGGATAAAGAGACTTTATTACATTTGAAGTTATAAAATACTAATAAGTAGAAAACAAATAAAAAACTCTTACCTTCTAATTGAAAAAACAAAACTCCTAAGTACTAGTTGAAGTTTGGGTATTTTTATAAGCATATATGTAAATTTATCATTTTAAAAAAGGTCAAAACCGCTAGAAAATAAACTTCCAAGCATAGGTTGGGTGTTTTAAAAACTCATACTAAAAACCTTTCAAAACTGCTACGATGGTTTAGCCTCATAACTGCTACCATGAAACTCCAAACAAACCATTAAGGTTTGAATTGGTAAGTTCAGCGTATCGATGGAATCAATTTTGCTTCAACATCAACAAGAAGGGACCCAAGCAAGAGTCACAAACTCATAATGCAGAAAAGTTCAAAAAAAAAAAAAAAAAAAGGGACCAGATTAGAGAGAGCATTTCGTCTTACTTGTGAAGAATGCAACTCAATTAACTATGTTGTGCCTAATTTCGTGGCGGTCAGATGTGTGCCACACATCTTGAAGGTGGTCAAAGGCTGATGGCCTGAATCCTCCCACGTGTCGTCTCGTCAGCGCTTGTCTTCTCTCATTGGGTGATTACTGTCAAAAGCATGGGTTAAGCTACCATTAGCATGGCCCGGCTTGTTACAAGCATGGAGATTAATGACTTAGATCCTAATTAAGGAGGTTATGCGTGCAAGCAACCACGTAACACCCACTCTCAACCACTGTCAGAGAGTCAAGTATAAAAGAAGTCCACATCCTCCGTTCCAGGGGATTACAGTATTAGTAAAGTCCAAGAGAAAAAATACACTGACCCATTTTGGAGAGTGTTTAGAGAGAATAGGTCGCGATAGCCGAATGTCCTTCATTTATCTCGTGAACTTCTCTTTGTAACCTCATTCAACCCTGTAACACTCCTCAATAATAGTACAACAGTAAATATAGGTTTGGTTTTTATACCGTTAGACCACTATAAAAAAAAAAAATTCTTTTTACTTTGTTACCTTGTTTTTAGCGACCTTGCTAGTTACCAGTAATCATATATACATCTTACTTGGTCCCTTCTAAGGCCGGTTGGATTTCTCTAATTGGTATGAATTATCGCATCAACAAATTGCAATTGGTTCGCTGATTCAATGACGTTCATTGACTTATATTGACTAATTAATATGAAGAGAAAACCCTTTTCTAGAAATGGAGTATAGCCTACACACATGAGGAATGAGAAAGTAGAGGATGAATGCAACCCAACACTTCAACAAAATTCTCATATACCAACCCAAAGATTAGATTGTTCACATTGCTGACTGACAATCAAATAATCAAATATACAAAAGTATCATTTACTCCTTTTCTCCTTTAACTCACAGTGTCAGGGGGTGGTAAACAAATCAAGCGGCTCGTGAGCCGGCTCGACTCGACTCAAGTCAAGCTTGTTCAGAGCTCGACTTGGCTATAATCGAGTCAACTCGGCTCGATTCATGAATATTTTGCGATCCAAGTTCGATCAGTGCTCGGCTCAGCTCAAACGACTCGCGAGCCGAATCTGGCTCGAAAAGAAAGGGTTGATATAGAGGGTTTTTGAAACTATGGGGCTTTAAATTGTAATTTGTATTACTTAATATTTGAAAAAATAACAAATCCCCCTTGTAAACATTTGTAGAAAACACGGTCTCTTCCCCTATTTACTGAAAAACCCTAAAAGTGAAAAAGAAAAAATCACCCAATCCACCACCATGCTGTCGTCGTCGCCATCTTATTGCCATCGTCCTCGTGTTACCCATTGTTCCTGCCGTCGACCATCTTGTTGGAGGTGATTAAGAATTGGGTACTGACCATCCTTTGGAGGCGATTGCCTCAACCTGGCTCTGTCTCTTCTATGGACATTCATATGACCACCGAGAGCTTGAGCAGATATAAATTGCTTTTGCAGAAGCTACATGTTATAAACGAAATCAGAGAAATTGGGGAAGAAGTGTACTGTTTGTTATTGATTACTTCGAGAACTTACAACACTTATATGGTATTGTTATTAACAATTAACTACAGTAAAATATTAACTAAACTCTAGTCAACTAGCTATAACACTTTAAAACTCAACTTAACTAACGATTACAGCACGGTAAAGTAAGTTAAGCTATTACAACAATGTAAAGTATATGGCACGTGTAAGATCTTGGTGGCCATGAAAACCCATAATTAATTGGAGTTAATGAGTGTTTAGTTAAGTGGGGTCACTGATAATAGGTAAGGCTATTGGTGTCCGCAACATCTAGCTGGAATAAGAATAGTTGATTTCCTTATATCATAAATAAATAAATAAAAATTAAAACAAGAGACAAGCAACATTTTTGGATTGTGTGTATACTTATATAGATCAAAGATGCACGCTTCCCTAGTGGCTCACGAGCTGGCTCAAATTTGGCTTATTAAGCTAAGCTTGAATCCCCCTCTCCTTTAACGAGTTTGAGCCGAGCTAGGAAATCAACGGCTCGTCTGGCTCGAACTCGAACTCATCCCCCTATTGATCAAGTCGAGCGTGTTTAGCCGAAAACTCAATTCGGCTCAACTCGGCTCGATAACAACCGTAGTGTCATGCCATCGAAGAATGTCGTAGGCCCGTTAATTATTGGGATGTAAGTGTCAATTTCCAAAATCCATGGATCATGATTATTAAACTTAAAGGTTGGTATTAGATAGTAAAATACCTCGAGATTCCTAGCAGAAGTATCACCATTGGGAAGTATATACATATTAAGAAGTAATTAAGAAATTAAATACGAGTCTCTAAACTCTAATGGAGGTGGGCGATAATTTCCAAAACTATAGGAATTTTTAATTAAGCTAAAGTTTAGGGGTGTTCAAGATATTAACCATATGAATTAGACCTAAGCAGGGACTGGTTCGACCCGGTTGGGACCAGTCAGTCATGGTCCCAAGCCCATGAGAAATTTCAAGGCCCAGGACCAGTCCTATGGGCCTGAAAAGTTTATTTTCACCTCCCAACTTTTTTTATATATAAGGGGCCAAATAAAATTATGTAAGGATTTATATAATTTTTAGTGGCCTGGAAAATTTCTTTCCACCCCGAAGAGATTAATAAATTTTTAATTAATTTTAAAAAATAATAAATTAATTAATGGTAATTATAATTAATAATTATTTATAAATATGGGGTATTTTAAATTTAAACTTTAAAGAGATAATTTAATTAATTAATTTTAACATAAATATAATATTCACACAATCACACTTCACAAATAAACAATTAAATAAATTTTTTTAATTAAATTATTCATCGTCAACAATATTTACATCATTCAAATCTGTGTTCTTGAAGAGTTCAAGTAGTTTGGGATCTTCAGAGTGTTGTTGTAGTCTTCTCTTTGCATGAGTCCAATTTCGTAAACACGTTATCACTTCAATCATCTCATTGGTTAAAGAGCATCTTCTTTCTTCAACAATCCGGGCACTCGTTAAAAATGCTGACTCGGATGCAATTATAGAAACATGCACAAATAAAATTTCATGTGCCATTTGGGCTACAATGGGGAATTGACTTTGATGTTGTTTCCACCATTGAAGCACATTTATCTCATGTTTCTCCTTCTTCATCATGTAGGACGTGTCCATTTGTAGGTAGCGATTCAACTCATTTGATCCATGTATGTACGAGCTGGAGTTACTACTTCCGCCATGTTTCATATACATCCACGTACTCGATTCTTGATAGATGTCTTCATCAGGGTCTTGTTGGTCGTCCATGTTGGACGTTCCAATTCCACTTCCATTGTACCTGCTCCGATATAAAGAAAAAAAGCTTCCCAATTTTTCCTTAAAGTTAGTCAAATAATATGTATAATCATGTCATAAATGTTGGCCTATCTCAGTAACTATACAATCAACTACGTGTAATTTAAACCTAGGATCTACAACAAGGCCTAATTCATATACGAATAGAATATCTAACCAATATTTCTAGTATTTTTTTTCCATCTTTGAAACAATTTCCATTAAGATGTCATTATATCTATATTTAGCAAAAAATTTAGAAATTTGAAGTAAAATATCTAATGCTAAATTAGTAGTAGGATAATAAATACCACTTAATGTATTAGTGGAATCATAAAAAAATAAATAAATAAGTTCGCAAACTGTCCAATCATCATAGCTGACAACTTCCTCCAGATAGTTCTTTCGGTTGACGAAATCTGTAATTTGTCTTGCTATTGGCAAAGCTTTTTCCAACATCAAGTAGGTGAAGTTCCAACAGATTAACATGTCTGTACATAACTTCAAAGGTCAAACCGATGGGTTCTTTTGCTTATAATATTTGACATACTCTGCCATCTTTTGTTGCTACTGTCGACGATGAATCTGATAGCCGCGCACACCCTCTCAATCTTCGAATTTATAGCTTCTAAACCTACTTTAACAATCAAATTGATGATGTGGCAAGCACATCTCTGATGAAAAAAATTGTCTTCACCACGTGGATCAAATCTCTTTTCAAATAAAGAGATAGCCGCAGTGTTAGCAGCTGCATTATCTAGCGTTAGCGCTACAACTCTATCAGTTAATATACATATTCTTGCAAAACTTAAAAAATTGTAAAATAAATAGTGTTTGCATTATGTGCAATATATAATAGTCTAAAACCTATCAATTTTTGTTATAAATCTCAACCATGATCTAAGTAATGTATTGTGACAGTTAAAAAATATGTTTTTGATGTACAAGCCCATACGTCTGAAGTAACTGTAATAGATATATTCCTAAAATTTTGAAATTCGTTTTTAAGTTGAACATTTATTTGGTTATAAAGTTTTAGTATGTCTCTTCTACTTGTACTTCTACTAACAAGGGTATATGTTGGACAAAATGTAGTTTTAATCATGTGAATAAAATAAGGATTTTCAGATAAATAAATGGGAGAATCCATAGCAACTATGTATTTTGTTATTTCCTCTTGTGCTTGGAGTGCATTGTATTGTCATGTTGACAGAGTTAAGGTTGTGAATTAAAATTAAGTTGAGTTTGAATTTGCTTACCGGGTCCGGTTGAAGATGAACCGGACAACTACATTATTTGAGGGTGCTTCTTCTCCAAGTGTCGTCGCATCGTCAAAGCCCTCTTCTCAGCCCTAATAATGGTTCCACATAAATTACATACCTTGCACGATTCTTCCCCCTCCCCATTTGTCTTTGCCCGCTTTAATTTGATGAAGTATCGTCATACATCGAACACGACCCTCTTTAAGGGTCGAGGGGTTGGGCTGTTGTAACGCCCAGCATGGAGGTGCATGATTTAATTTATGTTTTTATAGCCTTTAGTTAATTTTTGTTAAAGTGATTTTAAAAGAATATGAAGAAAATGCCTTAAACTTGCATTAAGGGTAAAATGGTCTTTTCACTCAAAATTAGTTGAAAAAGTGGGGAGTGAAAAGAGATAGAATTTCATAGAGAATGTATTAAAAATGAGGGCATTATGGTAATTGACTAAAGGACATAGATGGAATTTCTAAGAAAGAGTAAGGGTAAAATGGGAAAGTGTGTTTATAAACTAAAGTGTTAAGGGTTTGAAACCCTTATTTTCTTCATTCCACCGCCACACTTCTCCCCCATTTTCCCTCAAATTTTCATTCAATTCTCCAAGGATTTTGAGGGCTTTTGAGTGGTTTTTCATAGGGTTTTGATTTTAGGCTTCAAAAGGTAAGAATTCATGTTCTTTATCTATGATTTATTTGTGTAAAAGTTGAGTTCTTAGAGTTAGAAACAGAGAAAGAAAAGAAAATGAATTAAGTAAGGAAAGAATCAAAGAAGGAGACGAGTTAAGGGATTTACTTACTAAGCATTTTTATGCTCACACCGTTGTTTTTCCATATTTTTGCAAGAAATAGTTGAGCAGCGGTCGGAAGGACGTCGACAAGCGGAGAGGATTGGCATTGCTGTCCACCGTTGTTAAGTTTTTGTACTTGTTATTTTGATATATGTAAAGAATTATATTTTATAAGTAAAGAAAAATTGGGCTCAACTAATTTTCATATGCTATTTATGTATGTCTTTATTATGTATGTTCTAAAGTATACTAGTAAAAAAAAAAGTCATTACAGCCATGGAGTCGCAGCTCGCTTGTGTTTGGCTGCACCCCATCCCGGCTGAACGTGGTTGTTGAATTGTAGTTGCTGTGTCTCTGGAAATGGTGAAAAAAGATCGAAGTCTTCCATTTCTTTGGTGAATGGAACGTAGAACTCATTTAGCCTTTCCATTATAAATTTATGATAAAATAAGAAATAATTAAAATGAAAAAAAAAATTGAATAATAATATGAATAAGAGATGATATTGAAAAATAGAAAAAAATTGAATAATATAAATAAATATAAATATAAATTGAATTGAAGAGAATGTGAATGAGAATTGGATTAGATTGGAGTAGAGAGATTGATAGTTGGTGTGAAAAAAATGCAAGTGTGGGAGATTATTTATAGTGTAGGTTTGAGGGGGAAAATGAAAAAAAAAAAAACTTCTCATTATATAAATATAACCGTTGGTGTCAGTTGACCGTTGGCAGCCAACGGTTAAATTTTTTTTTTTTTTAATAAATTTTATAAAATTTCATTTTAGTCCTTATAATTTATACTTATTTTGGGGGGTTTAAGTTATTTTACAAAGGAGTAAAATGATAAAAGGTAAAAAAAATTTGGGCCCAGGCCCGGGCCTTGGAGGAGGGCCCAATGGAGGGCCCGGGCCCCCCTCCTTAGGCCTGGTCCCGTTTTGGGACCAGGCCTCGTAGGACCGATCCTAGGACCGGTTTTTGGAGCAGGGCTTTTGGGCCCGGTCCCAAATGCCCAACTCTAATAAGGGGTAATTGATTTTTTATAGGGTACCCGAGAAAGGAACCAGAACCTGTATTTTAGGTTCCGATTCCTTAAATTTAAGAACCTGCACTATGCAGTTCCGGTTTCGATTTCTTTTTTTGGGAACCTGCATTTTACTGTTCCGGTTCCAGTTCCCCCGAAAAATACAAGGTACCCGGAACCGCTCACCCCTATTAAAAGTAAAGTGGTATTAGCTATTAAAAGTCAAACCGCCTCAAAGAGATATTATATAAGACATGTCCCACCTTTATCAAAATAAAGGATCAAAATGAATAAGAGCTCTCCATGTGTCAAGGCAACTTATAAAAGCACTAATTACGTTGAGCTTAAAGGTATACAAATTAGTAACTCTCTTCATGAAATAAGGAGGCTAGGCATATGAGAGCTAGGCATATGTTTGAGCTTCATTTTTTTCTTTGTAAAAAAGCATTACTCCATTTTTGTACACCTTACAGGCAATATCAGAAAAATAATCAAAGAATAATAAAATAACANTCTCTCTCAATATATGTAATAAGACAATCATTTAACAATTGATCTCCCATTTGATTATGTAGTCGATTTTTCACAATCTTCATTGCAGAAAATGCTCTTTCAACACTTGCAGTTGCAACATGTAATATCAATGCTAATTTCACAAGTAAATAAACCAAGTGATACTTTCACAAGTGTCTAAATTAAAAATAACTCTGTTATTATATTTTGGTGTAATATTTTAAAAAATTTATGATAACAAAAAAATTAAAAAAATACTAAAAATACATAATGCATAATATTGATTAAGATGTTTTAGTCTGAGTTTTAAAACCCGGTCGGGTTAACCGATTTAACTAGGACCCGAAGCCTTCACCTGGCCGGGTACCCAATTTCAATTATTCACCTAAGCTCTAGATTGACAATCGACAATGGGTGAGCATACAGTGTTAGGGATGTTGGGGGTTTTGAAGAAGAAGTGTTGGTGAGTTGAAAAGTAGTGAAGGAGGTGATTTCCAGTGAGTGAAACGATCGAAAAGGCAAAAGTTTTGCAGTGGCAATAATGGCCTATTGTCAACGACTGGCAGGGCGAACATGAGAGGGTGAGATGAGTTTTGGTCAAGAGCTGGCGGAAGTATTTTTGTGGTGATGGGAAGGGCTGTCGATGCAAAAAATAGGCCTATTTGGCTTGGGTTGTAGACATAGGCGGTGGTGAGATCTAGCTGAAATCGAAGCGATTTCGGCTAGATCTTGGACAAATTTTTTGGGGAATGACTCAAAGGATGAGTGAGATTGCATTTGGTGTGTCCCTGTTGCCTATTAGTCGATCGTCAATTTGCATTTGGAGTATGTTTGTTGGATTTCATTCTTATAAGGACTAAGTGCAATTTTTAGGGGTGTATTTTTTGAATTTTAAACTTTTGGACATGTTGACATCACCGATTTGAGTCGCCGATCAAACCAGTTAAACGGGTCAACCCAGGGCCCGGCTACTTTGTCGGGTTTCACCCTAGGTTGGTTATTAAAACATTGATTTTAGTATTGAGATAAAAGTAAAATATCATAGGGTCCATTTGTTTTGTTATTTTAGATTGGATTTTGGGAATAATATTGGGTAGTTGAATAGGGTGAGTATTACGAAGTAAAATTTAAAAATTCATAAAAAACCCCCTAGGTTTGCTAATTTAACTAAACCCCCCATTTCATAAAATTTTATAAAATGATAAAAACACCCGTACCCACCTATAGTGCCAGATTCCGGCCACCACCACTGGAATTTGGCTGAAAAATGGCGTTACGACATAGACTGGTCGGATCTGGCCGGTCGTGTGTCGATATGGCATTTTTCGACCAAATCCACAACTGATCTAGTTGGGAAAGGCCAGATCTGGTCGTAGACGGTCACAAAAGGTAAGATTTGGCCGTTAGCGACGGCCAAAGATATGGCTATCATTGTCGGCCAATGATGGTCAAGATTTGGCCGTCGTTGATTAACCATCAACGATGGCCAGATCTGACATTTTCTAGCCAGATCCAATGTGGATTTGATCGGAAAATGACAGATCGGCGAATGACAAGCCATTTTCGGTCGTTTCTACATTGTTGTGACAAATGGTGGTTGCCGGAATTTGGCAACTATGAGTGGGTGGGGGTGTTTTTGTTAATTTTTAAACTTTTTTCTAGGGGGTGTTTAACCAAACTTAAGGGGTTTAAAAGTAGTTAAAAAAATAGAATAGTATTTCTCAAATGATAAAACAAACAAATATTTTGGGAATATGATTGGGATCCATAGTTTTTTACTTATACCTAATAAACAGATATAACTTAAAAAACAAACAAACTTTATAGAAACAAAAGATATTAAAAGATTTCAAATCTAGAGTAAAATAATGAACATAATTATAATTTTTCCTCAAAATTTTTTAATATGTATAAGAACCATTGTTAATATTTTTTTTTTTTTCTAAATATTATTATCTTATACCTCTATCTAAGGTAGAAGATGGCAATTGAAATAATGTGGGGTCTAAAAATTACTTCTCTTATGTTGAACACAAAATAAAAGCCCGAGAGCTTGAAAAGGTCATTCATCAAGCAAGCAAGCAACAAAATGGGATAAGGGAAGTGATTTTTTATTTTTGATAATAAAAGTATTAATGATTCTAGTGTAATCTTTGGTAGTTAGATGATCTTATTCTTACATAAATATAAAATCTTATATGTATTAAAGCTTCTTTAATTTTTAAAAAATGATTTATGAGGCTTAATAAAGAAATAGGTGGGGACATCATTTAATTAGATAAAACCAATTTCTTAAAAATACGGAAGTGAAGAGATTGAAAGAGCCACCGACCCCAAGGGGTTTGCTTAGTTGTGAAAGAGGTGTGCTCTTTTCCTTAATTTTTTAGGTTTAAATCTTGAGGTCACCTATTTCAATGCATAATTGTGTCTTATCCGGTTCATCGGGTTTATAGGATATTTAATGGACCTTGAAGATTAGTTGAGGTGCACGTAACTTGACCAGAACATCTCGGTTACCAAGTGATCCTAAGACTATGGAGCAAGTTAATGCCTAGAGCCAATGGCCGCAAAAAAAGGTACAACTTATAAGATGGAAGACACAAGGATAAGAGATAAATTCTATATAGAGAGCATCAATTATTGTTACCGTACTGTGTTTTCTCTACTCTTCACAAATATTCTATCGAGCCAGTTTTATACTTGAGAAATGCTACTCTTACAAAGAGAAATACAAAGACAAACATACAAAGATAAATCATACCCTTAAAAGAAGGGAAAAAGAGAGAGAAAAAGATAATCATGAAGATTAAGGGTAGAATTTATCTTTGTATATTTATCTTTGTATTCTTCTTTGTAAGCCTGACATTTCTCTTTATACTTTTTGTGATTTAAGGATAATAAATTCAGTCATCTAATAAGCGATATAGTAGCCACTAAGTGCTGAGTGGGGGCATGACATAAAGATAGAGTCCCTACTGACATAAAAATTATATGTTAATCCCTTTTTATTTTGTATTTATCACGAAAGCCCCATTTCTTCTATAAAAGTATTTAAGTCTTGAGTAATACTACACATACATCATTTTTATATAATATTTCTCATACAACATTATGTGGCAAGATATGATTAGCTAATTTAAAATTAAAATTAAACTTTCACCTAATCATATCTTGCCACATAATATTATATGAGAATGATGTATATGCAGTATTATTCTTAAGTCTTTGTGCTGCCTATTTGTTCCCTTTTTTTTTTTTTTTTTTTTGCTTAGCTTTGATTATTGTTTTTTCAAATGATTGAATATAGAGTACATCAATAAAAACAAGCAATATATTTTATAATTTCAAAATTGAAAGTTTTTATCTCTTGTACTAAATTCTTCATTTATTCAAGTTTTTAATTTTATGCTCAAATTTTCATACTTTTAATCTTTAATTTTTTTTTTTATATTTCAAATTTTCTTTTAATTTGCCTCCACAAAATAAAAATCCTGACTCCATCACTAAAAATAATGTGAATAGGTCGAAGTGTGGATGCAACTAATTATTCTTGTTTATTAAGTGAAAGACTCGGGAACTAACGTTCCATATTTGCTTTGAAAAATTAGATGAGGTCGAATTGTCGACGCACCATGCCACTTGTTGCAATCCTATTCACTGCCACTCCCATTTTTACAATGTTGCAGTTGAGTTGTCACACCCTACCTACACCCACACGTGATGCTAACTAATCCCGCTCATACCATAATTCAACCAATTATGCACAATAATTCTACCGTTTGGTCACATGAATCACATCCATACAATTATTTATATAAGTATTTTTCAATCAACTTTTTAGTATAATATATTTATAATCATTTTCAGCCAATTTTGATATATAAGTGAAGAGAAACTTATACAAATCATTTTGATATAACATATATGTAATAAACTAAAAGAAAAGGGTAATACTACATGTACAAAGAAATTTAAAAAGATTTTTTTATATAAAGTAATGCAGGAGGAGATGAATGAGAGAGTGAATATGATGAGTTTGACTTTTTGTATTCACTCTTTCATTCATCTCCTGTCATTTCACTTTGTACAAATAATATTTGTAAATTTTTTTGTATATCTAATATTATTGAAACGAAAACTATTAATTGGGGATGAATACGTATATGGGTTTTTATGGGTAGACACCTCTATTTGCCCCCGTACTCCTTCCCAATAAAACTTTCCCCATCCTCGAAATTTTCTGGATATTTTCCATTCAATAAGAGCGGGTTTTTCTGGATACCCAACCTCTTCAGGTTTTATTATCGTCCCTAAATTTGATGCTACTTCATCTCTTTATGTTAGGTAAACTAAAATATATAATTCATTAATGTAACAGAGTCCATTAATAGTCTAAATGTAAAATATTTTTGGAACATTTAAGGTGGTTGTTGATTACACTTTTAATGGACATCAAATTAATTTAAGTTGACAAGAGAAGAAGAAGAGATTAAACAGAAAAAAAAAAAAAAAAAAAGATAAAATAATTGATAAACTAAATGGGATATGACAAATCAAGACAAGTACAGTTAAACCTTGATAAATTAATATTTTTAGAATTATGAAAATTTATTAATTAATCGATATATTATTTAATCGTATAACTTAATAAATTATTAATTTATCAAGTACAGTAAAACCTCTTTATAGTCATAATGATGAGATCAAACTAATTTATTACTATAAAAATGTTATAACTTAATAGAGGTGTAGTTATAAAAATTACTATTTTAATTTCTTATTTTATAATTCAAATTTTAGTAGTATGTATAAAGATTTCAATTTATTATTTTAATAATCATTTCTGTAATTAGACAATAAGAGAGAGAAAATAATTCTGAGGATAATAGTAGAAAAATACAAAAAGTTTCGTTGCCAAGAAGTTTTAATAAGCAAGTAAAGTCTATATTTTTTTTATGAGAAATTTCTCCCTAATGTTGAGATCAAGATTCTTTCTTAAAGCAATTACTTAAATAAATAAATAAATGTTTGAGATTTGTGAACCTCTACTCTATTGCTTCTTGATTTCTTTAAGTTTGAAATTATTAATTATGAAAGTAAGTTTAGTCTTATCCGGTTGGCGGAGTTACATTTTCCCACAAATCTTTTATGAACGTCTTGCCACCCCTGGTTTAGAAAGCTATCAACTTCACACCCAATTTCAAATTCAAACCTTAATATTAAAAGTAAAAGGGTATTATTGTTGTCTTTTTTCTCAATATTTATTGCTAATTAAAAAACCCTAGTATTGATTACAGTCCCACTAAAAAAAAAAAAAAAAAAATCGAACCACATCGGCATAAGTCGTGCTATTGTTCTTGGCGACCGACTATTTGACGTAGTTATGATTTGACGATGCTTTTTGCGGCTTGGTCACGTTTTGGCAACACAACATTTGGCTTGATTGCATCACTGACGCTAGTCTAGCTTGGCCACCATTTGGCAAGTTCCACCATCAATCTCTAACTTTTCAACCGCGAATAATTTTTTATGTTTATGACTTGGAATTTTTTGCATATATTTTGCTTTGGATAATTGGTCATAATTTTGGTTTTGTGTGCTTTAGATATGGTGAATGAGTATGTTTTAGTGTTGAACGTTAATGGATTGGACTTCAATTTGGATTTTTGGAAGAATAAGGACTTAATTGAATTAATTTGCTATTAGTTTTCAATTAGGATTATTATTTTTAAGATAATTTGTGTTAGACTAATAGATAATGATTAATGAAGGCAGCATAAGTATTTTAGTGACTAAAACCGGTGAACCTTGAATTTGAATGGACGGAGACAGACGATGATTAGAATATTGGATAAACGGAGACTAATTATGGTTCTAAACTTGAGGTTAATAAAATTTATTTCTCGAAAGATAGGGTGGGAAAATGTAATACGGCCTATCCAGTATTCATAATGAATTTATTTAATTTCATGGTAACAGGGTTGAGTCGTTGGTGGTACTTAAGCAGAATATCACGTGCTCACCTGCTTCTTCTGAAATCTGTTCATCAAGTCTTCAGGTCTATATAAGATCCGAAGACAATTTATTATCCCATCGAATCTATCTTTCTAGGCTCTCGTTTCATTGTCAACCTAATACACGAAACAAGAAATAAAACAAACTAAAATCAACCATGTCCGCCCAGCTCACGGAGAAAAAGACTGCTTGTGTTGTGGGAGGCACCGGATATGTCGCATCTTTGCTCATCAAGCTTTTGCTTCAGAAGGGATATTCTGTCAATACTACTGTCAGACACCCAGGTTCTTCTTCTACTTCTTCATTCTTTAAATATTTGATGAATCCTTTATATGCTTGGAAATTCTTCCAGTTATGCTTCTTCAATCATCGTTTCATGTATCCAAATGAAAACCCATCCTGTCAAATTTTCAATCTTATCGTTGGATGAGAACAAATTTGTGGGCCTGTTTTTGCATAAATTTGCCAGTGACTTGATGATTAGATGCCTTTAGTGTTTTCGCTTTCGGTGCGGCATCAATAAAATGGCTTCAAGATGTTAAATGTTGAGGTCACGTAAAAGCCTGTGGACGGCCTATTGGGCTTTTACATAAAATTTGAGCTCGAGCAGACACATAATGGACTTTGTACTGTGCTAAGCCCATATTGTTTTATTATATTGGACTCGATGATACGTTTACAGATCTTAAAACACTTGTAAAGTGGATAAGAAATTACAAGTCCATTTGGTTGGAATTGGATCACTCATCCTACCCAAAGTATATCTCTTTCAGACTTTTTATCTTTAAAATGCCAATAATGTTTCGTAATAGTAACTCCTGTGTTCTTTCTCTTTATATAATTTGACAAAACAATGCACCGATGAGAGTCTAATTCTACCCGTTATGCAAATGAATGTCTGACGTGAATTTGTTTGTTGTGTGCAGATAACCAGAAAAAGATCGCTCACCTCATATCCCTACAGGAATTGGGTGAACTAAAAATTTTCGGAGCAGATTTAACTGATGAAGGGAGCTTTGATGTTCCTATTGCTGGTTCTGACATTGTATTCCATGTTGCAACGCCAGTCAATTTTGCTTCTGAAGATCCAGAGGTAGTATAAAATATGCGTTTCTGACTTTCAGCATGATGTAAAATGTACTACTGGATTTTTCATTAACACTGCTGTTTACTAATTTTGTATATAGAATGACATGATCAAGCCTGCAATCCAAGGAGTAGTGAATGTTTTGAAAGCCTGTGCAAAATCGAAAACAGTTAAACGAGTTGTATTGACATCTTCAACTACTGCTGTGACCATCAATGGCCAAAATGGAACAGGTTTGGTCATGGACGAGAAAAACTGGACAGATGTTGAGTTTTTGTCTTCTGCAAAGCCACCAACCTGGGTAATTTCCAAAATAGTTTAGTACTTTAAGTGACACATTACTAAAAAATTTAATTAGATGGTCTAAAATAAGGTAATCTTAATATTGCAGGGGTACCCTGCCTCCAAGACCTTGGCTGAAAAGCATGCCTGGAAGTTTGCTGAAGAAAATAACATTGATCTTATTACTATCATCCCTTCTCTTATGGCTGGTCCTTCCCTTACGCCAGATATTCCTAGCAGCACAGGCCTTGCCATGTGTTTGATTACAGGTATTGAGCTATATCCCCACATGGAAAGACAATCTGAACGAAGAATTGGCACATTAAAACATTAACGAAATGGCATTTTAACCTTTTTGCAGGAAATGAATTTCTCACGAACGCTTTGAAGGGTATGCAAATGCTGTCAGGTTCAATTTCCATAGCACATGTGGAGGATGTTTGCCGAGCACATATATTTTTGGCTGAGAAAGAATCTGCTTCTGGTCGATACATTTGTTGTGCTGAGAATACCAGTGTTCCTGAACTTGCCAAGTTCCTTCACCAAAGATACCCTCAGTACAAAGTTCCAACTGAGTAAGCCACTTCAACTTTTGTGTGTTACAGGATTTAAAATAACATTCTACTGACTCAGCCCTTGAATGTTTGCAAATTGCAGTTTCGGAGACTTCCCTTCCAAGGCCAAGTTAGTGATTTCCTCAGAGAAGCTTATTAGTGAAGGGTTCAGCTTCAAGTTTGGGATTGAAGAAATTTATGACCAAACTCTGGAGTACTTCAAGTCTAAGGGGGTTCTCAATTGAAAAATTCAGGATTTCATTTCCTTAATTTCTCAGTGGCAATAAAATTTTCCTTAATATTCACCTTCTGCAACATGGCTACTGCATTAGTGATCTGAAAGTGGTTAAACAATTTAGTCTGAAATAAATGGGATGAATCTGAGATCTAGTATGAAATAATTATAAAGCAGCCATCAGTCCTTTCTAATTGTACTGTTCATTAAGAAGAGATGGCAATAATTAAATAGAAAGCTAAACATTTTTAACATTTTGTACCAACGAGGCAAGCATTGATAATTGATTATTTATTTTAGAAACAAAGCATGGAAAGTTCACGGTATTCAGAAGGGATATATTATCAACTTTTTCATAAAACAAACACAAGTTTTAATTTGCTCTATTTAGGGACAAAGTAATTAAAAGCAAAATAAAGTCTTAACAAAATAGTTTTGTCCAATAAAACACTAATACTTGTCTAAAAATTTGAAACAAAAATAAATATTAAAAAACAAAAAATAAAGAAAAAAGTTGTTGGGCCAACGACGCAATGGGCAAGGGTAGCATCGCTAGCTAGGATTTGACCCGACTTGGCTAGATCTAGGCCGCTGCTCTAGCGTGGCCTCAATCTTGCTATGGCTATATTATGGCCACGCTAGAATGGCAACCTGGTGTTGCCTTGGTCTAGCCAAGTCGACCCAGATTCTGGCTGGTGACACTAGCTTTAGGCGACTGTGCCACTAGCATGAGGAAAAACGAATGTCTTTTTTTATTTTATGTTTAAAATTTTAAAATTTTAAAATTCAAAAATTCAAAAATAAAAAATCGTTGTCCTTTCTTCACGTAGAGTTTTTTGTTAGATTGTTTTTAATTTCAAAAATGGTTTTTCTCGCTTTTTTTTTTTTTTTTAAAATTTAAATTATTTATTTCTCGTTTTCTTTTATTATTTTAGTGATTTAAAAATTTGAAATCAAACAAAATTTTTAAATTTTTATCAATTTTTTTTTCTTTTTAAATTTTAAATTGAAAGACTAAAGCTAAATAAATAACTAGGTTATCCAAGTCTTTTCCTTGTTTTTTGTTGAAAAGTAACAATAAGTGTCTCTAATTTGAAAAAGTTACTATTTAGTATCCTTGAATTGAATAAATTGAAATTAGGTCCGTTTTGTCCCTAAATTGAACAAAGTAGTTACATTTTAATGTCTCTAAATTTAACAAATTGAAACTTGTACCCGTTTCTTAGCATCTCATAAAAAAGTGTGACCCAAATTAATAATATCCCTATTCAAAATCAATATATTAAATGTGGATATGACAAATATGTCATGAGCTGAGGAGGCCCAACTCCCATCTCTCCACCCAGGGACAAGCCATGGCCCATGAACTTAAGGTAAGTGGGTCATATTACAACAATAACATCTTATAAATGAAATTATAAATGATATAAAAAATACTTATTGGAAATATTCAAAGCTTGAAGGGTCATTCATATTTAACTTAGGAATCAGTTGAATCAATCTAATAGTACATTAGTACCTGGCCCAAACACCAACAAGAAGTGAGGGGAGCAAATTCTGGAATCATCAGATATTAAGCCAAAGGATGATATCATGACAGATGTCCATTTAGAATCTAACAATAAGTGAAGAAAAAATCAGAACTCCCTATCTGCATGAAAGGTAAGAAATCCTGCCATATTCAATATTGTAGGTAGAAATTTACAACAAACCGTTGTAGTTAAACAGGCAACAACCACAACCTCAACTCATTTGCGAAGCATGCACAACACGAAAACAAAGTGTTAAACTGCATTATACAGTTAAACAAGAGAAATGGTTTAAGAAAAAAATTCCATCCCAATTAGAGAGCCTAAAAAAAAGTTTCGAACTTCAATAAGGAAGGAAATGGACAACCTTAACAATTGCTCGCCGTGTTAGAGTTTGCCGATTGCTTTGCAATCCCTTGCTATTTGCAGAGCAGCTTTTCCCACAACTGACATTTCAAACTGCACACTTGTGTTTTCTTATTAGCTTCACAAAGAGAGGCATTTAGGTAAATATACACATACGAAAACTCCTCGCTCAAGGTGAGGTGACCGCCGTTCACTTGAGAGTGGGGAATGTGGTGGGTAGGGTTTTAAAAATTAAAAGGAAATTGGGGAAAATTTTGAGGGTTTGTTTTTTTTTTAAAAAAAAAATGAATGATTTAGGATTTGATTGTGGGAAAATGAAATTTGAAACTAGGGTGAGAATTTTTTTTTTTTTTTTTTGGGGGGGGGGGGGGGGGGGGGGGGGGGGGGATGACGTGGCAGATGAGGTGACAAATGCCATGTCAGATGCCAAGTCATGTTGTAAGGGGATGTTGTATGGGAGTGTCATATGTGTAGTGTTATTGTATTGAAAATGCAAAAATACTATGTTTGCAACCTTTTCTTACAAATTTTCTCTCACAACCTTAATATGACAGTTTATGATTGGTTAACTTGCAAATGGGTAAATGGGTAGACGAGACCCATTTGCAAGCTAACCAATTGTAAAAGCAAAAAATCTACGATTACGGAAATAAAGTCTGATCCCCTGAGGTTGGGGCCACTAACAATCCGCTTGACCTGCACACACGAAGAAACAAGCATAAAGCTTATGGAAAACATCGGGGTGGTGTTTGACATAGGCACTCCAATGCTCAAGTTAGCAAGGCTGAAAGAGATTATTTAATAAGAATTAAGGGAAAGAAAGATTACCAAGAGTCTTGTTGGAGGCCAGGACTGTGGCAAAGGTATAGAATTCTCAAGAGTAAGAAGTGGAGATTGAATGAATTATGAGAGGGCAAGCCTCTGTTTATATCGTGAACCTAAGAGGTTGGAATCCTAGTAGGACATTGAGTCATACTTTGGGAGATAATCACTATTAGGAAAGAAATAGGATTTCATGCCCTTATCAGATTAAGCTTACTAGTTTGAGTAAAATTCGGAATCTTAGTAGAAGAAAAAATAGAATGGGATTCTGATTTCCTATTTATGGATTGTTGCAGGCTAATGGGCCAAAACATAGTTTAACTTAAGTTGTAGGATAGCCCAACTCATAGAGTGGGCAATTCACAAGGTGACTTTAAGCATATACTTAATCGAAATTGGGCTAAAGCCTTGGGTCGTGACATGTTTATTTCGTTATTGGGCCTCGTCAAACCCAAGATGATTTTTTGCCCATACAGTTAGCCCCCCACTTTCTAAGTTAAAGGGTATTTAGATTAGAAAGTAGATTTGATTGAACTAGTACAGACTAAGTAGATCAGTGCTGGCAGCTCGTTAGGTCAGATGGACAGTTGTTTGGAGAAAGTTCGATCGACCAACCTCAGATGAGAGGAATTTGCTCGACCAACCTAAGTTGGGAGGAGTTTGTTCGACCAACATAAGTTGGGAGGTGAATACTCGACCAACCAGAGTTGGAAGAATCATGGAGGTTCACTCGACCAACCTAAGTTAGGTGAACTTCGCTCGACCAATCGAGATTGGCAGAAATATAGGCTAGCTCGACCAACTTGAGTTGGGAGCAGTTTGCTCAACCAACCTGAGTTGGGAGGTGGCAGTATCTTGGATAATGTGCTAGTTATTCCATAGGTGAAAAAATGTGTGAATCATAACCCTTTGAGGGTTGAGTCAGTTTGACTTGATTCGTCTAGGTGTGGACTTGGACAAAGTTTGGTGGAGTCACTTCAAGATGGTGATGTGTACCTCCCACTCGACTCGGCTCATGCTAATGAGTAGACGGTGTATGCCGAGTGGAGCTTGTATGGAGCTTGTGGTTGAGTCGGTGTGACCAACTTGTAGTTGAGAATTCATGTATTAGGCCTTGTGAACAAGTTGGTGTGACCGACTTGTAGTTGAAATTCAAAGCATTAGGCCTTGTGGTCGTGTCGGCGTGACCGACTTATAGTTGAAATTCAAAGCATTAGGCCTTGTGGCTGAGTCGGCATGACCAACTTGTAGTTGAAATTCAAAGCATTAGGCCTTGTGGTCGTGTCGGCGTGACCGACTTGTAGTTGAAAATTTCAAGAAGTTAGTCCTTATGAGCACAGTTGATGTGAATTGACTGGAGGTGAACATTGTTTTCTGCTAAGTAGTACTTTTATTGAGTTGAGAGGAGCACTAAGCCGAATGGGGAAGTAAAATGCATGGGATGGAAAATTTATTTCATCCCCCAAGAGATTAGTAAATTTTTAATTAATTTTAAAAAATTAAAAAATTATAAATAAATTAATGGTTAATTATAACTAATAATTATGTATAAATATGGGGTAGTTCAGGATATTCAGGGCGCTGTTGTAGTCTTTTTTCTACATGAGTCCAATCCTGTAAACACGTTATCACTTCAATCATTTCATTGGTTAAAGAGCATCTTCTGTCTTCAACAATCCGATCACTCGTTGAGAATGTTGACTCGGACGCAATTATAGAAACCAACACAGATAAAATGTCACGTGCCATTTGGGTTACAATGGACTTTGATGTTGTTTCCACCATTGAAGCACATCTATCTCACATTTCTCCTTCTTCGTCATGTAGGACATGTGTAATGACTTCTTTCTACTAGTATTCTTTACAACATATACAATAAAACATACATACTTAGTATATGAAAATAGTTGGGCCCAAAGTTTTCTTTACTTACAAAACATAATTCTTTACATATATCAAAATAACCAGTACAAAAACTAAGCAACAGTGGACAGTAATGCCAATCCTCTCCGCTTGTCAACGTCCTTCCGACCGCTGCTCACCTATGTCCTGCAAAAACATGGAAAAACAACGGGGTGAGCATAAAAGTGCTCAGTAAGTAAATCCCTTAACTCTTCTCCTTCTTTGGTTCTTTCCTTACTTAATTCCTTCTCTTTTCTTTCACTGTTTCTTCCTCTGTTTCTTACTCTCACTGTTCTTTTCTTTCTTTCTATTTCTCTCTGTTCTTTCTTTCTTATTCTTTCTATTCTTCCTAACTATGATAAAATTCATGGCAATATGCATGAATAAAATGCATATGCAATATTTCCATTTTCTTGTTCTATTTTTTTTTCTTTCTTGTTTTTTTTTTCCTTTCCTTTTCTTGTTTCTCTTTTCTTTTCTTCTCTTGGCTTGTTCAAGCCTTCTCATTCTGTCTTATTCTTATTTTTTCTCATTCTTTCCTATTCTTATTCTTTCTCATTCTTTCTTTTCTCATTCTTATTCTTTCTCATTCTTATTCTTTCTTATTCTCTCTTATTCTTTCTTTTTCTCTCTTATTCTTTCTTTTCTTATTCTTTGCCAATCGGTCTTAGTTGATGTATGGATTTGGAACCTTAGCCGTGAGAGTGAGTACAGTTCTCATCTACATGCACTCTTACGGACAGTATAAATTCTTTTTTCTTCTTAGGCCACTCAATTAAGGTGGCGTGCATGTAGGAAATTCTTCTTGGTACAACCCTCATCCACTTACACTCTTACGGGTCGTACAATTCTTCTTCTTCTTATGCCACTCAATTAAGGTGGTGTGTATATGTGAATTTCTTCTTAGCACTCACGGTTCCCCATCACAACAACCTATTATTTTCTCTTCTTTACCACTCCTTAATTCTTTAATGCTTATACTTCATTTCTCTTTATTCTTAGAGTGTTTTATTCTTTCTTGCTTTATTCTTTATTCTTTATGTCTTTATTCTCCATTCTTTCTTAAATTTCTACACATACACAATTATATGCATATGGATGACTCATGCTTGAAATTCTTACTTGGATGCACTCATGAAATGCAAATATACAATGTTGCATAAAATTAAGGTTTCTACTCAAACTTATAATTCTCTTAGGCATTTCATCAAACATTACTTGTGCATAAACAAACCCTAATTTAATTATCATTCAATTTGTTTCTCAACCATCCAAAAATGAGAGAAAATCTCTCGTGTAGCATCACCATACCTACACGGCAAACATACTCCTAAAAATTCCTCAAATTCTTCCAATTTCAACCCATCATCAAACCATCACATGCACTTCTTATATTCAAATATATCCAATGACAAGCATAATTCATCATCAATCTCATCTCAATTTCTCAATAACCATAACATATGCACACTTAAAAGAAATCTTTACTCACTTGAATTCTTAAACTTTAACTTGAGTTGGATTTTGAGTGAAATTTACTTACCTTATGCTTGAGTCTTCTCTACTAAGCTCTCTACTCTTGTTGGATTCAAAACTTCTTCTAATCCTAAGCATAAACTTCATAAGAACTCAACTTTTACACAAATAAATCATAGATAAAGAGCATGAATTCTTACCTTTTGAAGTCTTGAATCAAAATCCTATTAAAAATTACTCAAAAGCCCTCAAAATCCTTGGAGGATTGAATGAAAATTTGAGAGAAAATGGGGGAGTAGTGTGGCGGTGGAATGAAGGAAATAAGGTTTACAAACCCTTATCATCTTATTTTATAAACTCATTTTCCCATTTTGCCCTTACACTTTTGTGAAAATTCCATCCTTGTCCCTTAGTCAATTACCATAATGCCCTCATTTTTATTATATTCTTTATTAAATTCTACCTCTTTTCACTCTCCACTTTTTCAACTAATTTTGAGTGAAAAGACCATTTTACCCTTAATGCAAGTTTAAGGCATTTTCTTCATATTCTCTTAAAATAGCTTTAATAAAAATTAACTAAGGGCTATAAAACATAATTTAAATCATGTACCTCCCTGTTGGGCGTTACAACATGTCTATTTGTAGGTAGCGATTCAGCTCATTTGGTCTATGTATGTATGTACTGGAGCTACTACTTCCACCGCCATGTTCCATATACGTCCACATGCTCTATTCTTGATAGTTGGCTTCATTAGGGTCTTGTTGGTCATCTCTACTGGACATTCCAGTTCCATTGTACCTGCTCTGATATGAAGAAAAACGGGTTTCCGATTTTTGCTTAAAGTTAATCAAATAATACTTATAATCATGTCCTAAATGTTGGTCTATCTCAGTAACTATACAATTAACTACATGTAATTTAAACCTAAAATCTACAACAAGGCCTAATCCATATAAGAATGGAATATCTAACCAATATTTCTCGTATTTTTTTTCATCTTTGGAACAATTTCCATTAAGACGTCATTATATCTATATTTAGTAAAAGTTTTAGAAATTTGAAGTAAAATATCTAACGCTAAATTAGTAATAGGATAATAAATACCACTTAATGTATTAGTGGATTCATAAAAAACTTTTAAGAAATGAATAAAAAAGTTCGCAAACCGTCCAATCATCATAGCTGACAACTTTTTGCGGATTCTTTTGGTTGACAAAATCTGTAATTTGTCTTGCGTTTGACAAAACTTTTTCCAACATCAAGTAGGTGGAGTTCCAACAGATAGGCATGTCTGTACATAACTTCAAAGGTCGAACCAGTGGATCCTCTTGCTTACAATATTTGACATACTCCTGCATCTTTTATTGCTACCGTCGACGATGAATCTGATAGCCGCACGCACCCTTTCAATCTTCTAATTTATAACTTCTAAACCTGCTTTAACAATCAAATTGATAATGTGGCAAGACATCTCTGGTGAAAAAATTTGCCTTTACCACGTGGATCCAATCTCTTTTCAAATAAAGAGATAGCCGCGGTGTTAGCAGCTGCATTATCTAGCGTTAGCGCTACAACTCTATCAGTTAATACATATTCTTGCAAAACTTCAAGTATTATAAAATAAATAGTGTCAACATTATGTGCAGTATATAATGGTCTAAAACCTATCAATTTTTGTTGTAAACCCCAACCATGATCTAAGTAATGTATTGTGACAGTTAAAAAATATGTCTTTGATCCACAAGCCCATATGTCTGAAGTAAATGCAATAGATATATTCCTAAAATTTTGAAATTCATTTTTAAGTTGAATATTTATTTGGTTATAAAGTTTTAATATGTCTCTTCTACTTGTACTTCTACTAATAAGGGTATATGCGGGACAAAATGTAGTTTTAATCAAATGAGTAAAAAAAAAAGGATTTTTAGATAAAGAAAGGGGAGAGTCCATAGCAACTATGCATTTTGCTATTTCCTCTCGTGCTTGGAGTGCATTGTATTGCCTGTTGACAGAGTTGATGATTGTGGATTAAAATTAAGTTGAGTTTGAATTTGCCTACCTGGTCCGGTTGAAGATGAACCAGACAACTGCATTATTTGGGAGTGCTTTTTCTCCAAATGTCGTCGCATCGTCGAAGTCCCATTCTCAGCGCCGATAACGGTTCCACAGAAATTACATACCCCGCACGATTCTTCTCTCTCCCCATTCGTCTTTGCCCGTTTTGATTTGGTAAAGTGTCGCCATACATCGGACACAACCCTCTTTGACGGTCGGGGGGGTTGGGCCGTGGGGTCGCAACTCGCTTGTGTTTGGCTGCACCCCGACTCGACTGAATGTGGTTGTTGTCATTGAATTGTAGCTGCTGTCTTTGGAAAAGGTGAAAATGGATCGAACCCTTCCATTTCTTCAGTTGATGGAACGTAGAACTCATTTGGCCCTTCCATTATGAATTTATGATGAAATAATAAATAATCAAAATGAAAATAATAATAATAATATGAATAAGAGATGATATTGAAAAATAGAAAAAACTGAATAATATAAATAAATAATATGAATAAATTATAAATATAAATATAAATATAAATTGAATTAAAGAAAATATGAATGAGAATTGGCTTGGAGTATAGAGATTGAGAGTTTCTGTATTAATTGTTTTTTTTTTTTTTTTTTTTGTAAAATATCAACTTAACCCTTAATATTTTTGTCAATTTTATTTCAAAAGGTTTTTGGATATTTTACAAAATTTTTTTTGGAATTAAGCAAAAGGGTTTGGGTCGAGACCTGGGACCGGTCCCTACTCCCATAGGTTTGGTCTGGTTTGGGACTAGACCCTAGACGGACTGGTCCTCGGACCAATTCTTTGGGCAAGGTTTTTGGAACCAGTCCAAATGCCTAGGTCTACTTTGAATTATCCCTCGTGAAACGCGTAGAGAGGAGAAACAATTAATATGCGGCCGTGGCCCGCAGCCCCGCATGTTCCCTTGTCCTTCAAGACTTTTATATTTTGAAAAGAAATGGAATTGTTCTAATCTAAGCAAATGGGTTTGGGCTAGGCCTGGGACCGATCCCTACTCCCATAGGTTTGGTCTGGTTTGGGACCAGACCCTACAAGGACTGGTCCTAGGACAATTCTTTGGGCAAGGTTTTTGGGACCAGTCCAAATGCCTAGGTCTCTACTTTGAATTATCCCTCGTGAAACGCGTAGAGAGGAGAAACAATTAATATGCGGCCGTGGCCTGCATGTTCCTTCCCTTGTCAATCCAAGACTTTTATATTTTGAAAAGAAATGGAATTGTTCTAATCAAAGCTTACATCCCCAATTCCACGTTCATGGAAATTGGTATTTTCAGGAGGAAGAAAAATGGGGAAGGGTCTTCCATGAAACACCCCTTTAATTATAGTTACACTTACATGGAAAGGGTTCTTAAGTAATTTTATTCACAATATTACAACATCAGAATTAGGATGGTAATTGATTATTTCTAAATTATGTCCATCCATACACCACTTTTCCTTTAAAAAAATATGATGTTAATATTATTAATACGGTATCAACCATGACAATATGACTCAATGGTTGACCTGGCAAAACTGGTAATATACCTACAAGTCCGCGGATACCTGGATAGTTTTAGAGGGTACGAATTAATGTATTTAGGGCCTGTGAGAATATTATATGTACCTGGCCCGTCTGTTATTTTTGTGAGTGGGCTGAGAGATACCCATGAGTACTCGCAGTGAAAAAAAATAAGGTGAAGTGAAGACTAAAGAAGAAGAAATAAACAAGTTCTTTAAATCCTAAACAACAAATCCGTAATCTCACATATTCGCCTCTCCTAAACAACAAATATTTTCTACCACCAAAGAAAAACCCACAAATTAACATTCATACCAATAAAAATAAACCCACAAATCAACAAGAGAAGGCATGGATCAAGCCGTGAAGTGGTTGCCATTCGGTAGCAGCCTTCCACAGTGCCAACACATGCTCACCCTCATTGGTGACGACAATGAAGATTATAGATCTATAACGGAAGAAAAAGATAAAGAGGAATTGGAGAGAAGAAGACAAAAGGAAGAAGAAGAAATATGAAAAACAATAATATTATATTTATAAAGAAATTTTACAAAGATTTTCATGTAAAATAAGGTGTCAAAAAATAAATAGAAGAGTGAAACAAAAAAATTAAATTCATTAAATTTATTTTTTTATTCATTTTTTGTTACATCATTTTATATGGAGATTTTTGTAAATTTTTTTTATAAATATAATATTATTTTGTAAAAAAAAGTAGAGAGAGAAAAAGACAAAAAAAAATCCGAGAAAGAGAGAAGAAGAAGACGAAGACGAGGGAGAAAAATGTGGAGATAAAAAATAATGACATTTTCATTTCCCCATATAAATAGAGATAAAAAATAATGACATTTTATAAGCAGCCAAGAGGGAAGGCGGCTGATCTGATTTTTCTGGTCGAGACTCAAGTCCAAGAGTTTTAAAACTCCAAATCAGTGTTTTTTACAGTCATATTCACGTGAAAGGCTACGTAATGTACTTTAAACTCATCAACATCATTACATATAACAAAGCAACATAAAACAGTAATTTAAAATAATCCAATCATAAACGCATTGAATTAAAAACGTTCCAAATCACCAGCCTTATTAATAATAGGGTAATGCTATGTAAACTAATTAATATATATTAATTTAAATATTAATATTAAAAATTTAAAATTCTTTTGAAAAAAATTTAAAATCTTTTTGAAAAAAATTTAAAATTTTTAATATTAGTACTTAGATTAGTACTCATTGATTAGTGCACATAGTTTTATTCTTAATAATAATACGATCCTTATGAATAAATTTTGTAAAGATTTTCATATAAAATGAGAGATAATGCTATGTGTATTAACGGATTTTACTAATCAATGTACTAACTTTTATTAAAATTACATATAGTATCCGTATTATGCGTATGGTATCTGTACTATACTTTAAGTTAGTACACTGGTTAGTAAAATCCGTTAGTACCCAAAATATTATTGTAAAATGAGATGATAAAAAATAAATAAAAGAGTGAAACAAAAAATTAAATTTATTTTTTTATTCATTTTTTAACATATCATTTTGTACGTAAATCTTTATAAGATTTCTTTTATAAGTATTTAATTACTCTCTGATTAATGATGAAAATAACATGATTAATATTATATTTGAATTCAATGTGTATGAAAAACTTAATAACACATTGAAATAATTTTTTCCCAACAAAAAATATGAAGATCTTAATATGGTGTCGACCATGATGATATAAAACCAAAAATAAAACCAAAAATAACATGATTAATGATAAAAATGCTTGTTTGATGGTATGAAAAACTTTATCTTTCAAAAGAAATGGGATTGTTCTAAGCTTAATAACACATTGAAATAATTTTTTTCCCTGTAAAAAATATGAAGATTTTAATATTATTAATATGGTGTCAACCATGACGATATGACTCTAGAAGAAATTACGTCAGAAACTAAACATCAACACACTCTAAGAAACAGTGTGCAACTTTACATCGTTGTCTATGACAAAGAAACATATGAGGATTAAGCCAAAGTCAGCAACAAAACAGTCAGCAGAGAATTCAAATACGTAATTTGTGTTAGTACCATACATATATGTAGCCAAATTAATTTCCACCACTCTTAATATTTTGGCATAAATGGATACACGAACCTTTCATAATCATATTTGATGTTTACATGCTGCGCCAACTCTATGATTGTAACATATCATTTAGATTCAACTGAATGCAACATCAATAGCTATGTATGATCCTTCCATGATGAGGGTAGCCAAGGAATTTTGATTTGTCCAAAACATATCGTATCAGTTACGGAAGAAAAAAATGGAAGATTATGTTGTAACTGGTTAGCTATATATGCTAGATTCACGTGAATGCATTTATGTTACAGTCAAGAGATCTCTGATTGACCGATATTAATGTTGCTTTTATGAAGATGATACACAGTAGTCTATTGACTACGTTATTCATATCCTTTCTCAACGTTTAATTCCTCCTGTTGCGATTCATTGGTTAATCAGTGGGATTACAAACTTTCTCTGGTACCAACTCTCTTAAAGGTTTGAGAATTTGATTATATTTTAAATAATATTACATTTACAAACTAATTATAAAATTATTTTATATAAAATGATGTGACAACTCTCTTTGTTCTATATATCGAATAATACTAGATATATAAGCATTTTATACAAACTCTTTTATATAAACTAACGTGACAAAAAAAAAAATTGGATGAGTTTGTATAAAAGTTATGCCTATAAGTATTGGATTAATATAAATAAATAAGGTGGCAATAAAAAAGTTGTGTGCTATACCAGTTTGCATACAATAGTTTTTGTATATTTAGTTTATACATATAGTTTTACTCTGGACATATCATATTTAATTTAATTTGATTAAATTATCTTTGATTTAAAATCATTCAATTACATTAAGTATGTGTCTATGAGAAGTTTGTACATGCTATTAAGCATTATTTTAGTTATTACTTTGTTATCTAATCAAATATTATTTATTTTTATTTGAAACAAAATTAATATTGGTGTAGTTATCACCGACTTTAAGACCTTTTTGATAACTACAATATTACCCCTAAAGTGAAGTTTTTAAAAATTAACTTTAAAATTGTAACACGAAATTCAGGACCTCCCAATAAAAGCTAAGGGCTTAGGAAATATTTTAATTTGCCTTTCTCATACTTAATAAAAAAATATTTACATGTTGTATCGAAAATCATATAATAGATTAAAAATTTATATATATATTTTTGGTATTTAGAGGGTAGTATACATTAAAATTAAATAACTATCACTTATGGTAAAATAAAATGTGTTACAATATGTATTCTTTGTGCTTCCCCCGTATAGTATGGAAAGGATATATGAAGAAAAAAAACTTAAGAAGGAGAACGAAATAATGATTTTGGTAGAGTTATAAAATAGAAAGAGTTTAAACAAAATTTAATTAACATCCAAATAGAAAATAACCTTAAGTAATGTTGATGCATGATTTTGACACCAACCAAACGCACGTGTGAAATGCTGAGCTGGCCCAGAAGATACACGTGGATGAAAGAATGAGAGTAAAAACAATGGAGAACAACGTTCAAAGTGGTTCGGATGCTAAGGAAGCAAATCCTACGTCCACTGATTTTGTATTAATGATAGTGGTGAGGTCACGTTCAACGGACTGACTTACAAATAATTATACAAGAGAGAGAGTGCTATTTTTTCCTTTAGAGAGATTAGCTAGTCCCTTAAATGAGAGAGGAGCTCTCAATTTATAGTGGGATGGATTAATATTATGATTACTAAATCTGTGAGTTGGTGGGATTATCCGGGCAAATCCTTCTTTATGTCCCATTGTCCACCTTCTAGAGCGATTTACGCGATTTGGTGCAGTAATTAGACACGTGGAATCACTCTAGCTCCTGGCTGGTCTGACATGCACCCACTGCCTTGACAGGGGCATGCTGCCCTTGTCATTGTGTGACGTGACTGCCTCTGACTGGCTGCGGACATACTTAAGCTCTGACTTTTTATGCTAACTGGGTCTTGCGTTAGCCCTATTTTTTCAGGCATAACAGAAGTCCCATAGTTTTTAAAGTGTGAGGATCGGACCTTGGAAACTATAATTCATGCCGTGACAAGATGCCTTTGAGGAAATTCTGGTGATTCCGACCTATTTGAAAAGAGGTCAAGACTGCGTTTTTGTGCACGCGACCTGATACGGTCTTCGCTTAAGGATGAACGACCTGATTTTAGACTATATCAGTGCTTTGATTTTGGTTTTCCGAAGTTCACGACCTAATTATACTTGGAATCCCCCCTCCCCCCCCCCCCCCCCCCCCGACAAGGGATTGGGCTGCTTCGGAACTTAATACTCGTCGAGAGTCACGTCGCTTTGCGACCAATGGGGTAGAATCGAGGAATCACGTTGCTTTGTGACTGGTCATGAGACGAAGAGTGTTCCACGTAACGATCTCTTCAGGTGTTACCTGTTGCATTTTCGTAATGGATACATTTAATGAAACGCCTTCTGCTCTGACAGACGTGTTCTGTGCACAATTAATGCTAGCCATGCGCATTAAATGCATGACATGCTGAAGCGATATCCCCTATTAGCATTAAATGCATATTTGGGCGCATTTAATACGGTAGGAGAGTCGTGCCGTTGCTTGAGTTTTTCAATGGAGAAGGACGACGATTTGGTTTCCTTGGAGCGTGACGGTCACTCTTCCCCGCAGATCTGTGACACGTGGTCGTGATCAATGGTGAGGTACATTTTTCCGCCTAAACGTTGTTTGTTTTAGGAAAACCAAGCACCAGTTCTTTTGCTATAAAACCCAGGTTCATTTCAGGCAATGTCACCACACTCATCTTTTTAGAGAGAGCAAGAGACTTTTGCAAACTTGGATTCTTTGCCTTCCAAACCAGCGTGTACTTGATATTCAAGTAGAAGGATTCATCTTCATATTCCGAGAGGTAAGAATCATTTTTTGTTTCTATTTCTTACTCCCAATAGTTGATAAATGATACGTCTTCCGGTAGTTGATCGAAGACGAAATGTTCTTGCTAGGTTCGAGCCACGAATGGTGGCTCGGAATATTCTGTTAGGGTTTTTCTGGGATTTAGGAAGGGAAATGTTTGTTTTCCTCCACGTCATCGTACGAAATAATGTACGAGGGCTAAAAAGATTCCATGCTTGTGGCTTTTGCAGACTGCAATAGAATGGACCCCTCAACGACCAGATCCGAGGAAGAGACCAGTTCGTCTATGTAGGATACTCCTGCGAGTCCTATCCAAGAGATCTACTCGATACTTAATGAGGATGAGCTCGATAGGGTGATAGATCAATACGGTATCCGTGTGGATGTCTTCTACGATAGGACGCGTACAGCTTGGTATCCGCTATGTGGGTTGGTCGTGATCTCTAAGGAAATCTTCAAGGCCGGGGGGCTGATCCCTTTCCACCCTTTTGTTAGGTTGGTCCTGGATCATTTCGGGATCGCACCGATACAACTCACGCCGAACGTGTATATGATTGCCGTTGCCATGTACATTGCGTGTCGTGAGAACGGGTTGGGCGAGTTGACTAAATTAGAGCTCGGTTGCTCGTATATCTTAAAAAAGAGCAAGGACAAGGATTCTTACAACTTGTCTAGGCGACTTACTATCGCAGCTTGGATACACAGTTACCCTAGCAATGCGGGGGCCTACGAAATGAAGTTTTTCTTCTTTCGTCACGACGGCCTTTGCCGCTTCCAGGATCTGAGTAGGTTCTTTTCCTTTAGATGAATTTATTGACTGTTTCTTTTGCTAACGACCTGTTTATTTTTCTGGCAGTTAACAAAACAACCAATTTAGAGTTGCTCGCGAACCCGGACAGAATCATAGCTTTCGGTTTCCTACCCGAAGTGAGTCGCGATGTAAGGCTGCCCGTGACAACCGCAAATCTGCGGAGATATTGTTTTTTCAACGTAGACGCGACCTTAGAGCCCCCATCGAGTAAGTTGCGTTAACTGGTCTTTTCGATTGCACAATGAACTATTTTTACTAACGACGTTTTCATGCAGCAACCATGCCTCCGAAGGTGCCAAGGTCGCCACGACGAAGACAATTTACCTTCCCTCGAGCAAGGACCGCTAGGACGATCGAAGTTGCTCCCGGTGGTCTCCCGGCCGAAGGGGCAACATTGGGGGCTTTGGTGCGTCCTGTTGAGACTTCTCAACCTTCAGCGGGTGCCCTAGACCTACCTACGGGTACTTCCCAACCTTCAGATGTTTGCCCGAAACAAAAGACAATGGCCCAGCGACCAAGGAAAAGGCGACAGATTCGGGCCTAAGAGTCAGAGTCCGAACCGGATGATTTAGGTGTTCAGCTCGGGAGGTTGCAGCCAGGCATTCCCACTACTTCGGGAGCATCTCGAGCAGGGCAAAGCGGGGTCGCGGGTACTGGAAAGAGGTCGGGTAAGGAACCGATGGGCGACGCCTCTACTGGGGGTACCGGCAAGGACACTTTAGTGTTGGACTCGATGGGACAACTACAGGATCATTTGTAGCCGGCTGTCTTCGCCCTGCTGGAGTGCGAACTTGCAGAAATATTTGAATAGTTCGTGGGTTCCAACCATGTGGACTTGATGTCCACATCAATCCAGCATATAAGCAAGGTAAAACAAACTGTCCTCAGCGAGGACTTTACCTTTTTGTTCTTAGGAGACTAACATTCTTCTTGTTCGTAGGCTCTGCTTTCCATGCAACTATCCCTGCAAAAGGTTCGGCTGGGAGCTGTTGCGGGAGAGGTTGCCCTGAAGGAAGAGAATGCGCGGCTCAAGCGAGATCTGGAAGCCGTCGAAGCAGAAAAGGAGTTATCCACTAAATCAGCGAACCGGTATCTAAGCGAAAGGAATACGGCTCTTCACACGGTGGATTTTCAAAAGACCGAGCTCGAGAAGCATGGGGAGGAGATAAAGGAACTCTAGAGGACTATAGCCAGGCTTTCCAGGGAGGCCGATGAGAAAGACCAAACGCTCAAAATGACCTATCAGCGGGCCTTACGAGCAGAGCAGGAGAGGGAGGTCTCAGAGACGCAAAGGCAAGCTCTCGAGGCCGAACTCCAAGCAAGTCAAGAAAAAGTTACTTCACTGACCGAAGAGATGTAAAACCAAGCAGCGGAGATCGAGGCAAAGGCTGCTGAATAGGCGATCGAGTCCATCTATGCCTTGCGGCCAAAGAATCCGTAGATTGATATGTCTGACCTCCCGGAGGATTGACGGGAAACTCTCATTTCCATGGCGCGGCTCGAGGATGAGGAAGCAGTGGAGGCTTCTCGAGGATTTGATCAGGGAGATGTTTCGGGATATGCCCCGGAGAAGCCCACAGACGACCAGGAAGATGGCTACGAGCCTTGAGATGACAAGGTCGGGCCTCCAGGAGTTAGGGATCAGGGCCAATTGTAATTTATTTTTGGGGATCTTGTTCGCTGTACTTATTAATGAAATGCATCTTTCTTAATCTCTCGAACACTTGCAATTTCTATACCCCATGTTATATGAGATCGCATTCTAACCGTTTATAACATTAGAACAAGTCTATGCAAACATGATTATAACGCGAACATGATTACAATATATCTGTCGAGCAAAATTACATTGGAAAGATTATAACAGAATAATACATTTGTTATTTACAAAGATTGCGAGAAATAAAATCTTTACAAGGAAAGACTGAGTTCAGAATTACTGATAATATGGTCGTAGATGCTTAGCATTCCAAGCTCAGGGTACTTTGGAACCATTCAACCTTTTGAGATGATAAGTCCCCGGTCTTATCACTTTAGCGATGCGGTATGGACCTTCACAATTCGATCCTAAAACACCCACACTTGGTTTTCTAGTACTGAGAAAAACTTCCTTCAAAACAAGGTTGTTGACCTGGAAGTCTCTTCTCTTGACCTTAGAGTCGAAGAACCTCTTCGCGTGCTGCTAATAGGCTGCTATTCTTAGCTGAGCATTGCTGCGATGTTCTTCAACTAGGTCTAGACTTGCGCGCATAAGCGCTTCATTGTTGGCTTCGTTGTATAGGTCTCTCTGAAGTGAATCGATTCCTACCTCCACAGGGATCATTGCTTCGCAGCCATATGCTAGCGAAAAAGGGGTTTATGAGGTAGAGGTTCTCAGAGTTGTTCTATATGCCCATAGAACTTTGGGGAGGTCGTCGGCTCAATTTCCCTTGGTTGTGCCAAGTTTTGCCTTCAGAGTGTGCTTGATGATTTTGTTGACAGCTTCAACTTGACCATTTGCTTGCGGCCTTGCGACTGAGACAAATTTTTTATGAATACCCAGCTCGTCGAAAAATTGCTTTAATTCCTTGTTGTCGAATTGTTTACCATTGTCCGAGATAAGAGTATGAGGAATCCCATAGCGACACACAATGTTCTTGAAGATGAAATCCTTGAACTTTCTGGAAGTGATCGCGACTAATGGTTCTACTTCGACCTACTTGGTGAAGTAATCCACCGCAACCATAGCATACTTTACTCCTCCTTTACCAATTGGCATGGGACCGATGAGATTGATTCCCCACATTGAGAATGGCCAGGGGCTGGTCATGGTTATTAGCTGGTGGGAAGGAGCTCGCGATATGTTCGCGAACAGCTAGCACTTGTCACACCTTTTGACAAAATTGTAGGTGTCTTCTTGGATTAGGGGCCAGTAGTACCCTTGACGAACAACTTTTTTGGCGAGGGATCGTGCGGCGGTGTGATTACCGTAGATCCCTTCATGTATCTCCCTCATGATGTAATCTGCCTTTTCGCTAGTTACACATCAGAAGAGAGGGGCGCTAAACCCTCGCCTGTACAGCTGGTCTTCGATAAGGGTGTAATGAGCAGATCTTGTTCGTAGAGTCCTTGCCTCGACTTTATCATCAGGCAAGGTCCCATCCCTGAGATACTGAACGATAGGGGTCATCTAGGAATCTGATTCAGTTACATTCACGGCCTATTCGATCAGGTTGATACGGGGGGTCTCGATGAATCGAACAAGAATGCTCTCCGGTGCATTTGAGTCCAATGACAAGGCTATCCTTGCCAAGACATCTGCCACAGAGTTGCTATCTCTAGGAATCTATGTGATCATGAAGTGCTTAAATGACTCGAGTGCGGCTTTAGCTTTCTTTAGATAGCTGATCATATTTTCTTCCTTGGCTTGGTACTCTCCCAAAATCTGGTTAACGACCAACATGGAGTTGTTGTGGATACTGATCGCGGTTGCACCCATTTCTCTAGCAAACCGCAGTCCAACGAGCAGAGCTTCATACTCAGCCTCATTATTGGTAGCCTTAAAACCGAACCGGAGAATGCCATAAATGCGAGCCCCTTCGAGACTCAAAAGGAGAAGTCCTACCCCGACCCTCTTTTTGTTTGATGATCCATCGATGTAGAGGCTCCAGGTCGACAGATTTTGAGCAGTTTCCTGAATGACTTTGCTGGGCTGTTGCTCTGACTCATTTGTCGGATGATATGAGAATTCTGCTATGAAGTCGGCAACAGCCTGTCCTTTAATAGTTGATTTCGACCTGTACTTTAGGTCGAACTGACTTAATTTCATGGCCCATTTAAGCAATTTACCCGATGCCTCTGGCTTCTGGAGAACCTGTCTGAGCGGGTAATTAGTCATTACATAGATCATATGGGCGTAGAAGTAAGGTTGTAACTTTCTGGAAGCGATCAGTAGGGCATAAGCTAATCGTTCCATTTCTGGATACCATATCTTGACATCTAACAGACACTTGCTCACGTAATACACTAGCCATTGGACTCTATCCTCTTCCCGAATTAAGGTTGCACTGACCGCGAACTAAGAGTAGGACAGGTATAGGAGGAAGATCTCTTGCGGGAGAGGCTTGGACAAAAGAGGTGGCTTCCCGAGGTGTTCTATAATACTCTGGAATGCCTGTTTGCACTCGGGAGTCCACTTGAACTTTTTATTGGCCCTTAGAACATTGAAGAATGGTAAGCAGCGATTCGTTGCCCTCGATATGAAGCGACTTAGTGCTGCTATTCGCCCATTGAGACTCATGACCTACTTTTTGTTAGTCGGGCTCTTCATATTGAGGAGAGCTTAGATTTTCTCAGGGTTGATCTCTATTTCCCGCTGGTTAACCATGTATCCTAGGAATTTTCCCGAGGATACTCCGAATGAGCACTTGAGGGGGTTTAGCTTCATTCTGTATTGTCGGAGGATGTCGAACATCTCAGTGAAATGCACTATGTGATCTGAAGCGACATGCGACTTGACCAGCATGTCATCTACATAGACCTCCATCGATTTTCCAATCTATTTGGAGAACATTCGATTAACCAATCGCTGGTAAGTTGTGCCAGTGTTCTTGAGGCTGAATGGCATAACTCTGTAGCAGTATAACCCCCGATCTGTAACAAAGGATGTATGCTCTTCGTCCGGTGCGTATATTGAAATTTGATTGTATCTCGAGTATACGTTCATAAAACTCAATAGCTCGTGTCCGGAGGTGGCATCCACGAGCTGGTCGATTCTAGGTAGGGGAAAACTATCTTTTGGGCATGCCTTGTTGAGGTCGGTGAAGTCGACGTAGGTTCGCCATTTGCCGTTAGGCTTCTTTACTAGAACCAGGTTGGCAACCCAAGTTGGATAGAGCATTTCTCGGATAGATCCATTTCGAAGAAGATTATCTACTTCAAGTTTCAAGGCCGTATATCGTTCCGGATCCATCGCTCTTCTTTTTTGGTGAACCGACTTGGCTTCACTGTCGATGTTCAATGCATGACAAATAATATCCGGGCTGATCTCGACCGTATCCGCATGCGACCATGCGAACACATCGATAATCTCTCTAAGGAAGCTGGTCAGTTCGGTTGCGAGTTGGGGGTTGAGATTGCTCCCAATCCTTAACACTCTGCTAGGCTCGCTCTAGTCGACCGATACTTCAGACAGATCCTCAACTGGCCCACTGGATGGGCATTCTTGAATATGAGGATCCATATTATCCTCGGCTGGGCCAGGCTGTGGCTCGATCCGGCTGATCGTCATTGCCCATCGGGGAATGTCGCGCGAGATGCCTTTCCCATTGCATGCCATCTGCACTACTTTCACATAACAGTCGCGAGATACGCGCTGAGATTTGTTGACTTCCCCTATCCTCGTCGGGGTGGGAAACTTCATCTTTAGATGGTATATCGAAGTGACCGCCTTGAAGTTTCTCAGTAAAAGTCGCCCTAGGATACCATTAAAAGCGGATGGGCAATCTACTACCAAGAATTTAGTTACCTTGGTCACTTCGTCAAAGTCACCTAGGGTGACTGGAAGCAAGATCGTTCCTTTGGGGATCAGGTGGTTCCCGGTAAAACCATATAGAGGGATCGAGGCAGGCTTCAGGTCAGCCTCGTCCAAGTTCATTCTTTCGAAAGCTGTCTGGAACAGGATGTTCATAGAACTTCTGTTATCTACCAACATTCTGTGGACGTTATGGCGCCCTATCAGGAGTGTGATCACAAGAGCGTCATCGTAGGGATGATGCAATCGAATTGCATCCTTTTCGGAGAAGGTAATTTCCTCCTCCTTATGAACCTTTTGTGGTCGTCGTGCCGTGCTCATCACACTGATAGGATCGTGATGGACTACGCGAGCATATCTTTCCTGGGCACTTTGCGAGGTGCAGTCCCCCAAAGATCAAATTGACGCTGCATATACCTTTGCGATCGTGACGCTTCTTTCCTAGTTCCCCTTGGTTTTTCTCTTGTGCGGGGGTGGAGTCATCAATATATTCCTTGAAATGCCCCTGCTTGATGAGGTCTTCGATTGCCTGTTTGAGAGCTTGGTATTCATCAATGTGATGCCCATTATCCCAATGAAAGCGACAATATTTTTTACTATTTCTGGCTGATGGGGGATTTTTCATGGGTTTAGGCTCTCCGAGCAGGTTGGCCTCTTCCTACTTGTCAAGAATAGCTGATATGGACGCATTCAAAAGCGTATACTGATTTCTGTCGCGATCGTGACTAGGAACTGGAGCATAAGACTTTTTGGGCTAATAGCGCGGTTTCTTTCCTTTTTGTTGATCGTCAGTAGCCTACCTGCGATCAACTCTACTACTTTCCCCCCGACCAGACGCACTACCTGAAGTGCCGGGGTCACGGCGGTGGAGCACCGCCACGAAATTTTCAATACGGAAGTACTTCTCCGCAAGGTTATAGAAGCGGGTGAGGGAAACATCATCCTCAGCTTGTAATTCTTTCCACAAGTTGGTCTGTGGGCGAACTCCTGCTATGATGAGAGTCCGAATAGACTCTTCGGGAGTGTGAGCTACTTTATTAAGTTTTCTGTGGAATCGGTCGATGTAAGACTGGAGGGATTCATCCATTTCTTGCCTTATATTGCTGAGGTAGCTCAAAGGCATTGGGAACTTTCGGTTTGCTTAGAAATGCCTCAGGAACGTCGCGCTCATCTGAGGCCACAATCTGATCGATCTTGTTGGGAGCGACCTGAACCATCTTTTGGCGTAAAAAGTTAGAGTTACTGCCAAACAACGACACTTTGCCAAATCTGAAACCTGGTGAAGTTCCATCAGGTCGTTGAATTCGTACAAGTGATCCTGTGGATCATAATTTTCATTGAACGCCCACATGTCAGGCATTCTAAATCTTGATGGGAGAGGGGCAGCTAATACTGCCAGAGAAAAGGGAGACACTGATGCGACCTGCCCTTGCTCATTTTGTTGAGCTCTTAGCTGGTCTAAAGCTTGCTGCAGCTCCTCAATCTAGGGTAGCAGAGCTATTTGGGGATTGCTTTCACCCATGCGAGTTTGACCCTTGCAATTGCGATTGAGGAAAGTCCGGAGGTCGGATTCCACTTCGCCTCGGTTGGCACTTTCGGTCACTCTCGACACACGCTGGCTAGAGCCGTGTGATGGTGATAAATGGTGTGGGGAATTTTCATGACCTCTGCGGTGGTACGAACCGCCCCGTAGAGTGTGGGAACCTCCTGCACGACTATGATCAGGATTGTTTCTATGGCGGTGATAAGAATCGCCCCGCCTAGCACTTTTATGGGGGTTTTCATGCGACGCGGCATGGGATGGCTCGGGTTGTGACTTTTCACTGAGTCTTAACACCATGAGTATTCTATTCGGGATGTGGTTGGTGTTCACCAGCCCTTTGGAGCCTTTAGGCCCATTTTTCGCCGCTTGCTTACCATTCTTTCGGCGCGCTGCAGTGCTCGCGGCATGGGCTATCGCCCTCTACCACGCTTTCGCGCGACCTGTAAGTATTTTTGGCGATTGCACCGCCCCAGCTGATTCGGGTGGTACGCCCTAGTCCAAACAGTCCAACTTTTGTTTGACCGTTTGGAGAGTATTGTTGAACCTCTCCAGGTAGCTCATGATGGCAGGGTCAAGTTGTGAACTTGACGTGATATCTCCCGTGACATTTTTCGAAACTGAAGGTACCTCGGGAGAGGTGTCCTCCTGCACTTGGCGGATCTCCTCAGCGCCCTAATTGGTTCGCTCAGGTTCAGGTCGGTGAGCCATCTGCTGTTGTAGGACCAGTAAGTTAGAGATTGTCCTGATGAAGGACGAATACTAAATCAGGCCCTCCTTCTGGCGCCAAACTGTTGATGCGTGATTTTGACACAAACACACATGTGAAATGCTGAGCTGTCCCAGAAGACACACGTGGATGAAAGAATGAGAGTAAAAACAATGGAGAACAACGTTTAAAATGGTTCGGATGCTAAGGAAGCAAATCTTACGTCCATTGATTTTGTATTAATCATAGTGGTCAGGTCGTGTTAAGTGGACTGACTTACAAATGATTATACAAGAGAAAGAATGCTATTTTTTCTTTGGAGAGATTAGCTAATCCCTTAAATGAGAGAATAGCTCTCAATTTATAGTGGGATGGATTAAGGTTATGATTACTAAATCTATGGGTTGGTGGGATTATCCGGGCAAATCCTTCTTTATGTCTTATTGCCGACCTTCTAGACTGATTTACGTGATTTGGTGCAGTAATTATACACGTGGAATCACTTTAGCTCCTGGCTGGTCTGACGCGCACCCACTGCCCTGACAGGAGCATGCCACCCCTGTCATTGTGTGACGTGACTGCCTCTGACTGGCTGCGGACATATCTAAGCTTTGACTTTTTATGCTGAATGGGTCTTGCGTCAGCCCTACTTTTTCAAACATAACAAGTAATAATATTTTATAATAAAAGGAAAGTTATAAATATAGAAATTTAATTGACCTTTAAGAATAGCTTTTGGAGATCATTGATATTTAATTTGGGAACCAATAAATTAAACAAATCATATTTGAAATGAATTAATCGTATTTGGCCTAATTAAAAAAAAAAAGAAAAGAAAAACAATTAAATTTTAATAGTTATAACTAATATATTATTAACAAGTCCTTAACTCAAAGGGAGGCATAAAGCAGTTGGATTAGTGTGTGTTTGAGATTGTTGTAGCTTAAGAAATAATTAATTAACTTTAAGCTACAATAATAAAAGTGGTTGGTAAACCCAAATTTAGGACTAGGCTAAGAGAACACATTTTTTTTTTTTTTTTTTTTTTTTTTTTTTTTTTTTTTTTTTAAGGGTTGTTATACACTCCTCAATCATGCTTTGTCACCAAGTCTAACAAATTCTCAAGACATATTATTTCAAACTACAAAGATTCAATATGATTAACTCTATTTTATGAAAGATTGCTAACATCCTAAGTCAAGGAATATGCTAACAACAAAGTCAAGTTACTATTTCATGCATCATTAGACGTTCAAAGACATGACTTAAAGCATAAACTTCCTAAAACAAATGCGGGGAATTTCGTTTAAGGTGTACGTGGCATTGTTATACCCGAGGTTGCCAAGTACTGTAGACAGTTTTTAAGGCGGGTTCTGGTTTCCAACCGTATACCCTTAAAACTAGGCAGATTTTTTTTTTTTTTTTTTTTTTTTTTTTTATAACACAACCTAAACAAAACCTAAATCCCCTCCCCACACTTAACTGACATTGTCCCCAATGGAATATGAAATGCAAAGAAAAGGGCAAAAATAACAAAATTAAAATGCAAGAAAAGAAAACGAACTCCCCTTGGGTTGCCTCCTAAGCAGCGCCTTTGTTATTGTCGTTGGCTCGACTCAAGGCTGTCGTCTTCAATCTGAATAAGTCGGATCCTCAAGGTCCAATCCTGCCACATTTCTTCTTGGAGCCCTTCATAGAAAGTCTTAAGTCTATGGCCATTCACCTTGAACACTTTGGAAGTTGCTAAACTTTGAATTTCAACTGCACCATGAGGAAAAACATTAGTAACAACAAAAGGCCCAATCCAACGAGAACGTAACTTACCCAGAAACAAACGAAGTCGTGAATTGTATAAAAGGATTTTTGACAACTTTAAATTCCTTCCTGATAGCATCCTATCATGAAAAGCTTTCGTTTTTTCCTTTAAATCCTTGCATTCGTAGGCATCATTGCGAATTTCCTCTAACTCTTGCACTTGCAATTCCTATGTTCTCCACTTTCATCCATTTCATGTTAAAACTCTTGATCGCCCAATAAGCCTTGTGTTCTAACTCACTGGAAGATGGCATGCTTTCCAAACACCAAACGAAAAGGTGCATACCAATGGGCGTCTTAAGCAGTCTATATGCCCACAAGGCATCATCCAAACGCAAACTCCAGTCTTTTCTACTTGGATGACGTCTTCTCAATGAGGACTTGATCTCTCGATTTGACACTTCCGCTTGTCCACTAGTTTGTGGATGATAGGCAGTAGACACTTTGTGGGTTACATGATACTTGAGCACAAAGCCTCCATAGTTCGATTGCAAAAGTGAGTGCCTCGATCACTTATTAGAGCTCTTGGAATTCCAAACTTAGAAAATGTTAGACTTGATAAAATTTGCAACAACTTTAGAATCATCAGTCCTAGTGGCTTTAGCTTCCACCCATTTCGGGACATAATCAACAGCAAGAAAATATAAAAATAACCAAAAGATAAAGGAAACGGTCCCATGAAGTCGATGCCCCAAACATCAAAAATTTCGCAAAATAGAATGGGGGTTTGTGGCATCTCTTTTTGGGATATATTACCTGTCCATTGACAATTATCGATGACTTACAAAAGAGTATGAATCTCGAAATAAAGATGCCAAAAGAAACCACATTCTAGCACTTTTCTCGCTGTCCTCTTAGCTCCAAAGTGACCTCCACATGCATAAGAATGACAAAAGGTGAGAATGGAAAAAATTTCAGTTTCTTGAACGCACCTTCTTATTACTTGATCTGCACAATGCTTCCATAGTAGGGGTCATCCCACACATAAAATTTGGCATCACTTTCATCTTATCTCTTTGAGCACAGACAAACCAGGAGGAAAGATGTTAGTAACCAAATATTACAAGATTTGCATACCAAGGTAATGTCACACTCGTGGAAACAAGTGTCGCAGGGAACGTTTCTTGCAAATGAAGTTCATCCTCCACGTGAACTAGATGACTCAAATGATCTGCAACGGTTTTCTATCCCTTTTTTGTCTTTGATTTCCAAATCGAATCTCAAAGAGAAGTATCCATCTATAATCTCGGTTTTGCTCTTTCTTCGTCAAATAACGCAAAGCGCATGATCAGAAAAAACAATAATTTTAGTACCAAGCAAATAAGATCGAAAATTTTCTAAAGCAAAAACAACAACTAAAAGTTCTTCTCAGTGGTGGAATAATTTCTCTGGGATCATTAAAATCCTGGAAGCATAATAAATGGCATGAGATGCTTTTCCAATTCTTGGCCCAAAACAGCGCCTACTGCATAATCACTTGCGTCGCACATTATCTCGAAAGGAATGTTCCAGTCAGGGGGCTGGATAATTGGGGTGGAAGTTAGCAGTTCCTTCAGCTTATCAAACGCCTCTTACATGCCTCATTGAGCTCAAAACCCCATCCTTTTCCAACAACTTACATAGGGGTAATGTATTTTGGAGAAGTCTTTGAGAATCTTCGATAAAAACCGCATGTCCAAGAAAAGAACAAACTTCCCGCACACTAGTGGGGTAAGGTAAAGATTGAATAATGTCAACTTTGGCCTTATCTACCTCGATTCCCTAGATGAAACAACATAACCCAAAACCAGACCTTGATCAACCATAAAATGACATTTTTCAGAATTCAACACAAGGTTAGTTTCTATGCATCTTTGAAGAACAAGTGTAAGTTATGCAAACAATTATCAAAAGAGTTTCCAAACTGTGAAACATCCATAAAAACTTCTATGATATGCTCAACATAATCTGAAAATATGCTAACATACACCTTTGGAAAGTGGCTGGAGCATTGCAAAGACCAAAGGGCATGCGCGATACGCAAAAGTTCCAAATGGGCATGTAAACGTCGTCTTCTCTTGATCCTCCGGAGAATCGCAATCTGAAAGTAACCTGAATAACCATCAAGGAAACAATAGTAAGAATGACCAGCTAACCTTTAAGATTTGATCAATAAAAGGTAAAGGAAAGTGGTCCTTGCGGGTTACAACATTTAATTTCTGTAATCTATACAAACCCGCCACCCATTCTAAACACGGGTGGGAACTAACTCATCATTCTGATTTTTTACAATAGTTATTCCGGTCTTCTTTGGAACCACTTGAACAGGGCTAACCCAATTGCTATCTGAAATAGGATAAATTACTCCAACTTCAGAAGTTTTAGAATCTCCTGCTTCACAACATCCATCATGGGCGGGTTCAATCTTCTTTGCGGTTGCGGAAAGGTTTGCTCCTTCTTCAAGCAAGATGCGATACTGCATGTAGACGGACTAATTCCTTTAATATCTGCAATTTTCCAACAATAGCGCTCTTATGCTCTTTAAGGACCTACACAAGCTTCTCTTCTTGAGATGCACTAGTTTGCTAGAGATTATCACTGGCAATGTTTCTTTTTCTCTAAGGAACACGTATTGAGGTACACTAGGGAGAGGCTTCAAATCTGGAAGGGAGCCTGAAAATAGAAGGTAAAAGCCTCTCGTTAGAAATTGGTAAGCCATATAGGAAACATTACCTGATTGCTATAAGTTTGGAAAATCATTCAATGCTGCCACAGTCTCCTGCATTCAGCACTCAAGGCAAACTCCTAATCTCTTTCTCAAGATGATACTAGGAACTTCCAATTCATCTTTTCCATCAAGTTCAAAAACCTCATGTGCAAAGTATCAATCACATCTATATAATAAACATGATTATCATCATCATCATCAGGTATTTCATGGCATCATAGATATTAAACTTGACAGTGACCATCAAATTCCATGGTAAGTATGCCACTATGAACATCTATTTTAGTGTTGGATGTTTTTAAGAAAGGTCTTCCTAACAAAATAGGAGCAGTTTGATCACCATTTTCCTATCAAGCACATAAAAATCAGTGGGGAAAACTAAGTCATTAACTTGTACCAGAATGTCCTCAACTACACCCTTAGGATAGGCATTAGATCTATCAGCCAATTGAATCACAACACCAGTTTTATTCAAAGGTCCAATTTTCAAAGAAGCATATATAGAATATGGCATGACATTTATAGAAGCTCCTAAGTCTATCATGGCCTTCTCAAACCTAGTGTTACCTATCGTACATGGGATAGTAAACTACCTGGATCCTTACACTTCATGGAAGTTTTCTCTGAATCACCGCAGAAACATTTTCTCCCACTCTCACCTTTTCACACCCCTTAAGTTTCTGCTTCCTCTTAAGTGTGCACAATTCTTTCAAGAATTTAGCATAGCGAGGTACTTGTTTAATAGCATCTAAGAGTGGAATATTTACCTCGCATCTACGAAAAGTCTCAATTATATCTCTGTTCTACTCATCTTTTCTAGATTCTGCCAAAGCTTGAGGAAAAGTGGTATTGGTTTATAGTTGGACAGAGGCGGAAACTTACGCTTATGAACACCATATCGTTAGGAATGTTGCTGTCTACAACTACATCGTTCTCCTTTCTTCCTTCGATGATGCAGGGGCTGCCTTTGTTGGAATCTCAACCTCTTTACCACTTCTGAAGACGATCGCCCTTGCATTTCTCTTGGATTGACCACCGTTTGAGAAGGTAATTCCCGAACTTTGTGCCTCCAGCTTACTGATTACGGTTGCCATCTGCCCCATTTGATTCTCTAAACTTGAACACGCTCTCGTCTTTATTGAAATTGCAAAGTGTTAGTAGCAAGAGACTTAACATATCTTCTAAAGACATACCAGAATTAGCAGTTGGTCTGGTTGTTGTCTTGGAGGGTATGGCTACTTGTACTGCTAGTAATTGGGCGGTTTTGAGGGTAGGGCTGACTCATTTGTTGATTCCCATAGCCAAGATTAGGGTGACCCCTCCATCCAGGGTATACGTGCTCGAATAAGGATCATACTTCCTTTGCGGGGTGTCCAGGGAAACCACCTGCTGCATTCACTTGCTCAAAAGCTCCTTTTAAAGAGTTGGGCACATGTCAGTTGGATGCCCTACTACCGAACAAATCCCGCAAGCCTTCACTGTTTGCATGTTACCTAACCATTTGACGAACAAGAGAAGTTAGACTAGAGATTTGTTGTTCTAGGGAAGAAATATTTACCTCATTATCACGTCTGAGTGGAAGGTCAAGCCTACTACCAAACTGTTGAGAATTGGCCGCCATATTTGCAATCAAGTTCCTCGCGGCCTCAGGGGTCTTATCCACCAAAGCTCCTCCACTTGCAGCAGCAGTCATGCTCCTATCAGTGTATGTGGGGCCCTCATAGAAGTAGTAGATCAGTAACTGCTCACTAATCTGATGATGGGGGAGCTTGCACACAATTTCTTAAAGTGTTCCTAGTTTCATGTAGGGACTCTCTGTTGTGCTGCCTTACACCACAAATTTCTTTCTGATGTTGGCCGCCCTCGAAGCTGGGAAATATTTCTCCAAAAACAATCTCTTCATCTCGTTCCATGTGGTATAGTTTCGGAAGGTAGATAATAAAGCCAATCCTTAGCTGAATCCTTCAAAGAAAATGGGAAAGCTCTATTTAATTTGCTCCTCGGTCACCGTAGGTTCATACTGTGCAAACCCAATGAAGCTCTTAAATGTTATGAGGATCTCACCACAGGCCATGAAAAGGGGCAAGAGATGTATTAGTCCGTTTAACTCAGAAGTAGTAGCAGCAGCATCTAAAACATGAAACGTTATGCATAAAGGTGCTTGATTCAAATCAGGGGCAACAAGCTCTTTCAAAGTCCGATTTCTAGTCATGACGTCTCCTCTTCTATATCAGAGTTGCTAGCAAATTAGGAATCAAAAGCCAAATTGCTTTCCTCAGAATTTCTCTGAACTTCCTTCCTTAACCTACGCAAAGTGCTTTCAATTTCTGGATCGAATGTTAAATCACCAAGGTTAGAGGACCTGGTCATACAACAAAAAACCTATAAAAGAATTAGAATGAATGACAAAAATTGAGAACTAACTAGAAAATTAAAAAAATAAAAATAAAAAAGAATAGGCAGAACACAAAAACGCCAAAATCCTATCAAACATTCGAATTTGGCCTCAAGAGGGTAGGGCTAGAAATCTTTCTAGTTTTGCTCAGAACATCGTTTTCTCCAAAACGGGTACTCGCACCCCTCCTAACTCAACCAAAATCTTCCTTATGAATAGTACTACTGTTCATCCGGAACAGTACTACTGTTCATAGTTTTTTTCTTTTCTTTTTTTTGCAAAATAAAAAAAATATAACAAAAAACGCAATAAAAAAATCACAAAAACAAAAATAATCAACTAGAATCACTCCCGGCAACGGTGCCAAAATCTGGTGCTATTGTAGCAACCAAGATTAATAAACTTTCTAACCAACTACTAAACTGTAAATAGGGTAAGCAAGGATCGACCCACGAAGAGTGCTAGTCGAATTCGATGATGTAACAAGGCTTGGGGGTGGGGGCGGGGGGGGGGTGGGGGGGGGGGGGGGTGTTTGGGGGGTTGTTTGAGTGAAACAGAAATAGTTTAGCAAAAATCAAAACAAAAACAATTTAAATCGAAATCAATTAATATAACAAAACTTGGTCTTAGACAACATCGCCATCGGAATCTTACAACTTCATTGATGCAAAATTAAATCAATCCATACTGATATTCACTGTTGGAACTATTTTCCTATCTCTCGTTAATGTAATTAATCAAGAAACAAACGATCTTATAATCTTACCACTAACAACCCTAGACAAGCGCTCAGATTTAATCTAGTGGCAGCCTTAAGATTAGAGAAATCGATGAAGCTAAACAACACAACACAAGCGGTTGTATTTAATTAGTGAATGTTCTTCTTAAGATTACTAATTCCTGAGCAGCGAATTATTAACCCTAATTGCTTCACAAGTTAGAGGGATCAAACAATTACGGATTTGATATCTAACTGAGCGTAGATTGCAACAATTATAAACTAGTAGGCCTCCCTAGTAATTAACGAAACAATCATAAAATAGGCATAGAAAAACATCCAATACTCAAACATAAAATTGAACACAGAAAATATTAGATCTCACGTTTAATGATTCCGAGGCCTGTTTCCTTTGACCAAGTTACAAAAGTTCTAGCGCTCATGGCCATCACAAAAACTCAAGAGAAAGAAAAATCCAGAGCAGAGAAGAAGAAGAGACGTGGTCCCCCTCAAAACACCTAATCTGATCCCTTTGCAAAATCCAGTTTGAATTCGATCCCACAATACTCCTACAAGAATATTATCTATCTAAAAGATATTAATCCTAATTTAATTCTAATTAATTTAAAATAAGATAGAGTCCTAAAATAAAATAGGAAAGTGGTGATTCTGAGCTGTAACTTGCGTGCCACATGTCCTCAAATCTTCCAATAATAAACTGCCCAATTGATTTGCATGACAAGGCAGAATGCTCCAGGACATCCAGTGCAGATGCATCAACTTCAAGCTCGATTATAACATTTATGCAGTGAGTATATATCCAAACTCAAAACATGAAAGTTGTAGATATATTTCTTATCGTTACACATCATTTTGAATCATCTCAATCGGAGCTCGGATGAGAGAGTTATGCCCAGATTACGAAACAACGTCGAAACTGTCTGAATTCACTTAATTAGTTCTGTTTTGCAATTAACGCCTCTATTTGCATCCTAAATCAAAATAGAATAATAATGAGTATATTTAGGCAGCAAATAAGTATAAAAGACTAGACATTAAGGGGAGTAAATATGACATTTTGCATTCCTCAGTACACCATTCTTCTTTGTGCCTTTCTTACTGCCTTTATCTTTGTTGTGCTTGCTTGCATTGGTAGATATAGGCTTGGTAGTTGCATTAGGGCTAGGAAAGTTATTTGGTTGGTTGAAATTTGTCGTTGGGTAGTCTGTATAAGAACACCTCGGGTATCCGAGACTGAAGGCAAGTGCGGTGTAGGTTTAGGGATTCACTAGTGTAGTTTATAACTCTAGGGTTTCCTTTGACACTTGTCCTTCATGTCTTAGATATTTGCGAAGCAGCTAGAAACAGTAGAAGTGAGGGCTCATTCTAATGAAGCTGAGGTTGAACCCATGAGTGAGGAGGTTGAGCCCTTAACAATAGTGTACTAAACGGGATCGGTTGAAAAAGTTTTGGCCCAAATCATTGAGCAATATAGGATCAACACCCTGTTGCATCCTAATTTCGGTCTCTCACCTCGGTGACCTCCTGCTGGATAGGTTACACTCTTTAAATTGATTTTGAGGTACAGGGTATCCATTCTGTTGCACCCCTTTATCGAGGCAGTACTACATTGCTTTGATGTAGAACCTTTTCAACTAACTCCCAATTCATATAGGTATATGATTGGGATGTATATAGCCTTCCAAAAAGTTGGTCTGGGTGAGCTCTTAGTCAGTGAACTCATCAACATATATAGCCTGAAGGGAGGCAGTGATCTCACCTACTACCTGTCCAAGAGACGAAGGACGATTAACAATATAGTTGGAGTACCAAACAAAATTAGCAAGTGGGATACCAATGATGGGAATGCAAAATGTCATATTTAACCCCCTTAATGTTTAGTCTTTTATATGTATTTGTTTCCTAATTGTACTCATTATTAATTTATTTTGGTTTAGGAAGCAAATGGAGGTGTTAATTGAAAAACGGAATTAATTAGGGGAATTCGGACAGTTTCGCCACTGCTTCGTATTCTGGGCATAATTCTCTCATCCAAGCTCCGATTGAGATGATTCAAAGTGCTGTGGAACGCTAAGAAAGAGATCTACAACTTTCATGTTTTGAGTTTTTAGAGATACTGACTGAATCAAGGTTGTAATTGAGCTTGAAGTTGACGCACCTGCATTACCGACGTCCTGGAGCGTTCTGACTTGTTATGCAAGTCAGTCTATTATTGCACGTTTTGAAGACATACATGCTGCACGAAAATTACAGCTGGAAACACCACCTTCCTATTTTATTAGGACTCTATTTTATTTTATTTCCAATTAGAATTAAATTAGGATTAATGTTATTTTAGGATAGGAGAATATTTCTTTTAGGAGATTGAGTGGGATTTGAATTCTTAAATTAGATTTTAAAAGGGAGATCAGAGTAGGTTTTGGGGGACCACGCCTCTCTCTCTTCTCTTCTCTGAAATTTTCTTTCACTTGAGTTTTTGTGATGGCCATGAGCGGCTAGAACTTTTGTAACTTGGTCGAAGGAAACGGAAACCTCGGAATCAAATAAACTGTGAGATCTTTCTGTTTTTAGTGTTAAATTCATGTTTGAGTATTGAATGTTATTCTGTGCATATTTTCATGATTGATGCATTTAATTACTAGGAGGCCTACTAGTGTATTATTTGTTGAAATCTACTGCTAAGTTTGATATCAAATCCGTAATTGTTTGATCCCTCCAACTTGTGAAGCAACTAGGGTAAGTAATTTGCTGCGTCAGGAATTAGTAACCTTACGAAGAACATTCAACTAAATTAAATACAACCGCTTGTGTTTGTGTTGTTTAGCTTCGTCGATCTCTCTAATTCTTAAGGCTGCCACTAGATTAAATCTTGAGCGCTTGTCTAGGGTTGTTTAGGGGTAAGATTAATTAGGATCGCTTGTTTCCTGATTAATTACAATTAAGGAGAGATAGGAAATTATTTTCAACGGTGAATATTCAATATGTGAATTGATTTTCTTTGCATCAATGATCAGTTATAAGATTCCGATGGTGGATGTTGATAGAGACCAAGTTTCGTTATATTAATTGAATTCGAATTAAATTGTTTTTTTTGTTTTTGCAGAGATTGTTTTCTGTTTTACACAAAACCCCCCAGCTTTATTCACATAACATCAAATTCGGCTAGACACTCTTCGTGGGATCGACCCTGACTTACACTACTACGTGTATTTTTAGGTTTTAATTCTGGGTGCCTACGACAGCACGCCAACCAACTATTTGTTCTTTGAGTACGAAGGAGATGCTTCCTTCTGTGAAGCCAATAGGGTTTGCTTTTCATTTTCTTTACAACTACTTAGTATTGCCTGGGTTGTTTGAACAATCCATTTGACGAGCTGCTTTTCCTTTTACAATTAATAAAGATCAGCCCTTTGTTCCCCTGCCATCATAGGAGTGCATATTTGACTTTAGCTTGCTTCCCGAGCATTTTCATGACACAATCGGGTTGATTTCAACCATGAACTTGTAGAAGTATAAATTCTTCGCACCTTCTGCTAGTAAAGATTGCTTGCACTTTGTTTTTAGCTCGTTGTAGGCTTATCTTTTTCTAATAAGAGGCTGTGTGGAATTTTGCAAGAATGTCTAACTTCCCAACAAGATCGAGGTGGGCTCCCAGGGACACGAGGTCGTTAGGGCCAGTGGTCAAGAAGGTCATGCCTCTGACGGCTAAGAAGACTATTGTCGCGACATCCAAGAGTGTTGCAGCCACTATTGCCTCTCCCATTCCACCTGAATAGCCATCCCAATAGCATATGGTGATGAAGAGACCTTTAGGGATTGCAAGGGAGCCTTCCTTGACTTATTCAAAGAAGTAGAAATAGCAGGATTCTCTAACTAGGAAAGAGGTCACCTCAAAGAGCTCCCCTCCAAGGCAAGGGGATATTAGAAGGCTTTTAAGGACAAAATCTTGGAGCTCCCTGATAGAGTTTCTACTAGGGTGACAATGCTGAATGAGTGCATCTCAAATGAGGATTTGGAGAAACTCAAGTCAATGCCTCGTGCGACTTTTTCTTTAATAAGTCACTAACTTGCATGCTTAGGTAAGCATCATTTCTCTGTCCCCATTGGTTGTATAATACAAGTCTAACAATTCTTTCCTTTTTAATGCACTGCTTGCTGGTCTTTCCATGCTCTCCTATGATGGAAGTCCAGTTTTTTTAAAGGCAGACAAAAATGAAGTGCAAATTGCACAACTTAAGAAAAAGCTTGATGGGGCAAGGAAAGACTTCGCAATCTGAAGACAAAGTTTGGTGAGGAAACTAAGTCATGGGAGGCTTGCTTGGTGAAGCATCGGTTGCTCTCTAGCATTACCAAGAAGTGGAGGGAAGAGGAGTTAGCGAGGTAGAAATCTGACAAGTAACGAAAAGATCTTAACGAGAGATGAATTTTCAAACAACAAAATGTGGAAATGCTTAAGGTGAGGTTAAAAATTATCGAAGATGAGTTGGCAAGGTTAGAGGCTTCTCTAGAGTAGCCTTGGGCAGTGCACAAGGATACAAAGAAAAAACTCAAGTTCAAGAAGGCTAAGTTAGAGGTAAAGCTTGATGAGGCTGCCTATGACGTTGAGCTTGAGACTTACAAGAGGACATTGAATGCTGTAAATGCCTTATGGACTCGGTATCCTAATCTTGACTACTATTTCCTTTCTAAGGACTACTTGGAGGAAATAGAGGAGTGGAAGAGAAAAGCTGCTACCAACTCCATCCCTCCAATCTTAGTCCCTCTGAAGTTCATCTCCATTGAGGTTACTACTAATCTTGCTCCCCAGCTTGCGAGCAATGAGAAGCCCATTGCTGATCCCGCTCCCCATCCTATGAGCATTGAGAAGCCCGCTACTAATCCTGCTTCCGAACCCTCGAACACTGAGAAACCCGATGTTAAGCCTACCTACCAATGTTCAAGCACCGAAAATTCTATCACTGAGAGTTGATTGAACTTGCCAATGATTCCCTTTTTGTATATATATATATATTTTTTTTTTCGATGACGTAAATGACTTCACTTTTACAATGAATAAATAATATTTATTTTGCCTCTGCTCTCTTCGTAATGAATGAATGACTTAATTTGCAATGAATGAGTAGCTTTCCATTTTGCTTCTATCTTCTTTGTAAATTTTTTTGATGTTGCTTGTGTAGGTGATGACATAGTTATGTTGATCTTGAGTTATATTTTCTCTAATTTTTTTGCACGCACCATTCTCAAAAGTTTTAGGTCGTTGCTTTCTCGTATCCAAATATGTTTCGATTAGGTTGTCTTTCTTGCAACTGCCTAGCTCTTGAGTTATGATGATGTCTGTCTCTCAAGTAGCCCTACTTCGAGTTAGGGCTTGAAGCTCTCCTTAAGATGTCTTCAAGTTTCTGTGGGGTGTCTTTTGTTAGTAAACGGTCCCATATACGCAGCGGAAACAACAAAAATATAACGCAGGAATCGTTTACATGAGCCAAGATCAAGGGTATAATTTTACAATTTTATCATAATAAGAATCTGCAGAAATATTAAACATGAGTTAAGAGAAACAAACGCACGTTGGAGGCTCCTCCAAATTTGTCGACGAATGTTTTGCTACTGATCCAAGTGTAGGATCGAACCTGCGTAGTCCACACGAAGACAATCTCAAAAGAACCAAAGAGGGATTTGCTAGATCCTCTTTGGCTTCAAGATTAAGAAGAAGAACAAATCAATTGAAATTGATTTTTGGGCCAGAGTGTTTCTGCCGTAGGAGTGAAAAAGAGGGCTCTGTGTGTTTATTTTTTTAAAAGAAAAATCCACACCTTAAAAAACACACACTTCTCTTTTTATATTAAAAACAATATGCCCTAATCCCATACGAAATAGGCTTGGGCTCTAACCCAAATGCCCAGTTGCCAAACACTCCCAATTTGATTTATTTTTTTCCATCATTATCTCAATTAAATATATTTAATATATATTAACATTTAACAAAAATGATAATATATTTAAATATGTGCGAACACAACATTTAACATAATTTCACTTATTAATTTTTCTAACAATTAAATAAAGGCTACGACCTCAGCAAATTTAATTGCACTGTAAAATTACCAAAATACCCTTTCACCTTAAAATGAGAAACGCCATTCTTTCTTCTTGGATCTTAAATTATCTTCTATGTGTTGACCCATAGGCTCCTCATCATATCGACAGTGTATAGTATCGCGATTAACACCAATTAATCGTCTCACTAATACACAGACCAAGATTACCCCTAGCAAGGCATCATTTCCACCCGATAGATTCAGATTCAACAAAGTAGCTACCTGTCAACGATATGGTTAACGTGCATCGATACTTTCTCATATTTTTCTCGACGAGACGAAGGCATAGAAATAGTGTCAACCTTCGGTTCTCTCGATATTATTATTCAGTTATTGGACCAATGACCCGTTTTAAACTGGATAGAGCAACAACTCAATCCCACTGTGGCCCCAGTTTTAGGTTCATTGTCATATACTGAATTGCGCCGTGAATAACTTTCTCCTATACCCGGGAGTGATGAATCCTCTGTCATCCACCATAGTCTTGTACACTCCTTGATGCAACTAATCACCACCGTATTGACAGCTCTGAGAACTGCGTTAGGCTAGTGTCAAACTACACCAATCGGTGCACGAGGCGCTCCGTGGATCTCAAGTCTAAGATCACACTGCACCACCATTCGTTAGTGGATTTGTTCCATAGACACTGGGGTTATCATCCATATGGAATCCTCTGGTGGGTTAGTCCAGTGAACTTGCTGCGGTGTAATTGCCTACAGCAATACCCATATGTTGCACCAGGTTGTCACCAAACAACACCTTGACAAGTGAGATCAGTCACTACCTTTCGACAAGGTCGTTCAACACTATGATAGCCTTACCGTATTATCTGTGCCCTTACTTCAGAATAATACTGGGGCTACGAACGTTTCTAGAATGGCCACCATATGTGCTCATAGGGTTCTCACTATCAAGATTTGAAACACTTGATACCCTCGTCACGGTTCTACCATTCTAAGGATATATATCAATACATATTGCAATAATAATGATTTATGCGATATAGAATAAAATGCCTTTTATTGATTAATGAACATATTACAAAGAGTCAATTCTATAATAATTGATTGGCTCTAGGGCATCTACTCTAACATCTTTCTTGAGACTTAGTCACTGAGTTAGGTTTGGAGCTCTTCTCGAGGAACTACGATTGAGTTATGGCTCACTAAGAGCTCATTTGTGCTACCTATCATCAAGTTATGAGGTTGTCCCTCAGAGATCGATCAAGCTATAGAAATGTTATTTTCTCAAGGAATGAGCCTCGCGTTACAACTAGATCGCCTATTCAAACCATTAGACTTTGAGTTGTCGAGGCATCAACGTGATTCTTTCTCAAAGTGTCATCGCTGAGTTATGGAACCTTAAACTAGACCAACACTCAATTTGCAAACATTATAAAGTAACTTAAAAAAAAAAAGATTTCTAGAATTGAATATAAAATTACAAGCTTTGCTAAGCTTAACATAAATTCCATTTTTACACAAATAAATTTAGTTTGTTGCTAGTATGAGGCTATTCGTAATTATGCTTAATTGGTCCGAGTTATGGCTCTGTTCTCTAAACCACTATGATCTGGAGTCGTTTCTCCTTCAAGGCGATTTTGATCCCTCGGTTATAACATTCTTTGGAGTTTTGCTACGACCCTTTGACTACCCCAACTTCACTCTCAAAAGATTGTCTTGACAATGTTAATCATGTCATTAGACCTTACTCGTTGCTCTCTTCAATCATGTTGCTCTTGTCAAGCTCACGATCTATCCATATAATCATTCAAGTCACCCTTTCTAATGAGGTTTTCCACTGCGTCTTCCAAAGCTTGACACTCGTTGGTGTTGTGGCCAATGTCTCTATGATATTTGTAGTATTTCATGGGGTCACGCCTTGCATGGTTCAGTCATCGTCTCGGGCTTTAGGAATAGCTTAGCACTCTCTGATACTATTAGGACATGGTCGAGAGGTGCAACCAAGGAAGTATATTCACCATGACTAGGGAGTAATGCAAGATTTTTTCTGGGCTCTCTCTTATGCTCTCCGCTACACTCTATGCATTGCCTTTTTGGGGATTGGCACCTATCCTTGTCACCTTGGTCTCGACCATCCCTTCTTCTCTAATTTCTTTCGTCTTCACCTTGAGTAGGGCCTTTGCTCGAATTCTGGCATCACCATGCTTTATGGCAGCTAGTGAGTCCTAGACTTGTAAATGCTTCTCTACCATTTCGTAGAAGCGAGGTAGTGACACGTTGTTCTAAACTTGCAATTCTTTCCACATGTAGGTTCTATGGACAAACTTCGGTGATGAGGAGTGTTTGGATCAACTCCTGCTAGGCATTGACGACCTTACGCTCTTCCTGGTTGAACCTTCCTAGGTGGGATCTCAACATTTCACCTTTCTCTTACCGAATATTGCTAAGGTAATTTAGTGGCATTGAGACCTTACGCTCTTCCTGCTTCTAGGATTTTATTGAGCCTGTCGAGAGACCTCCAAACCATTTTTTCGCTTCTTTAGTCAATGTGACTACCACGCAATGACACTTGGCTAGACTTGAGACTTGGTGTAGCTCCATAAGATCGTTGAATGCATCCAGATGATCCAAGGGATCACCTCCCCATCGAAGGCCGGCATGCTTGACATCTTGAAGTTTGGAGGGAGGGGTGCTCAAAGCACCACTTGTAAAAGAGTGCCCCTCATATTGCTCATCTTGGTGAGCTTGGAGGTCGTCTAGGATTTTTTGTAACTGATCTAGCTAATTAGCTACTAGGACATTGTGTTAGGCGCCTATGCCAGACCTGGGATGTCCCCATGATACATTTAACCGAGAAAGGAGATCTTCGCTAGGTTCATGTTGATCCTTTTTTTTGATCTTGTCAAACACACTTGCGTGGCCATCATTGCGTGAGATTATTGTATTGTGGTAGCTCGAGTTGTGTGTGGGCCGAGGATGAAGAGTTTACCCTTTCTTGGTGCGAGGTACAACCGTTGTGCTGGTTGTGGCGTCTTGGTGTCTCTTTGAGAATTAACCCTTTCATGGCATGAGGTATGATTGTCACGCCGGTTATAGGCATCTCCCAATCACTTTTCAATCGGCAACTTGCCATGGCACATTAAAGGATTTTGCTCTTTCTTCCGCCTTGGGTTTTGCTCACTAATCGAGCCAAAACTCTCAGTTAGAGTTGCGGTGCGAGTTGACCAGGGCAGGTCATCTCTCACCCCCTGAGTGATGTTCTACTGGTTTAGGGTTTTGATGCCCTGACATTGTCTCTTGTAAGGTGGCTATCTGCTATTGCAAGGCCTAGACCGTTGTCGCCAATGTTCCAATCATATCCACCACTTGGATTGGCTGGGGGAGTGGTGGAAGTCCCCGCCACGTTTGGATTCAGTAGAACTATCGGATTTGTTAGAGATTGAATTTGAACTTTCTCATTGACGGCTTCTAAATTGTCAATGTTGACATTGCCGGCGCGACTGATTTCAGTCCTACTCTTTGATCTGGTTGTGCGAGCCATGATTGATATTGCCATATTCTCAGGGATTAGAACTGGACCTACTGGAAAAACACAAAGAGCTTTTGCGGGGGTCTTCCTTCTACTGCCAAAATGTTGATGCAGATATTTACACAAACCAGAGGTGCATGATTGACATCGTTGAAATCACGTGGAATGTGTGCGTGATCTTGGTGGATCAGTGATGAAATAATAATGAATACACAAGGGTTAATCTAGAAATTAAAAAACAAAAAGAGATTTTTTAATGTAATTCGACTGGTTGTAATGCAAGGCCTACATCCATTGTTATGTTATTGCATGTTGATATCAATGATCTGATTTACAAAGAGTTATCTTATTGATTTTCTTTTTTCTTAGTTCTCTCTTTCGAATCCCCGCAAAACAAATTATAATTGGATTTATATAGTGCCTGTTACAAGATTAAATTAGAGATAAACTCAAATTCCTTTAAGCATGCAAGTTGTGCAATCATCAACTTTGATTATGAGATTCATATTGCAAGATATTTACATGTTAACTGGGGATTTATCTGCTCCGCATTTCCCGCACAACACAATTTATTTTCATTCTTATAATAAAACTTCCCATAAATAAAAAATTCATAAGGAAATGAAACACTACCAAAAAAGAAAAAAAAAAAAAAACACTTAACAATTTAAAAAAAAGGGGAATTCTTCTAAGAAAAATCCTCCTTTTTCTTTTTCAATATTCCAAAAAAAAAAATAAAAAAAATAAAAAAAACAATAAGGAAGCATGAATATGGTACATATTCAATTGTGGTTGGGGAGAGTGAAGTCTTATTCTTTTAAAGGTTCATGTGAAAACTACATAATTATACATTGAGTAATGTTATACTACAACTTCTTCTCTCATACTTTCTCTCACAACCTTGACGGTGATAGTTGTAATTGGTCAGTCATAATTTATTAGTTGAGACATAGATAAGTTCTATTACGAGCTGACCAATTATGAGTTGACCAATTACGAGTTACCACATTGAGGTTGTGAGAGAAAGTTTGTGAGAAGAGGTTGTAAGTATAACATTTTCCGTATACATTATCTAATTCAATAATGTCACTTAGAATACAAATAGTAAAATACAAACTTGAATTTAGGACATTTTTTTTTAATTGGTATACGGTATTTCCAGTCTAATGACAATTTAATTTTGTCTGTGGTTGAAGTATGAGTTAAATGGATAATGACTTTCAACTTTCAAGACGCGTCACATCCCGTCAAACGTACGAGCACAAGGGAGAGAATTTGAATACGTAAACCTAAGATTCCCCGTGACCACAGTTATAATTTAGCATAAAACACGAGGTATCATAGTCATGGTGATAACAGTCACGATGGAAACAGGGAAGAGAAAATACTCCCCACATATTTAAATAATCTCCACATATTTAACTACCTCTTGTGTCACCGGTTGGGAGTTTCACACTTAAAAAGTTAATCTATTAGATAGAGAGACTTCTTATTTATAAGCTCATGACCTCCTCAATATACTTCCGATATGAGATTCGTTACATTCTCTCCCATCTAATCCTGTGATACCCTCGTCACAGTTGGGGCCTCTTGCTTTCCTTTCTACCTCACTTTCATATGGACCTATAATCACATGTGGACGCTCTTGCATAGATGTTTAACGGTGCTCTAATACCACTTATCATGGATTGAGAGTATCACACTCAAAATGCTAGCATGTGGAGGGACTCCACGTTTATAAACCAGGAACTCACAATACGGACAATACGCTTCCATATTGGTTACCTGTCTTCCTCCCTTCATTAATTTCATAATCTGCCAACCCAGAAAAACTCGATATTGCCATTTTTTTCATCTTGAATGTTTCAGCTTGCTGGTAGGACAAGAGCCATAATTGAAATTTTATCTGTTCTGTTCATTCTGTCCAGCGAAAAGAAAAATTAACCATTAAGTTTTACCCCCTCGTGTTTCATGTGACTGTAATTTGCAAGTCAATGTTCATTCTTTACCGCAATTAATTTTCCGAAACTTCTGTCCAATTGCCTATATCTGTATATAACATAGCGAAGCATGCAAACCAAAGAACAACCAACAGCTTTCCGATTTCCATATTACTCTCTGAACATATCCAATTTCCATATTACTTTCTTGAACTATCATCCTGGATCAAACGAAGCAGCTTCAATCTCAACAACAATATCTGTATTGCCAGATGAAGTCCGAAGCCTCTGATATTATACCACCAAGACATAACTCTGCCACTTATAAGCCAAGCATTTGGAAATATGATTTCATACAGTCCCTTCATACCAAATATGAGGTCTGATTTATCCCCAGGACCTTATTTTTTATTTGAAAACTTATTAACTAAATTAGATATGTGCAATTTTTAGACGTCGGGGTTAACTGTGTGGTGTGTTTTAGCAGGAAGAGGGATATAGACTCCGGGCTGATACATTGAAAGAGGACGTGAAACGTATGTTTGTTGAAGTCATAGACGTTTTAGCCAAGCTAGAACTAATTGACAACATCAGGAAATTAGGTCTGTCCACCTTCTTTGAAAACGAAATTCAGGAAGATTTAGATGACATAGCTTCAATTCAGAATGATAAATCTTGTGTAGAAGAGGACCTTTATGCCACTGCTTTATGGTTTAGGCTCTTCAGGCAGCATGGCTATGAAATTTCACAAGGTATAAATTTCTTACACATTGTAAATTTAGACAGATTTTTTTTGTTTTTTTTTTAAGTGGCATATAATCTCACTTTAAAATGCATGGATGGTTTGTAATTCAGATATCTTTAGTGGCTTCATGGATGAAGATGGTTCATTCTCAACGACAAAATGTAGAGATGCGAAAGGATTGATCGAACTATTTGAAGCCTCAAATCTGGCTTTAGAGGGTGAAAACATTTTGGACAAGGCTAAAGTTTTCTCAATTGGAACCCTGAAAGATATCCATTGTTGTAATTTGGATAGTGAACTTGCGGAGAAAGTTGCCCATGCTTTGGAACTTCCTTTGCACAGAAGAGTGCCGTGGTTTGAAGTCAGATGGCACATGAACGCTTACGAGAAGGAAAAACAAATGAACGCAAGTTTATTGGAGTTAGCAAAACTCAACTTTAATAGGGTTCAAGCCACACTCCAAAATGATCTTAGGGAGGTTTCCAGGTACGTTGTACATATCTTATATAAATTTAAGCATAATCCTTACAATATATATATATATATATATATATTGGAAAGTAATGTTTTGTTGTTTTGTGACATTAGGTGGTGGAGGAATCTTGGCCTAATTGAGAAATTAAAATTTACCAGAGATCGACTGGTTGAAAGCTTCATGTGTGCAGTGGGACTTGTTTATGAGGCTGAGTTCAGCTGTTTTAGAATATGGCTCACTAAAGTCGTTATCTTCATACTAGTGATCGATGATATTTATGACATTTATGGTTCATTGCAACAACTACAACACTTCACCAATGCTGTTGATATGTTAGTATCTTTTTTTTTAATCAGGAAATACTCGAATAACCGGCCATACAATTTGAAATGGATCTTTAATTCTTTCAAAATATAATTTATTACTCAAAATTCAGATGGGATTCCAAGGAAATTGAACATCTGCCAGAGTGTATGAAGATATCTTTTCAAGCACTGTATGACACTACTAACGAAATCGCTTATGAAATTCAGAAGAAGGGTTGGAACGATTCTGTCTTACCTCAACTGAAGAAAGTGGTATTAAATCTCGTCCATGAATTTGGGAAAATTCTATTAATTTTATTCTTAATTAATTTTCTGGTATGACACACATGATATAGACAACATTAAATGATCCCAACAAAAATTATTATATAATTAATTAATTTTCTGGTCACTGGCCTGTCAATATCACTATATTTATTTATGAAGCAATTAATAAAAATGTTGTGTTTATGTTATTTAGTGGGCAGAATTTTGTAAATCATTATTTGTGGAAGCGAAGTGGTACCACGATGGACATACCCCATCCCTACAAGAGTATTTGAGTAATGCATGGATTTCATCATCCGGTACAGTGCTTTCTGTCCATTCATTTTTCTCAATAATGAATGAGGCCACAGTGGAAATGATAGAATTTCTCAGGAAAAATCAGGAACTCGTGTACAATTCATCTCTAGTAATCCGGCTATGCAATGATCTAGGCACTTCAGCGGTATAATTAAATATTCCTTTCATACAAATCAATTAAAAGTCTGTTAATTTCTTGTGTAATAATAAACATAACTAATTAAGTGTACGTATTTAATTTATGACAGGTGGAACTGGAGAGAGGTGATGTAGCTTCATCAATCTTGTGTTATATGAGAGAATTGGATGTATCAGAGGAGATAGCTCGGAGTCATATTAAAGAGATGATAAATAAAAGTTGGACAAGTATTAATGGACACTGTTTCACCCAATCGTCTTTGCTGAAACCATTTGTGAATATTACCACAAACTTTGCACGTGTGGCGCACTGTCTTTACGAGAATGGAGATGGTTTTGGAGTTCAAGACCGTGATACTAAGAAGCAAATCCTCTCTTTACTCATCAAACCTATTTAAAACTAAACATGAGTTTCAAGTTTAATTATAAGGTTTCCAAGCTTTCAATTAATAAGTATGTATGATAATGTAAGTTATGTACGTTGAGATTCCAGTACATAATAATGTACTGTTGAAGAAATTACAATAGTCATGTAATCCTTTCCTGCTTCCAAATTCGAATTATATATGCTGTCTAATTTAATCTGTTACTTTATTTAATGTAATAATCGGACTCAGAAATTAAGTGCAATAATTTTGCAACCCTGAGACTGCAAGGAAGGTTTCATGAGTTGCAGAAAAAAGTGGCCTCCCAAATGCATAAATGAGTAATAAATGAGTGGTGCTAAATAGCCCCGACTAACTATCTTTCCAGCCTTGTAACATTTTCACTATAACATCCTTCACCTTCAGAGTACAACTTATTAATCCACCAATATTTACCCCCTGCAAAAGGGAAAAACTATGACAAATCTCAGGAGAACAGAGAATGTTCTTCAATTTTCATTTGATTCCATAATCCAATAAATAAATAATAAAAAAAAATCCAAAAACGCTATGCTTTAATCGTTTTCTTCAATTGAAAGTGCTTTCATTTTGTTCTGCATGTTTAATTGACCAGAATAGTTTCCTTATCCTTGTTTACAAATGAGTAAACGACTTTTTCCCACTCAAATGATAGTAATGACATTTTCCCATTCATAGACTTTTAAAATACCATTTTACTATCCAAACCTTATATTCCATTAACAATTTCTGTTAAATACAATAATTTTTATTGTGAAGACGAAATTACCCTTCTCTCTTTTGCTCCTCTTCTCTTCTTAGCCTCTTCCATTGCCGCGAGCATTGGGGAGTGCCGGCGATCGGAAATCAACAAACAAACCACAAAGTTGTCCGCTTACTGTATTTAACTGAGCAATCACTACAACATTATGCATTTCTAACAATGGTGTTCATTGTATCCAAAAATATGAATTTGGGTAGCTCAATAGTTTAGCTACAAATGCAATTTTTTCTAGCTTATCGTAGCTAGAAGTGGTACAACTAAAAGTTAGACATGTAACTTTTTGCTTATATAACTAACAGTTTATATTTTTTTGCTATGGATGAGATTAATATATAACTAAAAACTTAAATGTTTTTGCCATAATAATAATAAGCTTGTAGTAAAAGCTTTGCCTTTATAGCCATGAAGAATAATCTGTATGTCTATGTTTGCATTTTAGCTACACAAATATCACTAAAACTTGAACATTCCTGCTACAAAAATAATATCCATGGCAAATATATTAACATTTTAGTTACGTGACCACTAAATTCGTAACTAAATAAAAAGCTTATTTGCCACACATATAGTAAATTCGTAACTAAATTTTAAATTATTTGCTACGGACATATAGAAGTCATATCTATATATAAAAAGATATTGCTATGGACATAATGTGTTAATAGTTAAATATTGAAATTACTTGCAATGAATACTTTTGATTTGTTATTTGCTATGGACATATTGAAGTCATATCTATATATGAAATTTATTTGCTATGGACATAGTGTGTTAATAGCTAATTATTGAAAATACTTGCCATGAATACTTTTAATTTGTAGGTAAATATTATAATTATTTGCAATGGAATAAATAATTTATATCAAGAATTTATAATTTATTGCTTTGATTAAAATTAATTGTAACAAATATTGCTATAATTAACAAATTTAATAATAATTACAAATTTATAGCAATATTTTATATTAAATAGATAATATGACGTCATAAGAAAAATTCTAATATAAAAAATAAAAAATTAATAAAGTCATTTTCAATCAAATAATTGTCTACTCGTAAAATCCTTCATCCTAATAATTTAAAATGTTAACAACTAATTTGTTTACAAAATATGAATGCTTCAATGTCATATCAATATTTCCTGACTATTTAAGAATTTCCACTAATATGTAATATCAAATTTGAAAAAAAAAAAAAAAAAGATTAATCATATAGATTAATGTAATCATTGCATATCATGTATACAAATATGTAACATTACCAATTTTTATAATATCTCATATCACATACCTAAAATCATCTATATTTCATAATGTGTTAGCTTTAAATCATCATAGAAAAAACAAAAATCTCATAGATCCTTTAAAATAAAATTTTATTTATAAAAGCCCACACTCTTAGCTCGCTAAGAATTCCTTTAAGTAAATTATTGATTGAAGGTTCCAATTTACTATTCACTTTAGTGGTGTGATTAACATTATGTTTGACTATAACTATTTAATTTATAAGTAATAAAAATATAATTACTCATGGGATAGATTAGAATATCTGTAATTGCATACTATAAGGATTGTAACAAATTAATTTTCACATTTTTTATTTGCTACAAATTCAAATAATTTATAGCTAATACACACATACTAGCTATATATTTAAACTAGTAGCTAATAATGATACTATAATATTGTTACTACCATGAAAATTGTTGTGATTTTCGCAAGTGTACGAAATCGTGCAAGTAATAAAGTGTAAGTATACGAATGTTGAACACAAGGGAATTACTACTATCAATTACCAAAATAAACTATTCTATTACTATTTGATTAATTTTATCAAGAGAAATCTAAATTAAAAATAAACAATTGAAATTAAATAAAAAAAACTGAAAAGAAAATAACTAAATAAATCTTTGGTTTTAATGCAAGATGACTAGACCTAGGATATAGATTTTACGTCAACTCGTATTCATATGTATTGATAACTTTTGCTAATTTCATTAAGCTCTTCCTACAGGTCAAACTCCCTAAATTTCCATAATTTTCTCTCGAACAATTATCAAATTAGCTCCTAATTACTAACTTGAATTATCTCTAATTAGATTTAAGCAATTGGAGATCATTACGCTCTATGGAGTTTACCAAAACCTCAAAAATCGCGGTAACCTATCTCTAGCATTTCCTCAACCTATGGTTTTACTACCGTAGACCAACTAAGTATCATCTCTCGATCCCAACCTAGTCCATTAATTCATTTAATTCTTGGATCCTGAAGAATCAAAAGTATTAGGCAAAATAATAAAACTTAGGAAGAAATCTTAATAAAAATCAACATAATAAATCAACACATAATCAAGAGATTGAGCTACATCTTAGCCCTAGAAAATAAAATTAGTTTATAGTAATTATGAAAGGAACAACCATCTTTATTAAAGTAAGAAACATGAGTTCAAGAAAGAAATAAGAACTTCTCTTTGATGTGACTCCAAAAGCTTCAAAAAATATGTTGCTTTTTCTTCTCTAGCCGTTGGTCCTCCTCTAATTCTCTCCAAGAAAATCCCTTGAAACAAAGCTAAAGACTCCTATTTTTATCCCCAAAGGGTTAGGGTTTCGTTTCCCCCATTTCTAATTAGTTTAGGACTCCTAAAACCCTAATTACATGGTAAAACGCGAAAATTAAATTTCCAGAAATCGTGAGTGTGCCCTGGCACTATGTTGTGGCATCATAAATTCTGGAATTTGTTATGCTACAGCATAGTACTGCAACATGGTGTCCAAATCCTCTTCTTCAGTTCAGACCTTGCATCATTCTTCAGCACCAGAGATGGTGATTTTTTTAGCATGATAATGTTTGAATCTGGCCAAGTGGTAAACACATAAAATGTAGCCCTTTGAATCATCTTTCCAATAGTCTAAGAATCATCTCAATCTGAGGTATACAGCTTGCATTATCATCGAAATACTAAAGCTTGTTCAAACTGGAGCATAATCTAAAATCTTCTCTTTAACTTCAAAATTTCATAACTTCTTCAATTCAACTCTGATTCTTGATCCGTTTATTTCTACTCGTCACTCATTTTGTTACTGACATGATTCTTCATCTGAGGGTAACATTTAGCATTAATAACCTGAAAACACTCAGACACACTCGTGATCCCATAAATGATAATTATGAAATTATTAAGCAAATTTACCAATTTAAGCAAATTTTTCACAAATAATTCCCATAAACCGCTAAGTAAAGTGTATTTTCAAGCTCTTATTACAACCCCAACCAGCTTCTTGCTAGTCCCTAGCAAGCTAAGCGCAAAAAAAAAAAAAAAAGTCTTATAGCTTGAAAAACAAAAACAAAATCAAAATAAAGTAAAACCTATATCTAATATCTAACTATGCTAAATCACTTCCATAGATTGTCACGGTTGCATTTAGGGTTGTTAGACAAGTCGAACAGCTCGCGAGCCAGCTCGGCTCGACTCGTCTAAAGCTCATTAAAGACTTGGCTCGAAATTAGCCGAGTCAACTCGGCTTGAACTCGTTATATACACCGAGCCGAGTTCGATCAATAGGTGGCTCTGCTAGATAGGCTCATGAGCCTAAGATGGCTCGCATATGCAGGATTACTTTAGTGACTTTTACAAACTATGGGGAGTAAAACGCCATCTTCAATCTTAAAAATTTGTGAAAATGACATTTCACCCCAATGCAATTAATAGTAAACATGAAATAAACCCCCCAAACCAAATTTCCCATATTGAAAATAAAGTCTAAAGTCTAAACCTTGAAATCCCTAGAATCATTTTGCCACGGAGTTGTGCAAAGGTATCACTATCAGCCCCAAATTTTAGTAATTTCAGTATGAGAAATGAAGTTTAGCAGCTTGAACCATCTGAATATGATCTTCTTCAAAAAAAACGTTCTTTGTTTGACCCAAACTCCATGATTTAATTGGCAAAAATATAGTTTTAGCGTCTGTGGTGAATGAATCTAAAGTGAGTCCAATCCAAGAGGATATAAAGATAAGGGAAAAGAAAAATCAAGGGAATAATAATGGTGTACCTAGATAAAGAAGAGAAGAAATTAGCAGAAGTTGAGAGAATAAGAAAAAGGAAGTTGTTTGTTTCTTAGTAAAGATAAGGTTGAAGAAGTTAGCAAAAAAAATTTGAAAGTAAGAAAAAGGAAGATCAGAGGAAAATGAGGGCTATGGAAGTTTTTCTCTGTCTTCAATCTCAAACACGAAAAATGGACTAAGAAAAGGAAGAGAAGATGCCCCCATGGGCGTTTCAACTCAACTCAAGAGAGATAATGAAGAATTGCAAGTTTGACTTTCAAAAAATCTTGGAAATTGTAATAATATATTATTTTATTAAGCAAATATTTATTAAATAAGGGATATGCTTAGAATATTCCCTAAATAAGTGAAGGATTTGCCCTGCTAAATCCTATAATCTTAGCACTACCCTAGGCATGATAACTACAATTTATTAATTGAATATTATATTACTGGCTCGACTCAGCTCATGCAGGGCTAAAAAGAACTCGATTCCAGACGAGACGAGCCGAGTCAACTCGACTCGAACTTGTTATACAATTCAACTTTGAGCCGAGCCCTGAAATCCAAAGCTCAAGAGGGTCGACTTGAACTCGAGCTCGAACCATTTGTAATTGAGCCGAGCTCGATTAGTCGAAAACTCGGCTCGGCTCAACTTGGCTCGATTACAGCCCTAGTAGCATTTAGCATATGCAGCAAGCCTTCAAACCCCTAGACGACCCTAGTGGACAAGTTGTAGTCTCATGAGGGTTTCTAGTAATGATACCCACAAACAACCACACTAAACCTAATCTAGACTCTAAAAATAAAAGCAAAGACTAACAAAAATTTCTTGGATCAATTCATAAAGTTGTCTAAAAAATCACATATACACATAACAAAATAAAATAATTAAAAAATCACCTAAACCCACAGACTATGCAAACATCAATTCCATTTTCGTTATCGACTAGAGAACATCCATACAACCTCAAACCATTAGTGTAAAGCCTCGGATGATTTCATGCATAACATTCATAGACAAAATTTTGATCTCCAGTGTTCAGGTCATGACTCAAATATGAACCATGGAATCAAACTCCATAGGCTCACTTGTCAAACCACTCTCCACTAATGTAGAATTGCACACTACCTCAGATCAATAGGTCTTTGCAAAGGTTGTAACATTATGTTATTAGAGTAGGTACCCTAAAGCCAATCAATTATTGTAAAATTAACTCTTTGTAATAATGTTTATTTATCAATAAAAGACATATTCTTCTATATCGTGTAAATCATAATTATATGTAATGATATATGTCCTTAGGATGGTTAAACTGTGACGAGGGTATCAAGTTTTTAAAATCTTAATAATGAGAACCCTATGATCACATATGGTGGCCACTCTAGAAATGTCTGTAGCCCTAGTATTATTCTAACCAAGGACACATATAATATGGTAAGGCTATCATAGTATTGAACGACCTTGTCGAAAGATAGTGACTGATCTCACTGTCAAGGTTGTTTGCTGACAACCTGGTGTAACACATGGGTGCTTGCTATAGGCAAGTTCACTGGACAGTCCCACCAGAGGATTCCATATGGATGGTAACCCTAGTGTCTATGGAATAAATTCTCTAACAAATAGTGGTGCATGTGATCCTTCGACTTGAGATCACCGAAGCGCCTTGTGCACCGATTAGTGTAGTTTGACACTAGCTCAACGTAGTTCTATTAAGAGCTATCAATACGATAGTGATTGGCTGCATCGAGGAGTGTATCAAGACTATGGTGGATCGACAAAGGATTCATCACTCCCAAGTACGGGAGAAGTTATCTCACTGCACAATTCAGTAAATGACAATGACACTAAATCTGTGGCCATAGTGGGATTGAGTTGTTGCTCAATCCAATTTATTATTCCGGTCATTAGTCCAGTAACTAAATACAAAGATATCGAGAATAATTGAGGTTGACACTATTTCTGCACCTTGGCCTCAATGAGATAACATGATGAAATGATTTGAGTGCACGGTAACTATATCGTTGATAGGTAGCTATTTCGCTAAATCCGAATATATCGAGTGGCCATGATGCCTTGCTGAGGGCCAATCTTAGTTTGTGTGTAGTGAGACGATTAATTGATATTAATCACGATACTACTCATTGCCGATATGATAATGAGTCTAAGGGTCACACATTTAGAAGATAATTTAAGAATCAATTTGTGAAAGGGGTATTTTCGTCTTTTAGGATAAAAAGGTATTTTGGTAATCTCACAGTGCAATTAAATTTGCTGATGTTGTTGCCTATATTTAATTTTAATATTAAAATTAAAATCAGTGAGATTATATTTAAATATATGTGCTCATATATTTAAATAGATTATTATTGTTAATTTAATGTTAATAAATTACATATATACATATATATATTAATTGATTTTAATTATAATAATAATTAATTAAAATTAAAATATCATAAAGGGTGTGTTTGGTTGCAAGGATGGATTAACTTGAGAATCCATGGCTATTCCTATTGGGATTAGGGTTTTAATTAAGTGAAACTTAATTAAAACATAATACACAATTTTTCATTCATTGAATAAAACTAAAACCCTAGCCACCCTCTTTTCTCCCTCTCACATTTTTGACATTAGTGGAGAGAAAATTCTTTTTCTCTTCTTTTGATTCTTGAAGCCTCCTTGTTGTTCTAGCAAAACAACAGTGGGTTTTACGAATTATCTTTGTTTGGACGACATGAGTACGATTCTACTTTGAATCGGGAGTGAGATCAAATCAAAGATATTGAAGGAGCCTCCAAACGTTGGTAACGTATTCCTGATCCTTTGAGTGAATTAATTTTATATTGTACATAATTTTTGTTTTTAACATGTAAGCAATTTAATCAATACTCGGATCTTGGCGTAAAAGGTCATTGATTTCCGATTTATTTTAATTTTTCCGCTGCCTACTGGAAATCAATCACTAACAGTGGTATCAGAGCCTCGGGTATTAAATTATATTGTTTATGATATTTGATGACATGTGTATTTGTTTGATAACATGTTATATTGCATGATTTGAATGTTTTTAAATCTGGAAAATTCTGTGTTAATGGCATGTTTTCAATGATCAACTGATTAAATGATATGTTGATGAATTTTGTTGGTTGGTGTTTGTCCTGATCGAATGTTATTGCATTTGATTCGATTTGGATTCGCGTCGTTACGCGAAAAACCGAAAAATTTGTGCTACATGCTCACTGGTCTACATCGATCGCTGCGGCGAAATAAATCTTTGTCACACCGACCAGCTCCATTGCAAAGAGCAGCGTTGAAAATCAGCACTCGCCGCGATGACAAAAAATTGTCGCCTCTTTTTCATCACCGCGGCGATATCAAGATTGTGAACAACCATCGTGGTGAAATTTTATTTCGCCATGGCAAGCGAGCTATTGAAGCTCGTTGACTATTCACGATCACCGTGGCGAAAAAAACCTTTGCTGTGGCGACCATGATGATTTTGACGTTTGTTGTGGCAATGATATTTGGCATCACAATGAGCGTGCTGCTATAGTAGACCATGTTTTTATGTGATGGGACCAAACTACAGTATTCTAAAACCTTAACTAATAATTATTCTGCATATCCAAGAGGGTAATTTAATAATTTCACCCACCCAATTGAAAATTGATGTTTTGAATGTATGCAATGTTCTTGTTTGGTAATTGCATGGTGCCTGGTACATGAGCCTTAGATTTATTGTTTATTTTTATTTTGGGTTTGTTTGTAATTTTATAAACAAATAGGACCTGCGGTCGTACCTCTCTCTTATATCTCCATGTATTTCTTCCTCTCATCTCACTCCCCTCGTATGTAATGCAAGGTTTCTATTTTATTGATGTAAATTAGAATAGGATTTTTATGAAAATCTTTGTAATGATCGTGATGAAGAAACGAAGGAGCAATGAAGAGGAATAACTTGAAGACCCAAGTTTTATCTTTTAAACCCTAGGTTGACCTAGCAATTCCTCTAGGCTCGAGGAAATCGATTTTATGGGCTATGTACCGGCATGCTTAATTTTTGTTTAGAATTCATACTAAGGTTGAATGTTTAATAACATGCCGATCAAATGACATTCTAACAAAGATAATAAATTGGTGAGGCGTAAAATAATAACCCTAAAAAAAAGTATATTAAGTCACATGAAATGCCTTCCATCATCATGACTTTAATCAAACCACTGTTCATTGGAACCTTGTTCGCCAATGTAAAGGATACACTTCTAGCAGCGGGAGGTAAAGCTCATTGAAGTTTTCCTTAATGGTGATGGGTCAACTTAAAATGATCTATTTTGCTTGTTTGCCAAAGTGAAGGTTGATAAGTATGTCATAGGCATAATAGAGAAGTACACTTGTTGTGTGTACGTGGCGACATGTAGTGTCCACTCTACTGATACTGAGAATCACACTTGAAGACAATGGCTTTGATCATCGTATTGTGTGATTGGCTTCTTGGCTTACTTTGCATTTGAGGTTGGTAGTGAGAGCTATCAATTGGTGTGGATTAAGTTTGTTAGCTTACTTAATCAACCCATTTTGGCTTGTTCGCCAAAGCAAAGGTTTGAAATGGGCTGGATGGGATCTCAATCCACTAGGAAAGCCAACAGGCTTTCCCGAGTTAATAGTGAGGGCTATTGGCTTGAGGAAAATAGTGGAAGTATTTTTTTTTTTAAATAAAAGACATTATTAAATAATAATAAACATTATAATGACTTCTACTTTTCTGCATTTGTAGATTCACTAAAATGAGCAATACCAACTTGCGATCAATAATAAAAAAGGAAAACAGGCTAGATGGATCCAATTTCTCAGACTAGTATTGAAATCTTCGGATTGTATTGAAGTTCGAAAAGAAATTGTCTATCCTTAACAAGCCTTATATGGCTAAGCTAGATCCCGATGCCATTTAGAAAGTAAAGAATACTTACCAAAAGTTCCTTGATGATGCTGATAATGTTCAATGCATTATGCTAGCGTCAATGACACCTGAGCTACAAAAGCAGCATGAGAATATGGACGCTCCTCCTATAATTCTGCACCGCAAGGAGCTTTTCGAAGTAAATGCTCGACATGAGAGGTACAAGGTATCGAGTGCATTGTTTAGGAGTCATATGGCTGAGGGAGCCCAAGTTGGTCCTTATGTGCTCAAGATGATTAGGTACATAGAGAGGCTTGAGGCTTTGGGGTTTGGTGTGGATGCAGACTTACAAGTGGATTTAATTCTGCAATCACTACCTGATTATTTTTTATCATTCATAGTGAAGTTCAATATGAACACGATGGTGAAATCACTGTTAGAGCTTCTGAACATGCTGAGGACTGTGGAACAGGATATGAAAAAGTCTAAGCCTGTTTTACTGGTTGCTGGTAGTAAAGGAAAGAGTAGGGGCAAGGAAGAGGCTAAGGCCAATCTTAAGCCCAAGCCCAAAGGACAGGATGCTCTCAAGCCTGAGGGTGGCATTGGGAAAGGTAGGAAGGTAGTTTGCTTCTATTGTGGCAAGCTTGGCCACTAGAGGAAACACTGCAAGGTTTTCCTCGTGAACAAGAAGAAGTCAGACGCTTCGACTTTAGGTATGTACATGATTGAGATTAACTTCTCTCCTTCAACATCTTAGGTTATTGACACAGAGTGTGGTACTCACATTTGTACTGATGTGCAGGGATTAAGTTATAGTAGATTGCTCGCCAAGGGAGAAGTGGACATACGAGTTGGAAATAGAGCACATGTGGCTGCATTAGCTGTAGGGACTTATTGTTTATCTTTGCCTACGGGCTTAATATTAGAACTCAAAAATTGTTATCTTGTACCTGCGATTTCTAGAAACATTATTTCAGTATTTGCTTTGGATAATATAGGATATCATTTTGAGATTTCTAATGGATTGTTGTCCTTTAGTTTCAATGATATTCTATTTGGAATTGCATGATTATATAATATATTATATGTTCTTGATTTAAACAATAAGGATATTCTCAATGTTGAAACTAAGAAAGCTAAACATAGCGATCAAAACCAAACATACAACTAGCATTGTAGATTTGGTCATGTTAATCAGACCCGCATTGTAAAACTTCAAAGGGATGGAGTTTTGGACCTTTTTGACTTCCAGTCATTTGAGGTATGCGAGTTAAGCCTTTTAGGCAAGATGACTAAGTCGCCTTTCACAGGACAAAGTGAAGGAGCTGCTAAACTGTTATGCATCATCCATAGTGTTGTATGCAGTCTACTAACAGTTGAAGCCAGACGTGGATATTCATACTTCATCTCATTTAATGATGATTTTAGTAGATATGGATATGTCTACCTTATGAGACATAAATATGAAGCCTTTGATAAATTCAAAGAATTCAAGAATGAAGTATAAAATATGTTAGGCAAAAGTATTAAGACTCTTCGGTCGGATCGAAGAGGTGAATACTTGAGCTCAGGGTTTTCTGAATACCTAAAGGAATGTGGGATAGTATCACAACTCACCCCTCCATATACACCCCAATACAATGGGGTGTCTGAGACGAGGAATAGGACCTTACTTGACATGGTTAGGTCCATGATGAGTTTTAGTGATCTACCTCCATCATTCTAGGGTTATGCCCTAAAGACTACAACTCACGTACTGAACCGTGTACCGTCAAACTCTGTAGCTAAGACTCTATATGAACTATAGAGTGGGCAAAAACGTAACTTGTCTTATCTAAAGATTTAAGGTTGTGAAGCTTATGTCAAGAAATTGACTTCGAACAAATTGGGCCTAAAATCTGACAAATGTATTTTTGTGGGTATCCTAGGGAAACCAAAGGGTACTATTTCTACCATCCTTAAGAGTTCAAAATTTTTGTCGCTCGTACTGGTGTCTTCTTAGAAAATGAATTTTTCCTAAGAAGTACTAGTGGGAGAAAAGTAAAACTCGATGAAGTTCTAGAACCACAAATGCATTAGACGAAGGACGGGAGGATATGCTACAAGAAGTAGTTGAACATTATGAGGAGGTCACTCCACAATCTGTGGATCAAAGTGAACCACCTCAAGTAGCACAAGAGCTACGTAGGTTTGGGAGAGTACGTCATGAGCCCAAGAGATATGATTTTCTCGTGACTCAACATGGTGACGTATTAGTCTACCAAGACAATGAACCCAAAACCTACGAAGACGCTATATCGGATCTAGATTTTGTTAAATGGCTTGAAGCCATGAAATCTGATATGGACTCTATATACCAGAACCAAATATGGTTTCTGGTGTATCTACCTGAAGGGGTAAAACCCATCAGGTGTAAATGGGTCTTCAAGAAGAAGACTGACATGGATTGTAAGGTGCATACTTATAAGGCATGACTGGTTGCCAAAGGTTTTAAACAAATTCATGGTATTGACTATGAAGAAACCTTTTTGCCGGTTGGCATGATTACGTCCATCCAGATTATGCTTACGATTGCTGCATATCATGACTATGAAATTTGGTAAATGGATGTCAAAACAGCTTTCCTGAATAAAAACCTTGAAGAGGACGTGTATATGACACAACCCGATAGTTTCATTCTTGATGGACAAGCTGATAAGGTATGAAAGTTGTAGAGGTCCATTTATGGACTCAAGCAAACTTCAAGGAGCTGGAACATTCGTTTTGATGAAGTAGTAAAAGAATTCAGTTTTATCAAGAACAAAGATGAGCCATATGTTGACAAAAAAGTAAGTGGGAGCGCAGTGACATTCCTGGAGTTGTAAGTCGACGACATGCTTCTGATAGGGAATGATATACCAAACTTGCAGTCGGTAAAGACTTGGTTATCCAAGTGCTTCTCCATGAAGGACTTAGGAGAAGTAGCCTACATCCTCGGAATAAAGATCTACCGGGATAGATCGCATAGATTGCTTGGCCTAAGTCAGAGTACATACATTGACAAGGTATTGAAAAGATTCAGTATGGAGGAATCCAAGAAGGGATTTCTTCCGATGTCACATGATGTCTATCTTTCTAAGGATATGTGTCCTAAAACATACGATAAGAGAGATAGAATGAAGAGGATCCCATATGCGTCAACAATTGGGTCCATCTTGTATGTCATGTTATGTACTCGGATTGATGTCTCAGCGTTAAGTACTTGTCGTAGATATCAATCGAATCCAGGTGAGCATTATTAGATAGTTGTCAAGTACATCCTTAAGTACCTGAAAAGGACTAAGGACATGTTCTTGGTTTATGGAGGGGAAAATGAGATCACTGTAAGAGGATACAGTGATGCTAGTTTCCAAACGGATAAAGATGATTATCGTTCGCAATCCGAGTTTGTATTTTGTCTCAATGGGGGTGCAGTAAGATGGAAGAGCTCCAAGCAAAGCACTGTAACAGACTCTATAATAGAGGCTGAGTATATCGCATTATCCAATACAACCAATGAGGTAGTTTGGATTAAGAAGTTCATCACCGAACTTGGTGTAGTCTCCACGATTGTTGATCTAATAGAAGTCTATTACGACAGCAATGGACAGTCCACCAGAGGTCCAGACACATACTCTGACGGTTTCATCTCATCAAAGAAATGTTTGAGAGGAAAGATGTGCAGATTAGTAAAGTGCATACTGATGACAATCTCGCCGATCCACTGACGAAGCCTATATCACAGCAGAAGCATGAAAAACACTTAAGGTCATTCGGTATTAAATACATGAATGATTGGCTATAGTGCAAGTGGGAGACTGTTAGAGTAGCTGCTTTAGAGCCAATCAATTATTGCAAAATAGAAGACACATACTCAGACGGTTTCATCTCATCAGAGAAATGGTTAAGAGGAAAGATGTGCAGATTAGTAAAGTGCATACTGATGACAATCTCGCCGATCCACTGAGGAAGCCTATGTCACAGCAGAAGTATGAAAAACACTTAAGGTCATTCGGTATTAAATACATGAATGATTGGCTATAGTGTAAGTGAGAGACTGTTAGAGTAGCTGCTTTAGAGCCAATCAATTATTGCAAAATAGACTCTTTGTAATAATGTTTATTTATCAATAAAAGGCATATTATTATATATCGTGTAAATAATAGTTATATGTAATGATAGATGTCCTTAGGATGGTAGAACCGTGACGAGTGTATCAAGTGTTTAAAATCTTGATAGTCAGAACCCTATGATCACATATGGTGGCTATTCTAGAAATGTCTGTAGCCCCAATATTATTCTGACTAAGGACACAGATAATATGGTAAGGCTATCATAGTGTAGAACGACTCTGTCGAAAGACAATGACTGATCTCACTTGTCAAGGTTGTTTGCCGACAACCCAATGCAACACATGGGTGCTTGCTCTAGGCAAGTTCACTAGACAGACCCACTAGAGGATTCCATATGGATGGTAACACTAGTGTCTATGGAATAAATCCTCTAACGAATGGTGGTTCATGTGATCCTTAGACTTGAGATCACCAGAGCGCCTTATGCTTCGATTGGTGTAGTTTGACAGTAGCCCAACATAGTTCTATTCAGAGCTATCAATACGGTAGTGATTGGCTGCATCGAGGAGTGTATCAAGACTATGGTGGATCGACAAAGGATTCATCACTCCCAGGTACAGGAGAAGTTATCTCACTGCGCAATTCAGTAAATGACAATGACACTAAATCCGTGGCCATAGTGGGATTGAGTTGTTGCTCAATCCAATTTTTTATTTGGCCATTAGTCCCGTAACTGAATACAAAGATATCGAGGATAACTGAGGTTGACACTATTTTTGTACCTTGGCCTCAATGAGATAACATGATGAAATGATTTGATTGCATGGTAAATATATCGTTGATAGGTAGCTATTTCGCTAAATACGAATATAGCTTGTGGCCATGATGTCTTGTTGGGGGCCAATCTTAGTCTGTGTGTAATGAAATGATTAATTGGTATTAATCACGGTACTACTCACTGCCGATATGATAAGAAGCCTATGGGGTCACACACTTAGAAGATAATTTAAGAATCAATTTGTGAAAGACATATTTTCGTCTTTTAGGACGAAAAAGTATTTTGGTAATCTCACAGTGCAATTAAATTTGCTGAGGTTGTTGCTTATATTTAATTTTAATGTTAAAATTAAAATCAGTGAGATTATATTTAAATATATGTGTGCATATATTTAAAGGTATTATTATTATTAATTAAATGTTAATAATATATATATATATATATTAATTGATTTTAATTATAATAATAATTAATTAAAATTAAAATACCATAAATGGTGTGTTTGGTTGCAAGGATGGATTAACTTGAGAATCCATGGCTATTCCTATTGGGATTAGGGTTTTAATTAAGTGAAACTTAATTAAAACATAAAACCCAATTTTTCATTCATTGAATAAAAATAAAACCCTAGCAGTCCTCTTTTCTCCCTCTCACGTTTTTGACATTAGTGGAGAGAAAATTCTTTTTCTCTTCTTTTGATTCTTGAAGCCTCCTTGTTGTTCTAGCAAAACAACAGTGGGTTCTACGGATTATTTTTGTGTGGACGACGTGAGTACGATTCTACTTTGAATCAGGAGTGAGATCAAATCAAAGATATTGAAGGAGCCTCCAAACGTTGGTAACGTATTCCCGATCCTTTGAATGGATTAATTTTATATTGTACATAATTTTTGTTTTTAAGATGTAAGCAATTTAATCAATACCCGGATTCTTGGCATAAAAGGTGATTGATTTCCGATTTATTTTAATTTTTCCACTGCCTATTGGAGATCAATCACTAACATAGGTCAGGGTATGGGTTCATGAAAGAAAGGCAAGGAAAATAAACAAAAATTAAGAGACTTAAATCTTCATTCCTTCACATCTCAATCAAACAAACATGCATACACCTCCCCTTTTCCACTCGACATCTACCTAACCTTCTTTGAGCTTCTCTTTGCCACACTAAAACAAACCCTCTTTTTCTTCACAATCTCACACCTTCACAATGCTTTTCAATGCTGATTTTTTTTATATATCAATTTGCTTCTTCCTTTTTCTTTCAATTTTTTTTTCAATTTTTTTTCGTTTTTTTTCATTTTTTTCATTTTTTTCATAATAGGAAGAAAGCACAAACAACTCCACCTTAACATCTAACTCCCCACAACCCCCAACATATTTCTTTTAATAATTTTAGGTTGTTACAAATTTTCACCACTGCCTACCCTCATTTGTCTACATTCTCTACCTAAGTTTATACTCGGATTAAGTCTCTTGAAATAGATGGGTAAGGATGTGTTTTAGGCTCATAATCAAGGTAGGTTTTAATAAGTTTAAAGGAAGAAAAACAAGGCTTTAAATGTGTTTTGAAAAAAAGCTCAAAGGGTTAACTAGTGACAATTCAATAAATGGTTGGCTTGAAGGGCTCAATTTGTCTAAAAGTAGCCCAAATCATTTCCTAAGTAATGTGAATCCTAGGATTTTGCCTCAATTGATTCTCAAGTAAGTTCTAAAGTTTGTTGAGATCGCAAAAATGTCTTATGAAAAATTCACACATAAAACTTCTCTAAGCATTTAGACTAACCAACCTTCATACCCACAAAGCTTTAGGGTCTCAAATAAATGTCATTAACATTCACAATCATCCGTAAGTAAAGATAAAATTTAACGTCTTCTAAATGTTACATATTATTGAAATTGTATTAGTACTATCATCAACATACAAATTAATCCAAGAACTAAACAAAATTCAAAACAAAACACAAAAAATTTCCTCATAAATCCATAAATTCAAAAATTTTGGGAAGAAACTTCCCTTACCCCCAACCTAAAAATATACAATGTCCCCAATGTACAAATGTAAACAAAAGGAAAAAGAGAAAAAGAAATTTTACCCCCCTTTTGCAATAGTGAAGAGTGAATATGCTTGACAATTTGATCACCAACTCGTTTCATTCCATTGTTGCTATTTAATCCTGTAAAAACAAAGAAACTTATGGTGCACCAGACTGGCCACACACATCACTCATTAAATTTATGAATTCAGAGTAACAAACACAAAATCACTATTATGTAACTAAACGAAAAATAACTTAAACAAACCTAAAATCTAACATCTGCAAAAATAACAAATTAATGAATAAAAGAAAAAGAACAAGAATTCAAAATAAAAAATTAAAAAAAAAAACAACTGGAGTTGCCTCCCAAAAGCACTTGGTTAAAGTCGTAAGCTTGACTCTTCTTTCTCTTCAATCCGGATCGTCAAGGAGATCTTGCAACCCATTCATCTTCAAATCCACCATCTTCACAAGGTTTTAATCTTGACCATGCACCCTTTTGTTCTCAATTTCTGCCTCCATAATCCTAGAGTCGGGTAAAGAATTTTCTAGGGGTGGACTTGGGTAGTTTTCTTCTAATGGTTCACCCACTGTCTCATCAACAATGCTAATCTTAGAACAAGACTCTGCCTTGAATGGGTATTTCATAGCATCAAATGCATTAAATTCTACTCGTTCATCCTCTACCCTCAGGATTATTTTTCTTTGATGAACATCTATCAACGTTCTACTTGTAGCTAGAAAAAAGTCTTCCTAAAATTAGAGGCACCTCCTAATCTTCTTCCATATCTAATATAATAAAATCTACCAGAAAAATTAGTTTCTCTACTTTTATTAAGACATCTCTTACCAGTCCCTTAGGATATTTTATGGACCTATCTGCTAATTGAAGGTGAACCATGGTTGAATTCACTTCTCTTAAGCTAAGTTTCTTATAAATAGAAAAAGGCATCAAATTCACACTAGCTCTTAGATCGCATAATACCTTATCAAAATGTAAACCACCAATAATGCATGGAATCATAAAAATCCCCAGATCTCTGCGTTTTGGTGATAGTTTCTTCAAAAGTAGCACACTACATGATAGTTTCTTCAAAAGTAGCACACTACATGATAGTTTCTTCAAAAGTAGCACACTACATGATAGTTTCTTCAAAAGTAGCACACTACACTCTTCGGTAAGCATAACCGTCTCATGTTCTTCAAACCTCCTTTTGTGTGTAAGGATCCCCTTTAAGAACTTGGCATACTTCGACATTTACTCCAACGTATCTACAAAAAGAATATTTATGTGTAAGATTCGAAACATATCCATAAACTTACCAAATTGGTTGTCCAATCTCTGTTTTTGCACTTTGTAAGGGTATGGAAGGGTCATTTCATCATCCGTCGCAACATGGGGAGTTTTGTCGGATTCTGCCCTTGTGCTGTGGAACTGTGCCATAGTAGTCTTGCTATTGTCCTCTTTTATGCCGCGACACTCTTAGTTCTAGTTTCTTTTGTGCCGTGGCACTATGCTACGGCATGGTCACTTTGGTCCACTTTTTCGACTTCGAGGTTTTGACCTTTTTCTCCTTCTTTGATTGATTCCTTCAACTCATTACCACTTCTCAGCATGATAACATTAAGTTGCTCCTTTGGATTCTTCTTAGTATCACTCGGAAACCTTCGTTGAACTCTTCCTGCTAAGATACTATGTATTTGTTCCATTTGAGTCTCATGGTTCCTTATGGAAGCGGATTGATTTTGCAAAAAGACTTCATATTTTTGAAGTTGAGCTTCATTCTTTTCAAAAATTTACCTGATTCCTCCATAAATTTTGTAAGCACATTCTCCATGTTGGATTCTTTTCATGAGGTTGGAAGCCCGGTGGTGGTTTGTGCTCATTGTTGTTGCTCCATGAAAAGTTTGGATGATTACACCATGCTGTAGTGTATGTGCTAGAGTACGAATTCCCTTGCCCTTGTTGAAAATTGTTGACATAGTTAGCTTGCTCTGGTTAAGCAAATGGATTCCTTTCTTGAAAATCCTTTGACAAGTGATTCCCTGCACAAAGTTCACAAGTTAGAGAAGAAGATTCAACAGAATTTACCTTTAGGGAAACTCTCAATTACTTTTGTATGGCTGAAAGTTGGGCAGCCAATGTGGTGTAGCTAACAACTTCATGCGCTCCCACTGCTTTCCTTGTTATATTTCTTTTTAAAGGCCTCATGTAGTCATTGCTCACTGATAATCCTATTTTTCCCTATGATTTTGCATTGAATTTCGATAGGATTTAGGATACTTCTCATACAATTTGGGTCATAATTGCTACCTAATTTTATTAATTTGTCTTTGCAGGCCTAAACGATGATTTTGAGCATAAATGACAGTTTTGAGCGTAAATTGTGTAACTTGAGCTTGGAAACTCAGAATGACCTGATTTTAGAAGTTTTGGAAAGATAAGAAGCAGAGATACAACTTGCATGTTTTGGGTTTTTCCTAATTCTGACTGGACAAGGGTGAAAACTTGGCTTGAAGTCGTGAATAGTACATTGGAAACTGAAGAAAAACATCTTTGGATGTGCTTCAGTATTTCTGCCATAAATTGAGCTGTAGACCGCTGATTGTGCTTATTCTTAAACTAATAGAAAGATAATTTAAAGGGCTACAATTCATATGTTTAACACTTTTCCGGATTCAGACTCTTTCATGCTCAAATTTGGCCCGAAAGATTCTCGCCATGGCAAGGAAAAACCTTCGCTGTGGCGAAACTATATCAGATGTGAAAAATAAAACGACGCATTTTGGCTTGCTAGGGCTTGGTCCTTAAGTGAAAGAGGTATAAATTAGCACGAAAATGAAAGAAAAGGGGGGCTTGGTTCGTCATTTGGGAGGCAGCTCATGGAAGGAGAAGATTATTGAAGATTTGGGCTTCAAATTAGAGAAAATTTCTCCATCTTTTGCTTGTTTTTCAATGATGAACATTGATTTAGTTTGTTTTTGTTATTTTATTTTGTTTTTGAGTATGAACTGAGTTGTTTAGCTAGGGTTTGATGTAACTTTGATACAATGATTCAAATTTGTATGTTTTGAATTACTTTGAGTTTCAATTTCATGATTGAGTGTTTATCTCTTTGCTTAATGACTTTTGGACACTTGATCACCATTCAAATGTATATTGTTCACAATGAGACTGAGAAGTGATTTGTGATTATGCCTCTTGGGATAAATACCATAGATTGAGCGAAAGCTAGAGATAGATAAACGCGATCTATGAAATCTAGATAGAATTCCATAAAGCTTAAAAGACTTTGAACTATTAATCTTCATTTTGTTGGGTGCGGAAGCTTAATGGGGATAAGTAGGAAAATATAGCCTGAGAAGGTATGTTTTACAACTTAGGGAATTCGATTTTCAATCAAGGAATTAGAACTTGGGTAATAGATTCTATGATTTGGGTTAGCGTATCTAGGTGAAATCAACACCTTAGCATTTTTTAGCATTGTTTAATTAGTTAAGTTGTTGGGTTTTGCTTTAATTTCATTATCATTAATTTATATTTTGTTAATTTGATTTTATTTGTTAATTTTCCATCAATCCAATTTATTGTTGCTTCAATTAGGACTTAAACCAGAGAAATCGGTACTTAGTAACACTATCCTCGTGGGAACGATACTCTACTTATCACTTTATTACTTTTTGCGACTAGTGCACTTGCTATACATTGCATGTTGTAAAATCAACGCATCACTCATTGTCACCTCAATCAAATTATAGGCTTTTTCTGGTGTTTTGTTATTTAAAGCTCCCCTACTTGCAGCATCTATCATAGCTTGTGTATTTGGTAGCACCCAATTGTAAAATGTCTGCACTTGCGACCATATTGGCAACCCATGGTGAGGAAACTTTCATAAGAGATCTTTGTACCTTTCCCAAGCTTCATAAAGCGACTCCATATCTTGCTAGTAAAAATTTCTAATGTCACTTCTCATCTTGGCAGACTTGATAGGTAGAAAATATTTCATAAGGAATGTCTGAACTAACTCATTCCAAGTCCTGATACTTCCAGGTGGTAAAGAAATTAACCAGACCTTAGCTTTATCCCGAAGAGAGAATGGGAAAAGCCTTAGCCTAATTGCATCATCGAATGCCCCATTTTGTCTGAATGTGTTGCATAGCTCTAGAAAATTGGCGATATGAAAGTTAGGATCATCACTAGACAACCCTGTGAATTGTACCAACACTTGTATCATCTGAATAACGACAGGCTTGTTCTCAAAGGTATTTGCTTGAATCGGTGGTCTCTTAATATTAGAAGTACATCCCTCAATTGTAGGTCTTGAGTAACCCTTAAGTGCCCTTTGAACTTCTTCTCCTCCTGTATTTGCCATTGAACCTAACTCCTCTGTATAGCCCAACACTAAAAATATAGAACTAAAAATTAAAGCACTAAAAAAAGAATAATAATAAAAAAATTAATACAAACCAAATTAGCAACTAGACAATTTGTATTGATATTGATAATATAAAAACAATTCCCTAGCAACGGCGCCAAAAATTGGTTGTGATTTTCACAAGTGTATGAATTTGTAAAAGCAACAAAGTGTAAGTATATGGATGTCAAACCCAAGGTAATTACTACTATCAATTACCAAAATAAACTATCCTATTACTATTTGATTAATCCAAATTTTATCAAGAAAAATCTAAATAAAAAATAAAAAATTGAAATTAAATAAAAAAAATTGAAATGAAAACAACTAAATAAATCTTGGGTTTTAATGCAAGATGACTAGACCTAAGGCATAGATTTTACACCAACTCGTATTCATATGCATTGATAACTTATGCTAATTTCATTAAGCTCTTCCTACAGGTCAAACTCCCTAATTTTTCAATAATTTTCTCTCGAACAATTATCAAATTAACTCCCAATTACTGTCCTGAATTATCTCTAATCAGATTTAAGCAATTGGAGATTATTGCGCTCTATAGAGTTTACCAAAACCTCACAAATTGCAGTGACCTATCTCTAGTGTTCACTCAACCTATGGTTTTAATACCATAAACCAACTAAATATTATCTCTCGATCTCAACCTAGTTCATTAATTCATTAAATTCTTGGTTACATTAGGCATAATAATAAAACTTAGGAAGAAATCTTAATAAAATCAACATAAATAAATCAACACATAATCAAGAGATTGGGCTACATCATAGTCCTAGAAAATTAAATTAGTTCATAGCAATTATGAAAGAAACAATCACCTTTATTAAAATAAGAAACATGAGTTCAAGAAAGAAATAAGAAGAACTTCTCTTTGATATAACTCCAAAAGCTTCAAAAAATATGTTGATTTTTCTTCTCTAGCCATTGGTCCTCCTCTAATTCTCTCCAAGAAAATCCCTTAAAACAAAGCTAAAGACTCCTATTTATATCCCCAAAGGGTTAAGGTTTCATTTCCCCCTTTCCTAATTAGTTTAGGACTCCTAAAATCCTAATTACATGGTAAAACATGGAAACTAAATTTCCAGAAATTGTGAGTGTGCCCCAACACTATGCTCTGACATGGTAAATTCTGGAATTTGTTATGCTGCGGCATGGTGTCCAAATCCTCTTCTTCATTTAGACCTTGCATCATTCTTTAGCATTCCAGAAATGGTGATTTTTAGCATGATAACGTTCGAATCCGGCCAAGTGGTAAACATATAAAATGTAGCCATCAAATCATCTTTCCAATAGTCTAAGAATCATTTTAATCCAAGGTATACAGCTTGAGTTATAATCAAAATACTAAAGCTTGTTCAAATTGGAGCATAATCTAGAATCTTCTCTTTAACTTCAAAATTCCATAACTTCTTCAATTCAACTCCGATTCTTGATCCATTTGTTTCTACTCATCACTCACTGCTTTGCTGACATGATTCTTCATCCGAGGGTAACATTTAGCATTGATAACCTGAAAACACTCAAACACACATGTGATCCCATAAAAGACAATTATGAAAATATTAAGAAAGTTTACCAATTTAAGCCTAATTTCTCACAGATAATCCCCATAAACCACCAAGTAAATATGTATTTTCAAGCTCTTATCAAAAATAAAATTTGTATAGCTAAATACCTTAATTATCTACAAATTTCAATATTTTATAGCTAATGCACAAATAATAGCTATATAGTTAAACTCATAGCTAGTAATGATACTATATGCCATGTAAATAAAACGTTTATAGCTAAATACATTAATTAGCTACAATGTTTTACCATAGCTAATACGTTGTAGCTTAATGACTAGTTATTGTCACGATTTTAATAAGTTAAAGTAAGAGATGAATATTAGCTTCGAGGGAGGAAGTCTTATCACTAAAATTATTTCAATTAGCTATAAATATTGACTTTTGTAGTTGTAAATATGTATTTGCTACAGTTTTCATTTCTTTAGCTAATTTTCATAGCTATATGTCTATAATGTTGTAGTGTGAGGAGTGTATAGCAAGTCTCGAAACCGTTTTTCTTAAGCTAGTCCTAAATTCGAGTTTAAGTAAACAGGGTATTAAAAAATTAAAAAAATTAAAATTTCTACTCTGCTGTCTAAGTTGTTGAATAACTGAGGTCTTGACTAAAAGTGTTAACCCTCATTTCAATCTATGACTTAAGACATGCGTATGCAAAGCACTTATTGTTTGTTTCTTGTTGATTAAGTTATGAGCTACGATTGAAGGAATAATTATATCTATAAATAAATAAATAAATCCCTAGTTTGCTACGCAATTTGCAGTAGTAAAGAGAAATGGTTGAGGGGTGAGTTATGCATGAGTTGATTGTGATTAGTTGCCTGGGTCGCATTGACTGATTGAGAGTAATTGCGAATATAGATGAAAAGAGAGATAAATGTATTTAGCTCTGGTTTATTCTATGATTGCTACATTCTAAATTAGGTATGAGTATGCATAATTAAGGATTAAACATAATTGCTAGTGCATCATGAGGGTGTTCTTGGTGTGGCTTGAGTATAGTATAGTGTCTTCCTAGTGTTGTGTTGTTTTGCCCAAGGACGGGCAAAAGAAAACTAAGTTTGGGGGAATTTGATGGACTTATAACTTTATATTTTTTATTATCCTTGCATTTAGTTTATTTAGCATGTTTAATGTCTTATGGGGCCTATTTGTGATGATTTTTATGTGTAAGGCATTTGTGGGGAAGTGTTAGCAAAATGTACTTAAAATCAGAAGTTTCCAGCATTTTTACTTTTGGATGTTTTGGGACTTTTGCAGGTTTTTGATCAATTTAGAGTTATATTTTGGTTTTTGGACCTTCTATGAAGTTAAATTAGACATCTTAAGCTTTCCAAGTTGGGATGGTAGGTCTAGGGATGAATTCATTTGGGCCTCCGAATTCTGGTGTAAAGTCAGACCTGAAAACTGAAATCGGATCCTAATTGGAGTAAGATTTCTGTATGACCACTGAAGCTTCCAAAATTCAAATGAGGTGATTCAAAAGCCCAAACTGAAGTACACATCCTAAACTATAGTTCTTATGAAGGGGCCGAAGTCTAAAAAGCTCGTTGTCCTATCCAAAACTAGCCTGGAAATTACTGCTTCAGTACAAAGGCTTTAATCCTTAGTTGATTACAATTATTTTTGTATGGCTCATATAAAGACTTGGTCCAACTTCAAAAGGGAGTTCAATACAAGTCCAGAGGGCTGGAAATTCGTGTGTCTTAGCTGGAAGTTCGCTTGCACGAATGAATGGCATACTTGAAGGGAGAGAAAGACGTGTTTTCCTAAATGGGTTTAGTTGATTGCCTTAATTTTAGGAGTTGGTTTTTAAGGGGGCAGCCCTTGTACGTTTCTTTGGTATATAAATATAACTTTTAGGCTGCTAGGGTAAGGAGATTTTTGGAACATAAAGTAATTTTATTTTCTTTTTCTTTGTGCTTTTCACCCCATCATGTTTGGCTAAATTCTTTAGTTCGATTCAAGGAAACTCCAATCTGGTTAGCATAATTGTGTGACTTTGTTCTTAATCTTAGTTATTCTTCTATTCGTATATATGTGTTTCTTTGTTTTATTTATCAAGGGTTGCATGATTTAATTGATTAAAGAGGCATGTTAATTGATCGATTGTGTGATTGATTGCTAAACTGAATTTGTAATCAGTAACTGTTATAATATTCAGTTAGAGTAGTAATTAAGCAAAACAATTGTGATTCAAGCTTTTGTTGATTGCTTAGAAGAAACGTGGAATGAATTAAATAATTTGATAGTTGTTCGATTGTTATTCATCTTTAATTCCTTCCTAATTTGTAATGCTATTAGTAAATTCATAAGGATTGTTTAATACCAATTGGTTTATTGATAATAATTAAATTGTGATCTAGGCTCAGATTAATGAACTTGGGAAGGTAAAGATTGTATGGCTTCTTGATAATCTTTGGTTAAGTATTCAATTAAAAAATAATATATATTAAAAGTCAGTGATCAGTATGTGACTGTAGGTAATTTTCCTTGAATCGAGATCGTCTTTGATTAATTTTCTTTACTTAACTCCTGTTATTAGTAATTATTCTTGTGTCAATTAATTTTCAAAGTAAAATTTTCCCCTTTTTTTCATTAATTTACTGTTATATTCAATTAGGTAATTTGATTAACTAGTCTCTGTGGATTGACCTGTACTTGTTGCGAATATACGTTATGAGTAAAGTAATTTAGGGTGTGTTTGGTTCCATATTTCTCCCCATATTCCCAATCCTATTCCCCAAATATTGTTTGGCACATTATTTGAGAAATATTACTATATTTTTTCAATTACTTTTAGTCCCCTTAAGTTTATTAATTTCATTAAATACCCCCATAAAAAAGTTTAAAAATTAACAAAAAAACCCCCACCGACCCATACTTGCCAAATTCCGGCAACCACCATTGGTGGTAGCCAGAATCTTTCACAATGGCCTACACCACGACCGAAACTGGCCGGTAATTCACCGATATGGCCGTCAATGACAGCCAAAGAAATGGCCATCGTTGACCGACAACAACGGCCATATCTTTGGCCATCGCTGACGGCCAAAGATGGACTTTTGCAGTCGTCGACGACCACATCTGGCCATTGATTTGGCCTTTTCTGGCCAGATCCACCAAGGCCAGAAAAGGCTATATCGACACCATACCCACCAGATCCGACTGGTATGTGTCGTTACGCAATTTTCCAGCCAGATTCGAGCGGTGGTGGCCGAAATCCGGCATTGCAGGTGGTGGGGATATTTTTGTCATTTTACAAAATTTTTATATATTGGGGTGTTTAGTTAAATTTTTAAACCTAGGGGTTTTTTTTTATAAATTTTTAAATTTTACCTTGTAATACTCCCCTATTCAACTACCCAATATTATTCCCAAAATCCTATCCAAAATAATAAAACAAACGAACCATTAATTTTTGGTTGCACTCGGCACGCATCATGTAGCAAGAATGGACTTCGTTGTAGGGAGAATTATTCGCAGTAGCGAATTTAGTGGAAAGTCATATATGCCGTGTCGAGAAAAAGTTCATCGTTGCGAATCTGCAAAAAATGCGATTGCCTATTTTGATCTCAATAATGAACAAGGAAATGAATCAAAGAGAGATATGAAAGAATTCTAAGAGATACTGAGTTCAAGAATCCCACATTGCAAAGGAACAAGTGGAAGAGTTTTTCTAAGCCCTATATAAATGAGTGTTTTATTGAATGAAGACATAAACTACAATTATCCCACAATTGATGCATACACTTCAGTAAATAAAGCTAGGTTAGGCTAGTTAGAAAATGTTAGCTATCTAAGTCTTATATGTGCAGCAATAGACTTTTCAATACTAAACCTGAGAGGTTCTTAGGGTAAGACTTTCAAGTGGAAGAAGACTTCTTAAAGCATTTAAATAGTGAGTATTTTTAGTGTGCGTGTCTGTGGAGTGCTTAACTTTTGCATAAGTAATGAATTTCGAAGGTCTTGATTGAAGTGCCTTGGTTCGTGAAAACTCAAACTTTGGGGGAGAGTCGTGAATTGAGAGTTTGGAAGGGACGAGGCAGATTTGAAAATGTTGTGTGTAGCTAACGCCTACAACTATGAGTGGTCGCATCAGTAGCGAGTGAAGTATTAAGACATCATGTCAGTGTTGTATGGTTAACTTTATAATGGATTTGTGCTTTTCTTTTTGGTGACTAAGGTCCCCGTGGTTTTTCCTTGATTTAGGTTTCCACATAAAAAATATCATGTGCATTATGGATGAATGCATGGCTGATGTGTATGATTGCTTATATCCTAATTAGCTGAACAAATCTGGAAATGCTTAATTAATAACTAAACGTGGTATGCTTTCTATTGTTAATTAAATGTTGAATTGAATATCAGAATTGCTAAATGAACTTGATATGTGGAGTTGTAAGTTCATAGTTAATTAATGATTGAACATAAGTGTAACTTCAGTTAATCAAGAATACAAAAAGAAAAAGATTAATTAAGGTGTCGAGATAAGTAAGTAATAGGAGCAGGTCTTGTTAGAACCTACTCCCCCACCCCCCAGGTTAAGGTGCACTACTAGAACAGGTATCTTAGCTTCCATATGTGCACTCTCATTTGTAGTGCTAGAGAGTGGTTGAAAAACTTAGCGAAAAAATGCTACAATAGGAGGCTAAGGTTTCACGCCAAAATGATGATGGTGTAAAGGCGTATGCTTTTTACGTGTCAAGCTAAGGTTTTGGGTGGTTTAAAGGCTTATGCTTTTCACTTCACCTTCTTAACCGCCAGCGTCCCCTCTCAAGTTTTAGAGAGGGGACGCTGGCAGTTAAGAGGGTGGTGTTAGATTTGATTTTCGTCATCAGAAATCAGCAAGAAGCACGTGATTCCACAGCGAGCAGCGTTGGTGATTTGGTGGTGTAGAGAGGTGAAGATGATAGGGGTTTTGATGAGGGAGGTGAGGGGATGTGTTTGGTGGTGTTAGGGCGTTTCAATGACACCGAAATCAGGCCAATTTGGCTTGAAAATGGCAATCGCGAGGGGGAAGAGAAGGGTTGAAGAAGAGGATGTTATTGAAATAAATTTGAAAACAAAATAGTTATTTTCTAATTCTACTAATCTGGGGGTTAAAAATAATTTATTAATTTGTTTATCAAGGGTAATATGGTAATAGCACCCTCTACACCCTAAAAAATGCTGACGTCGTTGGTTTAAGAGTGGTAATCTGGAATAAATGCAACCAAGGGTTTCAACTTGGGATTTCACTAAACCTCAAGTGGGAACATATCGTTTACTCATACTTCCACACCATAACCCACAAGTATTACCTTATTAAAGTTTCTTTGGTCCACAAGTCTCCAAAAAAAGACTAAGGGTGGGTTTGGTTCAGGTTCATAAAAGATTGCTCCGGTAATCTATCTTTTAATTTGAGAATTACCATGTTTGGTTGTAAGTAAAAAAAAAAAAAAAAAAAAATTCAGTAATCTTCAAATACGAACTATGGTTACTATAGGTGAACTTGGGGGTAATTCAATTAATGACTGAAAGGGTGTTATTTTTTTATTACCGGGGTAATCCTAATTTTGCTCCCATTTTACCATTAATTATTAAAGATTTCTGACAAAAATGCTCTCGTATGTCAACCAAATAACAAATAGATTAACTGATTGAAATTGCCTCTATACCTTCATAAATTATTTTTTGGGACAGAGATGCCCCTCATTTTACATTTAATTAATCATAATTTTGTTACAATTTTACCCATAAGTAATAAATTTTTTGGATAATAATGCCCTTATACTGAAAACTATTTACATAACACCTAGCCACTCAAGACAACTGCCGACCGTTGGCCACCGTCAATAGCCATCGCGGGCAGTCGTCGGATCTAGCCGATCGCACCAATCTAGTCGTTTCTGGCCAGATCAATTGCCGAAAATGGCCAAATGGCTGTGGATCTAGTAAAAAATGATCAGATCTATTCTGATCATTTCCGACCATATCAAAAGATCTAGCCATTAACAGCCATGGAAACGGTCAGCATAGGAGCCTGTTTGGCCGAGCTTATGAAAATTAGCTTATAAACAACTAGTGCTTATAAACTAATTTGAGCTTATAAGCATTTAAAATTTAAGCAGTTACATGTTTGGTTAAAGTACTTATAATTGACTGATAAGTAGTTGAAGCGTTTGGTAAAATGTGACTTATAAATATATTTGATTATTAAAATGACTAAAAAGGGTACTACATTATTAAAAATAAGGGTATAGGATGGAAATTAAAAATTGAAAAGGGGTAATGTGATAATATACTTGATCAAAGTAGCTTATAAGCCAAAAAAAAAAAAACATTCCCTCCAACTTATTTCTTTTGGCTTATAAACCCAGTTTATAAGCCCAAAAAAGTTATAAACAAACATGTCAACTTAATTTTTAGAGTTTATAAGCTAGTTTGACCAACTTATAAGCTCAGACAAACACACCTTAGATCTCATCGTTTCTTACTAGAATGGATATGGCTGTTCCACGACCATCTAGCTGTTTACGGCCAGATTGGTGCACAGCTGGTCATATCTAACTGGTCGTGTGCCATCCGATAATTGTTGGCGATGGTGATCGGCGGCCGGCAGGCATCTTGGGTGACTAAGGTTATTTTGTTTAACTTTTAATTTTTTTTTGTGGCTGGGGTGTCTTAGCTAGATTCTCAAATATAGGGGGTTAAATGTAATAAAAATAATAATATTATTATTATTTAATATTAAAAAAGAAGGGCAGTTCAGTAAAAGTTTCTCTCATATTTATTTTATTCCTCCCAACCAAACATATTAATTATTTATACGCACCAATCTAACCAAACGTATACAATATAACATTCACAATAATCTTCTAAGTAATCTATCTCACTGATAATCCTATCTTTTTAGTAATAAAACATTCTTGGAACCAAATGCCCTCGAAGTGTTTTAAGAAAGCAAAGTTTTGAATTGGGCCTAATAGGCCTTGATGAAATGTTGAATGGCTTTGACTTGAAGCTTTGGGGAGTTACTTCTTCAATTGAGCCCATTAGGCCCTAATTGAATTTCCTTAGCAAAAGTGGGCATCAACAAGTAGTATAAGCCTATAATTTTTTAAATATTGGTAAATAAATTGAATATAAATATTATTTATGAATATAAAACTTTTGTCTTTTATATTTTTGGCAAAAAAATTTAAACTACATACTTACACTTGCTCCCTTTGATTGGCAATACTAGGTTCATCCTTACTCCCACGTTCATTCTAATAATAATTGAACTTATGCACCATTATAGTTATAAGATATGGCAAACCTAGAAAAGAGAGTGGATTTGTAAACCTATTAAAGAGAGTCTATCAACATAATTTGTTACATTTGAAAGGGAGAACATTGTTTTTGTATATTCATTATTCATGACATAAAATCTTGGATTGAGGTGTCATAGACCTAAAAGCTTGCTAAATTGTTTCATAGTAGAACATGAGTCCATTTGAAGGAGATACGGGCGTCTTTAAAAATCGCTATTAATCAAATAGTGGGTCTGTTGACCTCATTATTGGACTAAAGAAACCTCTTTTTTTTTTTTTAATAATTCTATAATTACAGATTTAGTCTATATTGATTTATTAAATTTATTTGTATTTCCTTATTATATATAAATACTTTTGATACCCTATTATAAATCATAATTCTTACATAGGGATGGGACTTTGACCCGCCCCATTGGCGACTCGCCCCGCCCCACCCTAGACGAGGCAGGGATTCCTCGAAACAGTTGAGGAGGGGGTCGAGGACAGGGCCAAGGAAATTCTTGGACCCCGGGGATGAGGCCAAGGAGGGACGGGGGTAGGCCCGCCCCGCCAGACATAATAGCTTTTTATTTTTTTAGTTTTGAGATACTCTTGAACTTGAAAAAGAATGTAAACGCTTAAAAATGGTGTCCCTTATTGACTACAAAATAAATTACAATGACTGAACATATATTATATATAAGGCTCGCAAGTTATATTAGTAATTGATTTATTTTAATTTATTGCTCTTCTTCAAAGGGCTAGTATTAATTTGTCAATTATTAGACTACATAGACATTAACTTCTAGCTTATATTTAATGTTAACAATTTCACTATTATTACGCATTTGTATATGATTTCAATTAATGTTCTCATAATTATAATCACACTTGATGTTGAGAAGGGTCTTATTACTCTGATCAATTAATAGTGTGAAAATAATAATTATTAAAGTGGTAATTTCTTCACAAATGTGTGTGTGTGTTTTAAGAAAATAAAATGTATAAGAGAATTTCAAGCAAAATTACTAGACAAGTTTTTATTGATAAATTAATATTTAAAAAATACATTTATGAGTACTGAACCCATTTTCTCATTCAATGAAATTATATTATATGGATATTTATTTGAAAATAGAAATGCTTAAAAAAGGTGTCACTTTTAATGTATTTATTATTATGTTAATTTAATTTCTCATTAAAAGATGTGAACCCATTTTCTAAAATTACGGAAAACACCAATTGTACGAGCAACTCTTAATTTCAGATTATTATTTAAATGAAAATTCACAAATTAATTATATTATGTAATAAAACTTATTATATATAATCCATGATTAATGAACGGTACTTATGTCCATGTGTGTTGTATAAAATTAGATATTAGAGAAGATTATTGTTTGGGTAAAGATTTTAAAATTAGTAAATATAGTAAAAGCTAAAATCATTAATTTAAAAATAAAAATATAATGATAAGAATTTTTTTTTCATTTTTCATTTTTAATTGGTACATATTTGTATATTGTTATGTGATACAATTTATTTTGTCTCTCCATCTTTATTATACAATGTATGAATCCTTTGAATATCACATAAAGTTACTCTTCCTTCTTCTAATTAACTGGTAATTTTAATTTACAACGATTTTAAATGTTGCTGTAAGTAATTAATTTGTTCTTGTATAAAGTTTCTCTTCTTTATTCTAATTAATTTGTTTAGTTTGCTTCATAATGGTTTTTAACTATTCAATTAAATATAAGATAAACAAGATTTAACCTGACTAAAATATTTAAGTAGGGCTATTATAGTGACGTCTAATTAAAATGAGAAATAAATTGCTTCTTTTTTTCTAATTTTGTGGTGATTATTGATAAATTTGCATACAAAATAACTTATATTTAATTTTTTTTTTTTAAAGAAATGATACTATGTTATTTTGATATATATATATATATATATGTACCTGATATATATGTAAATGTTAATATATATGTTAGATTATTGATAGATAGTAACATAATTTTGATTCAAATAACTTGTAATTGTTAATATATATATATTCTAAGTCATTCGACTTAATTAATAATAGATTATGGTAATTAGAAAAAGAACAAAAACTTTATTTAAATAACTTGTGATTAAAGACCTTTTTGTCCTACATATATTTTAATAATTACAAAATAGCCCCAGATCCAATAAATTACCTAATTGCCCTTGATATATTTTTATAATTATAGAATTTTCGTTCATATCTAATCCCTTACTATGGTCTACGTTCCCCTATTTCGATGCTCAACAAGTGAAGCACCGTCTTTGGTCTCGACACCAATGACAACTGGTGAAATATGTAAAACCCTAATATGGCAAATGCTCCTAGAATGGGGTGAATAGGAGATTAAAAAAATAATGCGGAATAGTTAAATCTCCAACTACCCAAATGCTATGGACACTTAATCAACACAAGAGATAACAATAGAAGAGCAATAAATGAAGTCCCTTAATGAGCAATATACTATAATCAATAAATATGTCTTATATGCATGAGACAAGTATAAGCATTCAATAAGCAATAAATATGAGAGATGAGGAAGAGAAATACTCAAAAATTTATAGTGGTTCAAAGCTATATCCACAAACCTCCTACATCTACTCCTTTAAGGCAACCTCTTTGAAGTCCCACTAGAATCATATTTCACCTTTACACTAGTTTTTACAAGATTTCACCTCCATAATAATTTGACAGGATTTATGCTTTAGATTTACAAGACTTCACCAAAGAGAATAATAATAAAGTGTTTGTGAACGATTGCCTCCAAGCTAGGCTTATACACACAATATCAGTTTCAAGATACTCTCCAAAGATTTTCAAGAATGAGTACAAATGAGAGTTATGATTTGGATTTTTGAGCTCTAGGTATTATGTGAGAATGCTCTTGATGTTTTTTCACTTCTATCTCTCTTGTCTCGTTTGATTTGAGCAATAAATCCCTGAATTTATATCTCACCAACCCCTTTGAAAAATAGAGTCGTTATTGCATTTAATGCAATTCTGCAAAGCTGTAGAATTCAGAGGAACAAGCTTTCCATCATCGCGAACGGTCATTCTTGACACCAATAGACACTTCTCGTTGACTTTGAGGTCTTGGAATGGTCACTCCCTTTATGGAATGTGACATTCCCTTATTGCAAATGGGCGTTCTTCATTTGGAACGATCGTTCGACTTTGGGTCTTCAAAGTCGAGAAATTTCCAGAAGCATGAACAACTTCCTAGAATGATGTTGTTCCTTTATGGAATGATATTCAATGAGTTTTGGAACGGGCGTTCGTCGAGGTCGTTTGACTCTAACACTTGAAATTCAAAACTTGATTTGAGCTTGAAACTTCTAAACCTAAATTTTGACTTTGACTAGAACGGACATTCCAAAATATGGAATGGGCGTTGATTCTTTAATCACAAATTTGTGTCAAGATTCCAAAAGTGTGAACAATGAATGGAATGATGTCGTTCATATGGAATGGACTTGATCGATGGATGATCATTCACTCTTATTGTTTTATCTCTAGATGTGTGCTTTAGCCTTTTTGCTTAAGTCTTCAAGTATGCTTGGAACGAGCGCTCTATTTGGTTGTTCCATTTGGAACTACTTGAACATCTTTGGCAAAAACTTGGCAAAACCGTGAATGGGCATGAGGAACGATGTCGTTCCATATTGAATGGCCTTCTAAGAAATTAAACAAGGTAGGAACGGGCTGGACTGAACGAGCGTTCCATTTTGAAGAAGATTTCTTGTTATGTTGAATATAGTTTTATGTTAATAAATTTTGTAATAGAATTGTTTATTATCTTTCTATTAACATAATGATGGTAAGAATTGTTTTTTTCTTCTTATTGTATCTTATGCATATATAATGTTACCAAATTCGTTAATCATTTATATAGATGTATTATGTGCTTGATTTAATTAATTTTAAGGATTTTTTATTTTTTAAACTTTATTTATTTTTTGAACTATCAGTTTGAATACCTAAGATTTTGTTCTAGAAATAATATGGTAAAGGGTATGTAGCATAAATGAAGGGAATGAAATGTGTTTGCTCTCATATAAAAAAAAAATAAAAATGAAATGAATGGCATTGATGGAATTTATGGGATGCCATAAGAAAAAAAAAAAAATTTGAAACTTATAAATTGGACGCTTTAAGAATGAAGCTTCTTTAGTCTATTAATGGGGGGCTAATAGAACCACTCTTTATGAGAAGTGGATCTATTGATCCCACTGATGAATTAAAGAAACCCAACTTTTAAATTTTTTATAGTTACAAATTTATCTTTAAAGTAATTACTAAATTTACATTTAATTTATTCTCTTTATAAACACTTTTAACACCCCAGTTATTTGTATATAAACCTTAATTTTTCATATTTCTTATTCAAACTCTACTTTGGTAGATTTGAAACAATTTTGAACTACTAGTTTTTATTGTTATGAATAAATGTGGATGTCCCTTGCAATTCTATAACTTCTCAATCTTTCATCTTCTCTAACTCTTAAACCTTTCAAGTTCTACAACTTCAAAGCATTTTATTAGCTTTTAATTTCATTTATGATATTTCATAATCTTGAGACTAAAAATAGATTTATTGTGAAAGATGATGTACACTCAACTTTGGAATAGAAAACCGTTGGTTTGACAGATATACAAAGTTTAATCCTTTGCAAGTGCATGAGTCGCAATCGCAGCATAGTGTATGAGTAAGGGTCAATCCCACAAAGACTAGAGCTACTCTCACGATTGTAGTAACTATGCCTTGATGAAAACAGCAAGAATTGAAATAAAGAAAAACACATAAACAACATTAAAATAAATCTAAATCTAACTATCTACAAAGGATCTTAGGGCTCTAACTCCATCATAATCATCAGGCTATGTGTTCATCATCAAACTATCATTCTCCCCACTCCATTCTAGGGTTCGTATATCATCGGGTTCAACCTAGTACTTTCATCATTCAAACTAGCTAGTAGCGTATAACCTAGTCTAAACAACGAAAGAACCAATTTGCATAGACACAAATCATCAATTCACAGAGGTAATCAAGACAGGCACGACGTCTCTTGATGAGTGCTTGGAAGTGCACTCATACTTAGTGATTTTAAGGGTATTTTGTGACGGAATTAGGTTTAATTGGTTAATTTAACTTAATTTTTGTATCTCTTTTGTTTGCTAGAATCACATGTATGTTTTGTGAATTTTTAGGTGTTTAGCTGCTGAAAAATGAGGATTTCAAGCATGGACATTGAAGATGAAAGAATCATAAGCATGTAGGAACAAACGGTTCGAGAATCGGAGCTCAAACGAAGAAGTTATGGATTTTTTAAAATTGTTTGCCGTAGCAGAACTATTCCCATGTCGCAACAGAACTATTCCCACGCCAAAACATAAAATTGCAAAATGGACAGAAACTTCATGCTGTGGCGCCACAAAATCATGTCGCGGCGCAATGTGGGAAATTTATGTTCGAAAATTTTTCTGCTAAAACATGCTACACGAAAATGATCATAACTTGAGCTACACAACTCCGTTGACCTGGTTCTGGTGGTGTTTTAAACCTAAGAGACAGAGCTACAACTTTTATGTTTTGATAATGGCCCAGTTCAACCTGGAAGATGGTTGAAAATGGAGACAAAAGTTACATTAGTGCTTGGAGATGTGCAGATTTGTTATTATGCGTTTTTAATTGAAGTACAACTTTTTACCATAATACCCTCACGACTTTAATATTATAAATAGATGTCCTCAGCAATATTTTAGGGGGCTAGGTTTTATAATATCAAATATAATTAGGAAGAGGCAAGGAGAGGAGATCTTACCTAGGGTTTCATCTTCTTCTTCTTGTGCTTCATGGTTTTCAAGATTTTGAGGTTTGATTTCCTTATGATCATGTGTAACTAAATAATTTTCCAGGGATCCAACGTAGCCTAATAAGAAGGTTTTATGTCTTTATTAATTCTATATGTCTTATCAATCAATTGCAATTCTAGTTTTATTGATTATCTTTTATTCAATCTTTAATTGATGTTATTGCTTGATCACCTTTAATGTTAATTAATTGATCGCGTGAGACAAGGTTAGACTACACACCCTAGCTAATCTTGAATAGCTCGTGTGAATGAATGATTAGTATTTTGTACATATGCCCTGATAAAATGCTAATTGGTTCATGATTTCTTAAATGATTAGTATTTGTGCATACGCCTTGACAGATGCGCCTTTATTCATGATTTCGAGTGCTCTTGTGTTTAATGGGTTTTTAATCATTAGGCTAGACTATATGCCCTAGTTAGTCTCGTGTTAAAGATACTAGGTTAATCCCGAACTGAGATATCCCACATTGCTTGGGAAAGAGGGGTCTGAGCTAGTTAAATACCAGGGGAACCCCCCAATAGTCAAGACACGTTTTGGGCTTGAACAATGGTTCTTGAGCCTAAAAACAAAACCGTGAGGGGCTGGGCTTCGGAGTCGGACCACCCAGGCTGCCAAAGCGGACAATATCTTAACTGTGTTCGGCCGATAGTGGGCCGGGGTGTTACAATTGGTATCAGAGCCAATCCCAACCGGAAGTGTGTGGATAGTCAAGAGATTTCACCTAGCCTAAGAGAGATCGCAGCAAGGACGCTTGATCCCGGGAGAGGGGGGGGGGGGGGGGGGGGGGGGGGGGGGGGGGGGGGGGGGGGGGGGGGGGGGGGGGGGGGGGGGGGGGTGGGGAGATTGAGATATCCCACATCGCTTGGGAATGAGGGGCCTAAGCTAGTTAAATACCAAGGGAACCTCCCAATAGTCAAGACGCACTTTGGGCTTGAGCAAAAGTTCTTAGGCCTGAAAAAAAACCGTGAGGGGTTGGGCTTCGGAGTCGAAATACCTAGATTGCTAAAGCGGACAATATCTTGACTGTGTTGGGCTAGTAGTGGGTTGGGGTGTTACACGAACGCCTTGCAGTAATACCTTAATTATGTGAGCGCGAACTCTAGAAATTGGATTGTGATAACAATAGTTTAATAGTTGGCATAAAACTGGATCATTTTGGTGAAATTGGATACTTAGGTGTTAGTTCATTGGTTCTTAACTTTGTTTTTATTGGTGTTATTTTGGCTCAGTTAGTAGTAGTTAATTTTTATTTTCATTTTACATTTAGTTTTAATCACTAGTTCTTTAATTTGCTTGAATTTATTTGTTTAATTAATGCATAGTTATTGGGATTACTTGATAACTTACAAATCTTTGTGGGATCAACCCTTGCTTTTGCACACTATACTGCGATAGCGATTCGTGCACTTGCAAGGAAGTAAAATTGTTCATCATCTCTAGTTTCTAAGGTGTTATCGCGGCCATTCGGAATAACCTAGTGTTTCCATCAACTAAACTAACTAGTGGCGTATAGCTTAGTCTAGTAACAAAAACCCATTAAGCGCAAGATGATCTTAAAGACAATAACCAATCTATACCCGGACAGGGCTACAAATCAATCATTCCATACCCAATCTTGTCTCATACAATCAATTAACTAACATCAAAGTTGATCAGGCCCTAACATCAACTAAAGATTGAATTAAATGCAATGAATGAATCTAGAACATAATAGAATTGATCAAACAAATAGAATAACAATAAAACACAAGCGTTCAATTAGATTACATCAAATCCCTAGAAAACAAAATACAACATAAAGGAAAAGATACAACAACACCTGTAACTATAATCATGAAGAACAAAAGAGGAGGAGAGGAAGATAACCTTATCTCCTCTCCAAGCTCCACCTTTCCAAGAAGCCCTAAATGTATTTTCTCCCTAAAATTTGTATGTAAAACCTAAAACTCTTTAAAAATGGACTAAAGCTGCCTTTATATAGTTTTTAGACAAAATGGCAAACTTGTAAATACTGGTCGTTGAAATTAGGGTTGGAAATGCGACATTTTTACATTCTGCACAATTTGCACTGCGACTCATTTGAATTGTGCCCTGGCTTGTTTTAATTGCACTTCGACTTGTTTACACTGCGACTCAGTTTAATTGAGCCATGACACAGTTCGTCGACATTGTGTTGCGGCTCAGAAAATTGTGCTACGGCGCAAAGTCAGAATTTCACTCTCTTCTTCTTGCCTTGATTCATCCGCACTCAAACGAGTTCAGGACGTCGGAACACTAGGACAAGCACAAATAATCCATTCTTTTGCACCTGAATACCTGAAAACACATATAACACCCGTGATTATGGAAGATAATGAAACATGCAAGAAATCACATCATAAATCATACATTAAACCTTAAATTCCTTATAGTTTCACCCCAAAATCACTCAATAAAATCGCATGTCCAACACTCAACATGGTTTTATTTCCCCTCAATTATCTTCTCTCTTCTTTTAGTTTATTTTATAATACGTTATCAGCACGAGTCTCTAACCATATCAACTTGTCAAGGGAAAAAGAAAGATCCTCATTATTATTTACAATATCAAGTGCTATATTGTATGAAAAATATTATCGACAATTATTTCTTTTCAATTCCATATTTTTCTTATAGAGACATAATTTGTTGAGGAATGTCGATAGAGAGAAGATTGGCCAAAATGGAAAGACGCAATCAAGGTAGAATTGAATTCATTAGAAAAACATAGTGTTTTTGGACTTGTAGTCCAAACACCTAAAGATGTAATGCCAATGGGGTACAAATGGGTATTTGTGTGAAAACGAAATGAGAAAAATGCAGTCGTAAGATAAAAAGCACGACTTGTAGCAAAAAGGTTTTCGCAAAGACCTAGCATTGATTATGAAGAAACATATTCTCCTGTGATGGATGCAATAACATTTCGATTTCTTATTAGTTTGGCAATAAATAAAACCCTTGATATGCGTCTAATGGATGTAATTATAGCCTATTTATATAGATCACTTGATAACAACATATATATGAAAATCCCTGAAGGATTTAAAGTGCCTGAAGCATGTAACTCAAATTCTCGAGAATTTTATTCAATTAAATTGCATAAATCATTTTATGGATTAAAGCAATAAGGTCGTATGTGGTATAATTGTCTTAGTGAATATTTGTTCAAAGAAGGTTATAAAAAATAACCCTATTTGCCCATGTGTTTTCATAAAAAAATTTGGATCTGAATTTGTTATAATTGCTATATATGTTGATGACTTGAATATTATTGGAACTCCTAAAGAGATTTGAAGGGCAATAGATTATCTAAAAATGGAACTTGAGATGAAAGACCTTGGAAAAACAAAATTTTGTCTTAGTTTGCAAATTGAGCACTTAATGAGTGAAATTTTTGTGCACCAATCAAATTATACCGAGAAAATCTTAAAACATTTTTTTATGGATAAATCACATCCATTGAGTACCCCAATGGTTGTAAGATCACTTTATGTGAACAAAGATCATTTTCGGCCAGTAGAAGATAAAGAAGAGAGGTACTTGGTCCTGAAGTGTCATACCTAAGTGCAATAGGTGCATTAATGTATCTTGTTAACAATACATGACCAGATATAGCATTTTCAGTAAATTTGTTAGCAAGATATATGATGCCAAAATAATAATGAGAGAGATGACTGAACGTAAGCAAACAAGGATACACTAAACCACCAGCGAATGCATCAAGTTCGGATACTGGATTGGATAAAACAACCACAAAAGGTTGGATTGTTTAAGATAACCACAAAAGGTTCTCAATCATTCATTCAAAAATATATTCAACTCCCTTTCCAAGGTTACAAAGACTCTTATTTATACTATAATTATCCTTAACTAACTAAGAAAGGAATAAACCTAAATTGGAAACAAACCTTATTCTAATATGGAAAATACCTAAAACAAGAAATTGAATTTAATTAGGACTATTATAATAAAATAAGAAAACGTAAATATAAGGAAATAATAAAATTTCTTTCCTAAAGAATTTTAATAATATATTCCCTGCATCATTCTCCCCCACTAGTTGGAAATTCGCCCTCAAATTTCTAGCACAAATATCTTAATCTTCAACTTGCATTAATGGAAACTTCTTTAAGTTCATCTCTCGGTAATATGCACAAAGAACTTTAAATTTCCCAATCTGTGTAATAACATCCATCCAATCACTCCTATTGTTTAAAATAAAGTCACAAAGCAAAATTTCCTTCAACCATTTCTTGTTGGTATGATCATGCATGTCTTCACAAAAATTGATGACAAAAGAATTTCTTTCATAGCCATCCATGCGTACTTCAAAGGAATCTTCTTCTTCAAGCATTGATTCTTCAATAATTTCTTCATCAAATTTCAACAGCTCACCATGATCATCAAAATAATCAAAGTGGTCACAAGGGCTAACCTCAATGTCATCACCATAAGTATCTTCAAACTCTTCTTCCTCGTGTTCTTCCATTGGGACCTTGATTTGCTCAAGTCACCGTTGGAGTTCTTGAACTTGTCTCCTCAGATCGTCGATCTCTACATCTCGTTGATCAATAGCGTCTCCCCTAGGAGCCACCCTACGACCCTTGCCGTGAATTTGCCAACCTTGATCACAAGTCTATTTAGCCCTCGATAACAAGCTTGTGCTCTGATACCAAATGATGCCGAAACAATCAAGAGAGAGATGACTGTGTTAGTAAACGGTCCCTTCTACGTAGCGGAACAAAAATAATATAACTCAAGGATCGTTTACATGAGCCAAGATCAAGGGTATAATTTTACAATTCTATCATAATAAGAATCTGCAGAAATATTAATCATGAGTTAAGAGAAAACAAACACACGTTGGAGGCTCTTCCAAATTTGTCGACGAATGTTTTGCTACCGATCCAAGTGTAGGATCGAACCCACGTAGTCCACACGAAGACAATCTCAAAAGAACTAAGGAGAGATTTGCTAGATCCTCCTTAGCCTTAAGAATCAAGAAGACAAATCACATGAATTGATTTTGGGCAAAAATGGGATTCTGCTGTGGGAGTGTCAAATGGGGGCTGTGTGTTTTTGTTTTTCTAAGAAAAATCTCTTAATGAAAAATCACACATTTTTCTTTTTATAGTAAAAACAATTTGCCCTAATCCCATACGGAATAGGCTTGAGCTCCAACCCAAACGCCCCATGTTGCCAAACACTCCCAATTTGATTTATTTTATTTTCCATCATTATCTCAATTAAAATCAATTAATATATATATTTAAATATATATATAAACATTTAACAATAATGATAATATATTTAAATATATGCGAACACACATTTAAACGTAATTTTACTTATTTAATTTTTCTAACAAATTAAATAAAGGCTACGACCTCAGCAAATTTAATTGCACTGTGAAATTACCAAAATACCCTTTCGCCTTAAAAGACGAAAACGCCCTTCTTTCTTCTTGCATCTTAAATTGTCTTCTATGTGTGTGACCCTTAAGCTCCTCATCATATCGGCAGTGTATAGTATTGCGATTAACACCAATTAATCGTCTCACTAATACACAGACCAAGATTGGCCCCTAGCAAGGCATCATGGCCACCCGATAGATTCGGATTCAGCAAAGTAGCTACCTGTCAACGATATGGTTACCGTGCAATTCGATCCTTTCATCATACGTTATCTCGACGAGACGAAGGCATAGAAATAGTGTCAACCTTCGGTTACTCTCGATATTATTTATTCAGTTTCTGGACCAATGACCCGTATTATAAACTGGATAGAGCAACAACTCAATCCCACTGTGGCCACAGTTTTAGTGTCATTGCCATATACTGAATTGCGCCGTGAGATAACTTTCTCCCGTACCCGGGAGTGATAAATCCTCTGTCAATCCACCATAGTCTTGATACACTCCTTGATGCAGCCAATCACCACCGTATTGACAGCTCTGAAAAGAACTGCGTTAGGCTACCTGAAAAAGAAATTCATATCATTAACAAATCAATCACTTATCATTAAGGTGACAATTAACGTGCGATATCAAACCTAATGATTAACAGATGATTCACATCACTAATAATGATCATATGTATGCCAATTAACAAGATCTTCAAGAGGCTGAATCACAAAGCCGCAACAACAGAAAAGGAGCAAACAACTCCTAAATTGCCCCCTTTTTCTCAGTTGTGTGAAGGAGGGGTACCACAAGAGGCTTCCTAGGATGCTACCTTGCTATAGCCAAAGCACTGGATCTACTAAATACGGCACAGGAAAGGTGTATATCGTGAATCTAATGCCTTGCACCAAGCAAACAGGACATAAGAATCCTGGAAGAATAATCCGGTAATGGATTTCATCCAGTAGAACCGTGGAGCATGCAGTTGCAGATTTTTTCCACAAGCATGGTAAGTCTTCCTCCTATTCTTAAAACTTCCTGTCCCCGCTTATTTTTGCTGTCTTCTAAATCCCTTTTCAATTTATTATTATCTTTTAATTTCTATCATCAGGAAAACATCTTTTTTTTTTTTTTTTTGGGGTAAGTATCAGGAAAACATCTCCAATACACTAAAATTGCATGGCTAGTTCTCATTACATGTCCCTCCTGCACTTCTTTATGACTTTTTTTGAGGTTTTAAAGAAGTGATCTGAGATTTCACTTGGTCTTCTATTTTTAATAATATTCAAACAGCAGTCATATAATTTCCAATCTTTCTCAACTAAAACCTATTTCCGTAACCATATACAATGAGAACCATCCTTCACACTACCTGGGAAAACATAAATTAATTAAATGCACAATAAAACGTTACTAAAACTCTGAAAACTTCTAAACTGTGGCATTTAAAAACCATAAATAGTCAAATTCAACCTCACCCTTGATACAAAGAAAGCAACTTTTGGTCATCCTATTGAACATTTACTTCATCATACTATAAAGAAAGGAGGGGAGGGGCAAACACAGAACAAATCCACAGGCTTCTACACGAAAATTAGATATAAAGCATTTTAATATATCAAACTTCTTTAAGCCACTCTTACATCTTTTAGTGTGAGTATATCTCATTGAGGATAAGAAAAGCTTTCGTATTCTCTTCTTCCAAGCTTTCCTGCAAAAAGAACATGAAAGAATTAAATAGGTAATCAATCACCATCTAAGTCTGCAAACTAAGTTGTAACTTTCAAATCTACATCAAGGAGGCAATCAATATGATATATAAATGGAAATGCAATTTATGTGCCAACACAGCAAAATTACAGAGGCTTAAATTTTCTTCTTCTTCTTTTTTTTTTTTTTTTTTTTTTTTGGGTGGAGAGGGGAGCATAACAAGATCATAGATTTCTGTCATGTATAGCGCAAAGTGATTGCCAGATGCATCACAGTAAACCTTACAAAAGGATTATTATCCAGTGCATGGTTTTTTAAAACAAGGGACATAAGAATGGTGATCCTGATACAATCCCAACTTCACAGAATTTTTCCTTAGCTGGTTTCTGTCAAGTCAACCTACACTCTTCCTAGAGAAAATTTGCCAACCTAGCCACGCAAAAGGCCTTGAGGCCAAAAAATGTAGAGGAAGGAAAGATGAAGGGGAGCTGAACAAGAGCACTATGAATCCTCATCTCAGTCTGCATGTCATGAAGGACAGGCAGGTAGAAGATAAAGAGAAGAAGAACGTAGGAGAACCAAAAGAAAAGGGAGGAAACAGAGAGAGTTGAGGAGAAGCTAAATTTCCATTATCTTCTTCAATACTAAGTCGAATCGAAGCTAATATTTCTTCAACTGGCAAAATCCTAACTAGAGAGTACATCAAACTCACATAAGCAAATACCATATACCTCAAATAATTTAAAGAAAACCTACTCTAATAAAAAATATATTAACTCCAAGTAAATAAATACTAAAAATAAATATACTAAAACAAAATATATGACCTTCAATGTATGAACCAGAAGAATATGAAAACATGCTAAACGGCGCATAAGAGTTGCAACATCAGCTGGAGATTTCAGGCCAAGTAATAAATCAATCAGCTCTTCATATCTGGATGTACAAAACCAAGCATGTTCCTGTACCATACACTAACAATGAAGTCCATAAACCAACAAGCATTACTAACAACAATTCAAAAGTACAAAGAGTTAACACAACCTTTAAAACTTTGCCCAAAGTGTGATAGGCTTCAAGATGACCTGTCATCATAGCCTAAATACCACAGGGCCATAAATGAAATTAGAATAAACTCAACACACAAAAAAAAAAAAAAAAAAAAAAAAGATTTCTTTACAGGGCAGGTTTTATTTTAAGATACCTGAAAAGTATGCCTAATGAAGTTGTAAATTAAATCCACAAGATCTCTATTGCCTCCTTCGACAAAAGAAGCTGCTAGCTCCATTATCACAGACCTGTTAAGAAAGTCAAAAAGATGCATGACACAAATTTCATCAATCTAATCTATTACAAAAAAAATATAAGTTGAAAAAAAAAAAATCAAGTACGGATATGATTAATTAAAGAAACAAAGGTTATATAAATATTTAAGAATGAAAAAAAAAAAGATCAGCATACAGAAATGCAAAAAAAACAAACTTCACACTAATCCATTCATTTTATATCTTTTTTGTTTATTCCAATAAAACAGAACTTAAAATTCCATTCAGTTACCTCTGTAGATCTTTCTCTGAAGCACTAAGATCGCCTTGCTCTTTATCAAGGGCATTATTGATATGACTTTCCATCCCCCAAATCACCTTTGCCATTTACCAAAGAAACCTCTTCAGCAATGTCATAAAAATATCTTTTACTGTGGAAGAATGTTATAGAAGCAAGCAACCAATGGCATCCTACAAAAGAGACCAGAAAAATAGTGATGAATAATACAACAAATTCACAAATTTAAAAGATCAGTTTTTTAATAATCAATGCGAAGCATATTCAAGAAAAGCTGAAGGCAATGATCTGATATGAAAAAAGTTCTAACTCTTGAGATATATTCAGACCCTAAAATGTGTATTAAGAATAAAAGATGGAAACCTTTAAATACGAGCACTTCTCCTGCTGGAGTCAATAAATAAGTTGACCAAAGCCTGGAGCAAGTCGTGTAGAACATGATGCCAAAGCCTTAATATTTTTTGTTGCAGTTTTTAGTATATGAAGGTATCTTCTGATCTCTAATATAGAACCTTTGCTCGAATGAAGGTATCCTTCTGATCTTCATGATGCTTGACTCACCAATATCATTTTTTGAGTTAAGAACGCTTCGGTTTTGATTTACTAGAACCTATGAGAGAAATGAAAAGGTAAACAGGCTAAATAAGCAGAAACATGATAATAATGAAAAAAAAAAAAAAACAAAAAAAAAAAAAAAAAAAGAAACTGATGAGTGGAATCACTATGAAGACTAAGAAAGATTACCTGTAAGGCAACAGCATATATTTCATGCATAGATGAGTCCTCAAGAAAGGTAATTAAAGTTTGGCCAAAGGTCCAAACATTGGCGAGTGTCAGTTGGATACTGACAGAAGGCAGGTAGAAGTCGCCACAGTGCCTGAGCATGAGCCTGCAAATCTTGACCAATTACTGATTTCTTAACTGAAAAAGAAAAAAAAGAAAGAAAAGATGAAAAGAATTCCAGAAAGTGACAACAAAGATGCAAGCATCAATTGTAATAGAATGGTAACATAAAGAATATGTGTAGAACTGAAAATACAGAAGGGTGAAGAAAGCAGAAGAGAGTTTCACTTCTCAGTTCATTATAGTTCTACAATAGTTACTCCAAAAAGGAAGCCGTAAAAAAGAATTTTAAAAATAAAAACAGAAAGGGTCATGAGAGAGATACAATTTAGTATTACATCAATATTAGAATTCAAATTGTAACAACCAGACATCCAAACTGACTAATATGCTATCAGGAAGATATGATACTACTAAACCCATAAATCTGAAACCCATTTAAACTGAACAAAATTCTCTTTGGTGTGGCCTTTGGGCCCTAGATTCTAAGATGATTAAAGGTGAAACATCATATATTAGCTACACTTTTGACCTTCCTTACAACCAAAATAATATTATATATTTATTTGTGCTATAACTCAAGAAGAAAATCTATTACATAGTGGTCATCTATGCAATAAAACAGAATGAATAAGAGATTGATCCAACACAAGGAATTCCTAATCCAATCAAGATATCTTGAGTACAAAATAACGCATGATTAGATATTGAACTAAATTGTTTTTACATGTTACAATTCAATTGTTTGGTGAAGTAATAAAACACTGGAAAAGATATAACATCATTGGATAATAATGAGTGCATTGGTTCATTATTTTGGATAGGATTTTGGGAATAATATGGGTTGTTGGATAGGGGAGTACTAGAGGTAAACTTTAAAAATTTATGAAAAAGCTTAGGTTTACTAATTTAATTAAAGGCCTAATATATAAAATGACAAAAATACTACACCATCTGCAATGCCAGATTCCGGCCACCATGCCGGAATCTAGCTGGAATTATTACGACACAGACCGGGTCGGATCTGTGCCGTAACGTGTGTTATGGCCTTTTCCGGCCAAGGATCTGGCTGGAAAAGGCCAGATTTACAGCCAAATGTGTCGTTGATGGGCGGAAATGTCAACGAAGTCCATCTTTGGCGTCAGCGACGACAAAGATGTGGCCGTTGTTGACCGTCAACGACGGCAGATCAGATTGGTGAACTTCCGACATTTATGGTCAGCAGGTAGGCCGTTGTACAGATTCGGCTATCCACGATGGTGGTTGCCGGAATCTGCCAAGTAGGGTGATGGGGGTGTTTTTGTTAATTTTTAAACTTTTTTTCAGGGGGTATTTAGAAAATTAATAACCTTATGGGTCAAAGTAATTAAAAAAATAGGGTAATTTCTGGATAATGTGCCAAACATTATTTGGAGAATAGATTGAGAATAGGATAGAAATAGGGAACCAAACGACACCCAATGATCCTTGCATACATATCCTTGATAAACATGGTAGGAGAAATGCAACATGTCCAAACTTTGACAAGTCACAGTGATAGTTAATGCCTTTACACAAAATTGTGCAGTGCAATATACACAAAAAAAAAAAAAAAAAAAAAAAAAAAAAACAAACGAAAGAAAGAAAACACATTCTCATTTTATCAGAGTTAGGCTACGTTTCTTCCTCATTCGAGTATAATTTATTGTTTTCAAAGTCTAAAAATAGAGAAATAAATCCTTCAACCTTTCAGAAAGCGTTTAAAAAAAAAAATTCCATTTTAGTTTTAAAAAGGATAAAAAAAAAAAAAAGACGGAAACACATTTACTGTTTTATGAAGTTTCAAGATTTATTGTCACATCAAAAAGCCCTTTCGTATCCATTTCTATAAGTAATTTAATTTGATTTTTTAAATCACTAACAATGTTATTTTACTATTACATATTAAGAATATTTTCATTTTAAAAAACACATTTACAAATCTTGAAAATCAACAAATGAAATTTATAATTCTCAATTTTGAAATGATTTTGCAGAAAAGATTTTCTGATATCATATCAACAGCCCTTATTACACTTGATGTCTAATAATAATGCTCACTATGGGGGAAAAAAAAAAAAATTTAACTTCATATGCTTACAAGAAATACTTTACGACTTGCCCGCTGAAATGTTTTTGCAAGGGGTACATATGCTCCATATAAAACCCTAGTGATGCTTCAACAACATGATTCTTAAAGATAGGAACCAACCAAGTGTTTGAACAAGTAAAATTATAAGCATCAAGGGAGATAGGTAGGAGTTTAAGTATCCTCTGTGGTCCATAGCAATTACTGCAGATCAATACAATGCTGCAGCTGCGAATCATGACAACAGCATATCAATCAATTTTCATAGACATGTAAGCCCAAAAGCTTTAGATACAGTAACGGACCATATCAAACAAAGATTTGACAAGTAACACACACAGCTTGTGAAATTCAAGGGCAACTCCAATCAGATGTTTCTCTAGTTTCAGGTTGTTAAAGATGATAATTGTTTCCGATCACCAATGCAACAAATAGTTCGAGACACTGCAAGGTTGACAAAAAACTCCCATTAACACCCACAGGTTTGTGCAGATGTCCACTGTTGCAAGGTTCATCATGTCAGCAAGTTTAAGTAAAATGCTGTTCATATAGATATATGAGAACTCCCTGCAGCCAAGAAAGGTAACAAAAAAAGTTCTAGCTATATCAGTAAATTAACCAACATACAACACAATAATGTGATGAAATTAACAAATAATCTAAAGTAACATCAATTTTTTTTTTTTTTTAAAAAAAAAAAAAAAAAGGATAGGGGTGGGGCCATTTCTAAGCATTTTTGAACCCCTCTCTTACCCCAAGGATCAAACCTGGGTGGCCAGCCAAAGAAGGTGGCTGGGGAACCACAAGGCTAAGCCTTGGGGGCTACAGCAAATCCATTCATTCTAATACGTAAAAATTAAAAGCAATGGGCATTATCACATTAACAACCCCATCTGACTCCATATAAAATATACTTTCATGCCACAAACCCTGAAGGCTCAACAGAATAATTAACGTCACAAATACATTCAGAAACATCATAGAAATAAAATCCAAACAAAGAACATTTGAATCATTTTTTTCTTCAAAGTCAAACACAAATACGGAAAATAATACTCAAAGCAAAGTCTAATATCATAAACAATTTGGAAAACAAGAGACAACATAAACTCTACGTATCCACTAAACACAATATATCAATCATCTAAAAACACAATAAACTACAATGAGTGTGACTGAGTACTAATTTAGAGAACTTCCATAAATAATATGGTAGGAACGCACTCCCAAATTGATAAGAATAGGTGGGCAGTGGGCCTTTACTAGGAATTGGGTTGGACAGTGGTCTTTTTGTGGACTTGGATAGAACTTCCTTTGAAAATCGACTTGCTAAGAGAGGATGCCTAAATCTTATAAACCACATGCCCACCTTTTTCCCTCAATGTGGGCCCTAAAATTCCTCCACACTTCGAGACCTAATGTCCTCGTTGGTCTTCTTTTTAAGAGAGCGCTCATTAAGTTAGGATCCCACATTGAGAAGGAAAGAGGTGGGCATGTGGTTTATAAGAAGTTGGATACCCTCCCTTAACAAACCGTTTTCTAGGAGATTTCTACCCAAACCCACAAAAGGATCACTGCCAACTAATTCCTAGCAAATGTCCATTATCAACCCCAATTCCTATCAATTTGGGAGTGGGTTCCTATCAAAATAATAAACAAAATCTTGTCTTGATTTGCATTCATTTATTTCGTGTTTGACAAAACAAAAAAAATAGAGAAAAAGGTGAATTAAGAGCACGTTCAGCTAATTTTGTAAAACAATAATGCTACACACAAAGTTGGGATCCCAACTTTGTTTCCCAATTGATGACTACTTATGTGTCAGCACCACATTGATTATAGATAATATGAATGAGTTACTTCCTATAAATGTAGGTAACACATAAACAGTCACATTAGTTGGAATCCCAATTTTGTCTGGTGTAGCATTACTATTGGCAAAATGTTTTTTTGTTGTCTACTACAAATGCAAGTTTTGGATCATTTTGATTTCAACAACACAAAATCATCTATAATGCTTTATAAATGAGAAGTCGAGCAATAACAAAAAACTTTTATACAAGGCAAATAGAGGTAAAAATTTGGTCAATCATTTCCTTTTTCATTAAGACTCTGGCCACTACAAGAAACTAGGTTGCTATTGATTTTCAAATTCTCTAATGAATGAACCTTGATGAAATAGTAGAATTTCCCTCATCTTGTCTAATATTTTCAATTCTCCTTTTCTTTCTTTTCTTTTCTTTGTGATCCCCAATTGGTATCAGAGCTTTTGTTATCTTAATCAATTGGATCATTGATTAAGATCAAGGCAAACATAAGGCCATGAGCCCTAAATGTCGTCGATACTTGCCACCGTCCATGCAACGCAAATGTTCAAACGTCCGTGAACATGTTGCTACACCAACAAATCCAGTATTTCAATCCAAATTAATAAGCTAAACCAATTCTACCAAAAATAACTTTCAGATCTCCATGCTGACCTGAATTAGTCTTGGTGCCCACACTCTCTCTACTAGCAAATGATACCTTGTTGTCACCAATGAACTTGGTCAATTGCCAATCCTCCCTAGTATTATCATCAGTATATCACCAATTCTTTAGATAAAAACAATTAGAGAGGGCAATCTAGTAATTAGGAGATCAATGGTAAAGATGATAAGGTAACATGTACCCAAAGGTTGCTATGTTAGATGACAGCACTAAGACCGGGTCAAAGAGATCTTTATGTGAATATAGGGTAAAAGTGGGTTCAAAGTTTATTTTAGACAGGAAATTGCTAGTTTTGTTTGTTGCATTTCATATCCTTGAGCACAACAATGATCAAATATAGCTGCAAGTTTCTTGTCTTTATGGTTTTAGGGTTTGATAGTTTGGTATTGCTTGTGGCAGAATCTCAATTGGTTACCAAATCATTGGAAGTAACTTCAGTGTTGGAAAGTGTCTATTAGTGAGAACAAGTGGGCTTCAATCTTAACTGATGAAAATCACACAAGCTTCATATCAATTGATGAGAATCAAATAAGGGATAAAGTTAAGAAAATAGGACAAAAAATTAGCCCAAAGATGAGAGAAATTGTACAATAATAGCCAATGTTCAATCTTTTGAGTCCATATATAATATATAAATCAACCAGAATAGACCTTGAGAAGTAACTATATAGATAAAACCTCCAAACTCTATGATGTCCTACATCAATTAAGCTATTAGTCAAACAGTATGAATGATTTAGTTTTATTAAAAATCTTATAAGCAAAACTATTCTTACATAGATAGTGGAAAATCTATGACAAAGAGAACCTTCAACATGACATAATCAAAATATGAACAAAATATAAATAAAAGAACCTGTTCCAAAATGAGATCAATTCCACGAGACAACCATAGAAACATGATTGGTGAATTCCCCTTTTAACACATGAATAATTAATGTACAACAAATAACTAAAATCATAAACAAAATGATACCAATTTAAAACCTTTAGAAAAATCGTATATCAAGATATAGTATGTTTTATGTGATTCCAAAGAGGTCAGTATAGGTATTTTTGTTTCTACATTAGGTTATTTTACTATGTTCATAAATTGAGAGCTGACTACACTATTTTTTTGATAAATTTTGAAATCTTTCAAGGTTTTTGGAAACGCACTTATTTTCATGGTTAGCATGTCATATTTTTTTTGGGGTGGAGGGGAGGGATACTCCTTTTGCTTCCTAGAACGAAAAAAAAAGGCTTACTACTTGATGAGAGAGGAAAACTATTAAAAATAGAATAAGGTTCTAATAGAATTGACATCAGTAAAAACTGAGATTAAAGTAGTGATTCAATGCCATAAGAAATTGACATGTGAACCAAGAGTACAAGTATGATTCTAAGTTGAGATAAAGAGCTCATATGAGGTTGCCTTTGTGATCTTAAGTATTGATAAGGCTTTACTTGGGTACAAGAGCCTGTAAGTAAAAACATAGTATTTTATTTGAAAAGTATTTTTGTAAATGTGTTCAAACATTAGCATTTAATTGTGATTTAGACGATATGATGCAAGTATTTTAACAATACATGTGCTCTATGTAAGAATGAACAATTGATCAATCAATGTTTAAGTGCTTAATTGTGGAACGATTCTCTATTTACAATCAAATTTCGCTTATATGTTTTGACAACATAATAATATTTCCATTTATATTCTCTAGTCCCATGGCCTCAGAATTGATGTCTTAAAGTCCAGGTTGTACACTTATGAGATAAGATACACAAAGATAAATAAAAATCACTGGTTAAGTTGAGGCTTGCAGTAAGACCCCATTAAGGAACTTATGACTGGTCAAAAACAGTGTGTTTAACTCAATGAAAACAATATTACACTAAACTTATGACATTTTACCTCTTGTGCACGAACAGAATAAAAACTAGATCTTAACATCCCAAGCACTAACCAAAAAAAAAAAAAAAAAAAAAAAAAGGAAAGAAAAAGAAAAACTGATACTATTACACATGACAAGTATATATGTCAAAACAAAACATAACAAAAACACATGCCAGTAGAGTTTGTAGTTATAAAAATATAGACTTAAATAAACAATTGAAAGACAAAATGAAACTAATTTTAGTGGCTCTTAAGAAGACAAAGAATATGAATGATACTACATGCATCCAATTAACAAAAGTCCACTTACCAAGTTTGAGGAACAAATGAGAAATGACAGCCAAAATATGCTATTTGGAATACCATATATGGCTAAGAGCATTATCGAAGATGGCACAAGTAATTTAATTGCACTAGCTTCCTCACTTCCGGACTTTATCTTCAAATGACAAATTTTCAGCTGTAAGTGGGCTGATCAATTCCTTCAAGATACATGAAGCTTGTGAAGAAGTGTTGCCCTCAGAAGTCAAAGACCTAGGTAGTATTTTAACACTTGCATCAGTGAACTAAGAAAGTACTTAGACCAATCGAGAACATGAAATGCAGAGCTGAGAACACGTAATAATTAAATTATAAAAAATGCAAAATCCATATTCATAATGTACCTAAAATCAATCGACTAATAGTAAAAGCAAATTGAGATTTAATAAATGGCATGCATCAACAAACCTTGCAGAAACACATTACCAACTTTGGACCAAGAGGGAAAACCTGTGATGCACATATCATAATCTGAGGTGAGAAACTGCAATCACTATATCAATAATTTTCAAAAAATGTGACACGAAGTGGATAGATGAGTAGAGCCGTGCTAGAAAGATATATGGTGCCATGGAGAAGTAGGCATACATCACAACTTGGAAATCAATGTAAAATACATGTTAGTTGTCACTCCAAGATATAATTCATGAAAATGCAATAATACAGGCAGTGCAGCAACTGCATAGCAAGAGACAGTACAAGATTATCACAGAGCGACTCCTCAATAAGTTTATCAATTTGACTGAACAATACAAAATAATCTACAGGAAATATTAATTAACGAAAAAAATAGAAGAAAGTAATAACTACACAAGGTACATACACTAGAAGCCCAAGATAACAGCAGTTAATAATCAATAGCTACACAAGTACAAGAATTGAAATGTCAAAAACAAGCATATATTATTCCCACTCCAAAACATGTATACCAATAACAATAGAAGACACAATAAAATAGAAGGTGCATACCAGCCAGAGCACCAAAATACAGGAGCATTCTTAAGCCATGATGATCTTGCTTCTCCACTGTGAAGTTTGACCAGAGCACTTTTTAACAAGAGCCGCAGACATGCAGTGTCCATTGGGTTTCTCTCTTTAAAGTACATATGAAGCAAGAGAAACTATAATGTCCTCCATTTCCAGAATATTACTTCAACTATTGAAGTTCATAAAATGCTAATACATTTAAAATGTGCCTTGTAAGCAGTGAGATCTCAGAAGTCATAAGTTTGCATAGTTCTGATAGAAACTCCGAACTGACTTTAGCGAGAGATAAGGAATTGTAAGCTTCAGCACATTTAACATATGGAGAACCTCTAGATGTTCAGGTTTTGTCGATGTTTCAACGTTCAATCCATCTATAGTCATTGTGTTGATGTAACTGCAAACGGAAGTACTTTTGAACAAGGAATCTATTAGTTGCTTGCTGACCTGATCAAAGTTTGAACACTGAAAAGACTTGAAAACTTTCTCCAAACATTCTTGAGACACACCGCCGGACCTACAGGAAAAAAGAAGTTCAAGAAGGACCATAATAATCAATTGGACTGACTCGATCATCATCATCACAGAATGAAGGGCACTTCCAAACTATGTTTCTCTCAACAACTTGAGTCAAACATATCATTTCTAGTGATAAAACATTATTTAAATGTTTATGTGGAATTTCCAAAATTAATAACCACAAGAATTTGCCTCCAACTTGAAGCTATAAACAAGATCATAGCAATACAAATGGCTTATTATTAAGCCCATAACAAGGCCTAAATGTAGCAGTTGCACTATCAGCATTCACAAGACTCATATAGCTAAGCTGCTTAGTCATACACATTTAAAGCTAACGCCAAGAGACAGATTGGCATACCAATTGTACAAGGCGATATTGCAGTGCATTTAGTGAATTATATTTATGCTTCCTAAAGAGCAATAGTCTTGCTTGAAAACAAATCATTGTTCATGTGAATTCTAAACATACATAAGCATGAATGAACATCCAAAGGCATTTCAAGAACAAACCAACTGAAAAACATCATCAACTATACAATCCATAGATAGACAAATAATTTACCAAGCTATATCATAATGGAGGTCCAGCTACATAATCTGGCTGGTACCATAATTAAGCATGGCCATTATATATTAATTCACATTCAGTACACACAAAACATAACCTGACATTTATTACAATTCAAATTAGCAATAGCACACAATTGTAATGTTGGTTACGTTATAAGAGTCACTTGTCATATCAAAATTCACATAATAGATGACTAAAAACTAAATATACCTTGGGACGCTTATCAACGGAGAATTAAGCAGGTTTCAAAACCTAATTTAACCGAACCTCCAATCCTCCAAATACAAAAACCAACCAACAAAGCCCCAAACACTTACCCACACTTAAAACTCGCAACCCCAACACTCTTCCTTCCGGAGCAGCCCTACCAGCACTCCACCAGCCTCAGTGCGCCTTCGATCCGCAATCTCCTTGGGCGGCCACCACGCCAACACAATCGATGAAACGTCAGGAGAGCCGAAACTTCGGTGGAGTCTAGAGTGCGGATTCCAAGGAGGAAATGGCGGCCGGCGAAGTAGGCGGAAGGTATTAGAGGTAAGGGACTGCGAAGTGAGAATTGAACGCAGGGCGGCGGCGGTTGCCACGAGGTGGCGGTGCTGTGGAGCGGCGGAAGGCGGAGTAACGGTCTATGAGTTGTGTGGCAGATGTCTGCGTTGGGTTTGATTCGAGTTTCTCATCTTCGTTTGGGTTTCGTGGTGAGTTGTTCCATGGCGAATGACACGGCGGTTAGGGTTAAGGAGGTTGAAATGGAGGGCTTAGGTGGTGTTTTGTTTGAAAAGAAGTTTAGATGAGATGACTGGTAAACTGTTGGGCCTTGGATGGACTTGTGACAATTGAGGCCAATTTATATGATTTTTAGTGAAGATTAATTTCAAAAGAGCTCTAATAATAGGAAATTATAGTAATAACCATAATAGAAAAAGTATACATTTGGAAATCTCTACGTATAACTTGTGGGAAATGACTATCTGCCTTTATAAAAATAAGACTCTCTAGTCTAGTCCTCTATTCTCCTAATCAATTTCTCAAACCTAATGATGGAGTTTATTATATTTGTTAAAATATTGAAGAATTAGTAAATGCAACTCATATTAGAAGTCTCTAAGAAATTCACATAACCCAATTAATATGTCATTAAACGAGAAAGCGTTATGGGTGATTAACACAGATCATGTTTGTGATTTATGAGAGAAAGCTAAATAAGTCATTCATAAAAGACCTTTTAAATATACATAAATAAAATTATTAATTTTCTTGATATCGGAAATACATTAATAAAGGAGGTAAACCTGCTTTAATTATTCTAAATGAATCAAAAGGTGCATTTAAGAATATATATTGATGAACCAGCAGTGTTTGTTTTATTCAATTCACGATCTCCTAAAGAAATTGATCCATAGCAAAATCAATGATACCTGAAAAATAATCAAGGACTATGCCCATCAGGTCTCAATTGATGAAATCCCCAAATTTGACACATTCACACAACATTAAACTAATAATAATTGAAGAAAAAACCACAGAGATAGATTAAGAAGTACCTAATGTAATGGTTGGATGCAATGATCCTGAAATCAAGCCAAATCTCGGGGATATTAGCAATTTTGGCCAGTCTTTTGCTCATGTAGGACTGCTTCCATGGACTAATTTGTCGTTTGTAGTGAGGCGATGCATATCATCGGGTAGAGATGACAATTTGGACAATTGCTAATGTACAAAATCTGCAAAGTGTCAGCATAAAGTTGAAGAAGCCACTGAGGTAATTTTACCACTCTGTGATATGTAGGTGCTTGATGATGATTATCTCATCCCATCCTCAATTAGATAAGCTTTCCGCAATATCAATAATAGATTCCTAATGAATACCAATGGTAATGAGATTAGAGTAACTAGGGTGTTCAAAAGACAACGATTGGAACCGGAACCGCGGGTACTTAGGGTTTTGGTTCCGGTTTTTACCAGAATCGGCCATCAACGGTGGTTCGGTTCCAAATTTTTGGAACCGTACTGTGTTAGAACCGAAATCAGAACCGAGACTAATATAAAATAAATAAAGAGTAAGGGGTTATAAAAACTTCTGTAGAAACGTGATGTGATACATTTAGATTTATATTATCAAACATTTAAGTAAGTTAGTTTGATTTTTGAGAATCCACCTTTACAAAGAATGGAGTTTGTAATTTATAATTTATAATTTTATTTTGTTAACAAATGCGGGGGGGTAATTGTAATTTTACAAGGTACCAGAACCGAACCAGAACTACAGGTTTCGGTTCTGGGTACCTACAGTTTCGATTCCAAATTTTCAAGGAACCGTCGGTTTTGGTTCTGGTTTCGGTTCAATTCCTCAAAATATAGGGTACCCGAACTGAATAACGCGTAAGAGTAACTACCTCTGGTAGTTTGACGATTTGTTGTGACTCTTGGGGTGTATTACTCAAAAGGCTTTATGAGTTCGAATCCCATGATTATTAAAGGGATAGCTATTGGAGGTTCACCTGGCCGTAACTTTAGGGTTCTAGGAGACTAGTCGAAGTTTGGAGTCTATGCAAGGTTTATCACATTTGTCTAACAGTTTGAACAAAATTTACTATTTGATTTCACTATAATGCACTCACTTTTCATTAACAAATCATGCTTTTAAGCTTAAAATAAAAATGATCGATAACAATTCCATATCTTAAAAGAAAGATCTTGAGATTAATTCCTTAAAGCAATTCCCAATCTTTCTAAATCTTGATTTTCATCGAACGATTAAAAAACATTGAAAATTGTACTAAATTAAAATTGATGAATGAAAAATCTTTTAGAAGACGTGATGCAATTGGAATGAAATTAAAGATTATTGAAATCATGCTCCTGGATAAAGCAGATTACAAGATATTAGGAATTACTTATTTAATTAATACTATTCTTAACACCTGATACATGTCTTATAATGTTTTTGATTCTTTGTATAAATTAAACTCATTGTAAAACACAACAGACACAATACAATATACAGACTTTGGTCTTCTTGCATTCTTGTGCAACCTAGTTGCTCCTTTGCATGCTGTTGCTTTGTTTTCGACCTGTATAGGAAAGCCTTTTAACTTCGTTCCGCTAGCAAACCTTCTCTAGCCAGATTCCAAAAGTTAGTGAAACAAGGCCCTTGGATAGCATCCCACACAAATCCTTCCTAGCCAAATTTCCAGACCTGTAAACAAGGCACTGGGTTAGCAATTTCTCTAATCAAAATCACAAAATCCCAGAATTACAAAAGTTTAGCCAAACGACTTCCCTCATGGATCCCAAGATAACCTCAAACACAAACTCACACATTAAACCTGTCTACAAAACCAAGATTCTGGATTGGGTAGAATACTAGCCAAACCAAACCCAGTATGGCCAAACCCATTCGGGATTCAGTGGTTAGCGCACCCAACCCAACGGGTCAAAATCCCTACCTGGTTTTCCAATTATGCAAAATCACTCCAATCAGCCGGACTAGGCGACCCACTCTACTCAGTGGTGTGTCTGACGGATCAGACTTGTGCTTATCAAGCAACCTCTCACTGAAACAAAAATTTACGCCAACTGGCCACAAGGACAAAGAAGGTTCATTATGGAACCTTTAGAACCAAATGATCCACACACTACTCAAACATTGGATCCACTGTAACACCCTTGTTCGGGCTAGAATTAGAAACTCCTGACATAGGAGGTTGTCGCCGGATGCCATAGACGGAAAATGCTAAGAAATGGCACATATAAAAGAAATGTGTGGACAGCTTGATTAGCCAAGCTGTCACCTTGCGACCAAACGCTGCGAGATCAAACAAAATAACTTACCAGTAATAGGTATTTTAATCGCCATGCGGCGTTGGTGTGGAAGGAGTTGACTTTGTTGAGGAACCCCTTGAAGCATGGCAACATCCTTCAATAGATCACGAGAGTGAAAGATCAGAAGTGATTCATTTCTTGATGGGGTTTAAACGAAAGTTCCTTCATCTAGAACCCAAATGCGGCAGCTGGCATCGTCGCTTTGAGCTGCACTACCACTGGTCATGCAACATGACAGTAGCACATGAACCCTCACAATGGCCTTCACACCCGGTGACGCAACAATTTTAATATCACATAGAGAGAGTTATTGCATGACAGGTAAAGGTGAAGGCACCAAGGAGAATCATGAGCGGTTTACGGTTCCAAGTAAGAGTAGAGTTTATATGGGGCTAAATATGATCCAATGGCCCGAATCATTACTTGCACAGCAATTCCAAGTAGCAGATCATTGGAGCAGCAATTGGGTGGGTTTTACCACACAAATCGGTGCAGGCTTTGGACAGCCAATAACCTATACACACTAATGGGTCCACTGGTCCAGGATCCATTTAATCTGGGAAAGTGTGCGATATAGTGATTATTGTAAAAGAAGAAATCATAGACATTGTTGGAACTACATGGGCGTCCACCTAGTCAGAAATTTAGACTGGACAAATCAAAACTAACACAACTACCACTGGTGGAATGGGATTTTAGCACCCATAATCAGACTTGAGTAGATTCAATAGTTACTTCCAATGCAATCAGTTTCCCCAAGCTAATACAACATCTATGTAGGCACATCTTTTGCTTCTTAAATCATTAAAATGAGCCTAAATAATTGACTCGGTGTCTATAGGACTACATTATTTGCAATCCAATATTTGCCCACACCCCTACAAAAATACACCCAAATACCGTATGCCAAATGGAACCATGGCACCAGCCACACCCACACTAGGAATAGTTTCTCTTATAAAATTTTGGTTCTCCATAATGTTTTATCAGTCCCAGCTTAATAATTAATTATCTCCATTTCAAATATGTCAAAAATCAATTGTTGTTTGAAATTCTTTATAACATGTGTGAATTTTAGGACCCTTTGACTGGAAACTGATGGCTCGTAGATTCATAGTGTCTCTACTACTGGATAAAAGATTCTGTAGGAAACTTCAAAGTTTATGTTGTATTACAAATAATAAATTTTCTACTTGATACAAATTTCAATAAAATTCTTTACTTTTCATCAAAGATCAGGTCATGTGCTTGTTCTTTAACCCTTATTGTCTATGTGCAAAACAATCTCGGACACTTTCTCACGTAGCAAATCTCACACTACTTTGCATTTTTTCCTTAATACACCTCGCATCTGGGGTTCTTATACTCCTCACCATGATTGGCTCCCAGTGTTTTCCTCAACCATGTTGGCCTCCCAGTGTTTCCTCACTATAGTTGATGATTTTTATGGGGAACCTCGATATACACTCATACAGTCCAAAAACCAAACACTTTCCAAAATAAGGCATGCATCTCCATGTTTAAAACACAGTTCAATTGTCTATCCAGCGCATTTGCACAGATAATGCTCGTGATTTCTATTAATCACATGCTTTCATTTTTTTTCACTCTTGGTATATTCATGAAAGCTCTTGTGTTATAACCTTTGTAGAAAATGGTATAGTTCAATGCAAACCACAAAAATCTGTTTAGAAATAGCATGGGCCTCTCAACACCAAGCCAACATCCCTATTCCTTTTGGGGCAACTATGTGGTCAATCTACTACTTAGCTGGTCATCGGATGACCCAAAGTTCTTAATGGTAAGACAGCTTATAACTCCTTTTTAGAACTCTTGGACATTGCCATCTCCAAGTTTTTGTATGTTTTGTTTGCTACTAATCTTGGAGCTCATGACAAATTAGAGTCTCGTCCTCCGATGTGTTTTATAGGACACCATATCATTAGAAAGATATCACTCTACAACCTAGTGAAAACAGTTCCTGGTTTCCGAGATGTGGGTCTTTCATGAGGTAACATTCATTTTTTGTCCTACTAACCAATCGGTTACCTCTAGTAGGCGTCGTGTTTCCTTTTGACTAACCCGTTTTGTTGAGGTGTGTACGTGCAAGACTTTCATGAAGAATTCCATTAGAATGAGAAGTGTTGTGCTTGGTTGTTGGAAAATTCTAGGCCATATCAATTAGACCCTTGTACTTTTTTGGAATTGAGTTTGGACCATATTTTGGAATTGACATATGGGAATAGGTTGAGCTTGTTGTTATAAGGAAAACCCTGTTTCTCTAGGTGCAAGTCATCTACAATGGTTAGGAGAGTGAGACTCATGATTAGGAGGTGAAAGGGCCCCATTATCATGTGATATCTTAAATGCTCAAATCACCATTCTTTTGGCCAAACGTCAATTCCAAGATTATCTAATATAATCCCGCAAGAACTTGACCTTGAAATGCACGATTCAAATGAATTCTTGGTTAACTCCATTTCCTTCATTTCTTCAATTCTAGATTATCCTGGGAAAGGTGTGATTTCTATGCGTTGAGGAAGGGTTCCATCGATGAACCCTTTCTATTTTGTGTGATTACGCACGCCGAAGTCTCTGGCCTAGGTGGCCGACTTTTGGGTTCCAGTCAAGGGCAGTTTTATGAGCACAGCCAAATCCATCGAAAACCAGTGAAAAAAGGGCATCCCCTGGTTAGTCAACCGCTGTGGCTGGAAGAATCTGAAATACCAGGAGGGATTTTGAACCGTCGGGTTATGATTTTGACACATAAACCCCAATGGAAATGGCTGGTTGGAATTGGATCCGGTTGGTAATTGGAGAATGTTTGATGGGTTGGATCAGGTTGGGTGTTTGGGCTTGTTAGTAAGTGGTTAGTTGGTTGTTTTTGGGCTGTTGGATGAGTTGGGCCACTTGGGTTTGTGATTCATTTGTGTGCTGGTACTCTAGTCTGGTCATAAGTGTTTTGGTTGGGTCCATTAGTGATGTTTGGGAAAAAAAACTAATCTAATCCTATTGCTGTTTTGCAGGTTCAAAAAAAAACAGGCTTAGAGAGGATTTTAGATAGAAGCAAAGAATGCTTTGATACATGTCAAAGTTTGAGTTGAAGTGGCAAAATAGGCAAAGACTACCAAAGAATGCCAACAAAAGAAGCTGATAAAGTGGCAGAAATGAGGTGCGAAGAATACCAAGCAAGGGAGAGGAGAAAATTTTTAAAATTTTTTCTTGTATTTTGATGGTGTACATCAACCAATAATAATGGCTGTGAATACCGTAATGGAAATGAATAATACAGTAAGTAAGATTAATTACAGATATTACATAATTATGAAAATGTAAATTAGTAATGGCTGATTCCAACATGGATATCTGCAAGTTTCCTATTTTCATCACACTCTACAAAGTGAACGATGTTGGCGGAAACTCCAATAGATTGGATATACGTTTGAAAATACAAAGTAGCTCAATTATTTTGACCATTTGAGGATTGTAATATCCAAAACCAAGAGATTTACATTTGAAGGGTTAAAGTTTGGATAAATTGCTATGCAACTTAAAGCAGGAGTGCAACAGCACATTAATGCTTAACATGCATAGAAGAAGTAAAATGTATGGTCTTCTCTTGTAAGTTGGTAGGATTAGAGTTTAAAATAAAACATTTCAATTGAAATTGAACTTTTTTGATACTTACTAGATTTTCTTTAATTCCATTCAAGCTTTCCTAGTACATAAAATACAAAAAAGTTAATGAATGGAAGAGAAGAACACTAGAATAGATTGGGTTTTTAGCAGTTCAAACTTTCATTTTTTAAATTCCATAAAACAATCAGATTTTAATTGAATGTTTAACTTATCAAATAAGTATTTCATGACAAATTTCCTATAATTAATGAAGAAGAAGAGACATATGTATTAATCATACCTAATTTTTGGTTGATTTGATTATTCTCCATCAAGTTCAATCTGGGGATAAGAGCAATCTTGGCCAATCTTCACCTATTTCGGTTGTTTGCATTTCACTAGTTTAGGACAATTTTAATTTGTATTCTCTCAATCAATCAGACAATTAAAATCCTTGGGCAAAGATGGACAATTCTAGACACTAGAATATGAACAATTGAAGTGATTGAGACTTGCATTGCTCCGTAACGCCTTGAAGTTGGAACAATCTTCAATGTTCAAACTCTGCAAAGTGTTTGCGGAACCTTGAAGAAGCCACTATGGCAATTCCTCCAACTATGGTAATTTTTAATAACAAGCACTCGAAGATGAGCCATGGGATATTGAGATCTTGATGGTGTCTTCCCTTTCTGTTCCCATGCTCAAATCAAGATTAAGCTTTCACAATCATCCAATATCAAATTCTCCAATGAGTCGAGGTATTTTATACGATGTGGTAATGAGATTAGATTCGGACAACTTGCAAATAAACAATGATCTAAGGGCTTTTAGATAACCAATATCTTCAAATAAAGATTCTAAATTATTGACCGAGGGCACAGATAATACGTAGATATATAGTGTTGAACGACCCATCGAAAGGCAGTATAGGTCTCACTTGTCAAGGGTTTTGTGACAACCTGTGTAAACACATGGGTGCTTGCTATAGCAAGTTAACCCACCAGACCGCCACAGAGGATTCCACAAGAATGGTACTCTAGTTCTATGGAACACATCCTCCAACAATGGGGTGTATGTGATCCTTAGACTTGAGATCACCGAGTGCCTTATGTATGTATTGGTGTAGTTTGACACCTAGTCCAAAGTATTCTTGGGAATTGAGACTGCAAGGTACCTTGCCGACATATCCTTCAGCCAGTGAAATATTGTTCTTGAACTTGTTTCAGATTTGGATATCCACATGTAAACAAGCATGATTCCAGTAGAACAACACCAAACTCAAAAGCCAACAATATGATGAAGAAGTGCCATCCTCAAAAAATGATCCTCCAAGCCATCTACAAGACTTGTGAAGACTGATCTATCTCACTATGACAACGCCCGACATTAGTCCTGACTGATCACATCCATAAGGTCAATTCATGCATGGACCAAAGGATCTCATATGGAGTAGCATAATGTGCTCAATACCTGAAGGTTGTCCAGTTTAGGGCTTACTTCTACCAGGATGAAAACTTAGATATAACAACTTTCTTGACTCGATGGGGCACATGGTCCAATGATAAGGAAATCTCTCACTAGTTGCTATATAGCTTGGGAATTCTTGATTTCCTCGAACGATAAGAGACAGTCACAGAATCAACTAACTTCAGCAGAGGCCAAATACATAGCTATTGCAAAGCCACATGTGAGATTGTTTGGATTCTGGTTATTAAAGGATTTAGAGATACAACAAGTAAACCCATCCTCTTACATATGAAACAAAGTGCCAAGATATTGCGCGAGCCTATATTTCATGAAATGACAAAAGCATATCAAACTTGATTGTCACTCTGTCTAAGCACAAATTCAAGAAGGGGTTATCAAAACAATGTATATCCGACTGCAGAGAAACCAGTAGACATATCATAAAGCATTGTGTAGTCAACAACATTCATTGCTTCACAAGCGGGGTATTTGACATCTACAAACCACGGCTTGAGGGGAAGTGATGCAATATGGATGAAATTAAAGATTGTTGAAATCATGCATCTGGAATCAAGCAGATTACAAGATATCCAAGAATTACTTTATTTAAATTATACTATAAGTTACACCCTTGATGATTTCCTCATAGTGTTCTTGATGTCTTTGTACAATTAATCCCAATGTAAAAACAATAGACACATACAATATATAGACTTTTTGAGTATTTTCCATTCTCTATCTTTTTGCATTCTTCAGCAACCAAGTTGCTTCTTTTGCATTGCTGCTTTGGTTGTCTGACAAGACGAAATAACTAAGCAAAAACATGGTTTCAAGTGATAAAAAAAAAAAAAAAAAAAAAAAAAAAAAATTGGTATACATTTTTCCAGCTATTCCTGATTGACTAGTATGAGTATTTAAGCTCGAACAGAATTTACCTTCTCCTACAGCCTACGAAGACCTGAAACAACAAGAGGCCATCGTCCTCCATGAAATCCAAAAATTCTGACTATCCGGCCATGATTTCCTTTTGCCGCAAGAAATCCACAACGGAAAGGTAGGGAAGGAGGGCAGAATAACATCCCATCATTCTGTCAAATATCACCACTCTTATTGTTATAGCTGTTCTTTCATGAAGAGCTTACGCCAAATTCTTGTCAGGCTCAGCACAAGCAACTCTCTGTGCTCACTTCATGGAGATCCCACTCAAATCAGTTTATTTCTGTCATTTCCTTCCAAATTTGTTGTTTTTGCTATATTTGGAAGCAGAAGCAGGTCTACGGACTGCTGCTTCATTTTTTCTGCCCTTCATTTTCGGCTCCATCTTTCTCATACGATTACCCATGGGCCCTTTATTAAAACTCTTATTGTTTTTCCAACCTCCTGTTGATTGATCTTTCACTGGCTTTTCATGATTAAAATTCCTCTCTCTCTTAGCTGATTTGAAGCCACTGGCACCAGTAGAAATGTGTTTATGCTCTCTCTTTCTCTTTCTATATTCTATTGAACCACTTTCTGCAGTCTGAGTACCCATGTCCTTGCGCTTCCTATTTTGTGGCCTAACAATACGCAGTTTAAATAGTAATCAGAAGATTGAAAAACACAAAAGACTCAAAAGGAAAATTCAAGCACTATGTAAAGATATCAGACCCTTTGGCAGGTGAATCCGTGGTCACTGTCTCTGGACCAGTGTCAACTTCATTGGTACTCGATTTGCTATGGCGGTTCTGCAATAAGATATCCATGCCGCCAAGTAATTATATCACAAGTCTTGGTCCAATACACATAAAAGAACTTAATTGGTTCAAGTCAATCAAGAAGCACAACAGATCCTGCTGCATGCTATTATATGGAATCATTTATATAGATTTTGAATATAAGGTATGGAATGTATTAAAATAATAATTTTAATTTTTCCCATGAAGTTTGTTTACTGAAATTTACAAAGTCTACTGATGCATGTATGATGCTTGATTGATGATGCCACAAGGGTCCAAGAAAATTAAGATGAAAGGAATAGCACGCATAACAAGATCCCAACAAGCAATTTGGATAAAAATAAAAGTGTTAAGGAGGTTACAGGTGCAACTTGATGAGAAGTTCAAAATTTATCTGGAAGCCAACAGAATAGAGAACGCAGTAAAGTAGAGGATTCGCATGCAAGATAACAAGCTCCTCCACATGAATGGAGCCTGCTTAAGTGTCCACCCTATTCCTCGATCAAATAAAATTTGCAATTTTATAGTGTAAAAATAAGATTGTTTAAACATTAAGAAATAAATTACCTCCAAAACAGTCTTCACAAACCTCGTATATTTTTCAGGAGTAATGGATTCAACAGCAGCAAAACCACACTTCCTTATCATAATCTCCAAAATGACAGTGACCTGTAGATGGAATGCAAGAGTATTTGCATGAAAGATCTTTCAACAGTGTAAACAAATTTGTGTGTTTAAAAAGCTTAACAACAAAAATCAATGTACCTTTGATCTGAAATGATTTCTAGAAACAGAAGACCATGGCAGAACTCATTTAATGACATCACCAAGGAAATTCCGGATGTCTTTCGCTTGTAAGCAAGACACAATTACTTTCACAAAGCCTAAAACAGCCTGTTTGATATGAAACAATCAATCCATGGCATATAAGGAAGCACCCAAGAAAAATTCAAGAATTAGGATGACGAAGATCTCACTTTTATAACTTCCACAGCTTTGCTCTGAAGCAAGGATAAAAGAGAGGAAACAAAATCAGGCATTGAAAGACAGATGTCTGGATCATTATATACCAGCACAGATAATGCAGACACCGCTCCACTTTTTATGTGAGGAGATGAACCAGAAAGATAACCCATGATCTGAAGAGGAGGAAATTTTCATTAGTCCTTAATAATACAGCAAGAAGTAGTCATGGAAATCATTGAACGGACAGGAAGCGGGCTGTGAATTTTAATAACTTTCTTCACTACCAAAGCCACAAAATTAGAATTGTATACAAGAAGAAATCAATAAATAAAGCAGAAGTATCACAATATGTAATCCACATACAATACCTCCCAGGGTCTCACTAATCAGTTAGGGTTTGAGGTACAGTCAGCTGAAAAAAAGAAAAGGAAAAACACGCAACATATAAAGGTCCCACTAAACCAAATCAACTATTCACAAGGAGCCTTACCATGTTAACCAGTTTGTGATATGATGCATCAGAACTGACATTAGATGTCTCTCTCAAGCTGGAACTTATTGAAAGGAGAACATCATAAGCTGCTTTTCTGAGTTCTTCCTTCGCCTACAGATTACATGAAAAAGAAATTCATATCATTAACAAATCAATCACTTATCATTAAGGTGACAATTAACGTGTGATATCAAATACCGAATGATTAACAGATGATTCACATCACATAATAATGAATCATATGTAATGCCAATTAACAAGATCTTCAGAAGGCTGAATCACAAAGCTCAAAACAACAGATAAAGGAGCAAAACAACTCCTAATATTTGCCCCCTTTTTCTCAGTTTGCTGGTGAAGGAGGGGTACCACAAGAGGGCTTCCTAGGAGGCTACCTTGCTATAGCCAAAGCACTGGATCTACTAAAATACAGGCACAGGAAAGGTGTATATTGTGAATCTAATGCCTTGCACCAAGCAAACAGGACATAAGAATCCTGGAAGAATAATCCGGTAATGGAGTTCATCCAAGTAGAACCTGTGGAGCATGCAGTTGCAGATTTTTTCCACAAGCATGGTAAGTCTTCCTCTTATTCTTAAAACTTCCTGTCCCCCGCTTATTTTTGCTGTCTTCTAAATCCCTTTTCAATTTAATTATTTATTTTTTAATTTCTATTCATCAGGAAAACATCTTTTTTTTTTTTGGGTAAGTATCAGGAAAACATCTCACATACACTAAAATTGCATGGCTAGTTCTCGTTACATGTCCCCTCCTGCACTTCTTTAAGACCTTGTTTTTTGAGGTTTTAAAGAAGTGATCTGAGATTTCACTTGGTCTTCTATTTTTAATAATATTCAAACAGCAGTCTATAATTTCCAATCTTTCTCAACTAAAACCTATTTCCGTAACCATAATACAACGAGAACTCATCCTTCAGCTACCTGGGAAAACATAAATTAATTAAATGCACAATAACACGTTACTAAAACTCTGAAAACTTCTAAACTGTGGCATTTAAAAACCATAAATAGTCAAATTCAACCTCACCCTTGATACAAAGAAAGCAACTTTTAGGTCATCCTATATGAACATTTACTTCATCATACTATAAATGGAGAAAGGAGGGGAGGGGGCATGAACACAGAACAAAATCCACAGGCTTCTACACAAAAATTAGATATAAAGCATTTTAATCATATCAAACTTCTTTAAGCCACTCTTACATCTTTTAGTGTGAGTATAATCTCATTGAGGATAAGAAAAGCTTTTGTATTCTCTTCTTCCAAGCTTTCCTGCAAAAAGAACGTGAAAGAATTAAATAGGTAATCAATCACCATCTAAGTCTGCAAACTAAGTTGTAACTTTCAAATCTACATCAAAGGAGGCAATCAATATGATATTATAAATGGAAATGCAATTTATGTGCCAACACAGCAAAATATTACAGAGGCTTAAATTTTCTTCTTCTTCTTTTTTTTTTTTTTTTTTTTTTTTTGGGTGGAGAGGGGAGCATAACAAGATCATAGATTTCTGTCATGTATAGCGCAAAAGTGATTGCCACAGAGATGCACTCACAGTTTTTTTTTTTTTTTTTTGGGTGGAGAGGGGAGCATAACAAGATCATAGATTTCTGTCATGTATAGCGCAAAAGTGATTGCCACAGAGATGCACTCACAGTAAACCTTACAAAAGGATTATTATCCAGTGCATGGTTTTTTTAAAACAAGGGACATAAGAATGGTGATCCTGATACAATCCCAACTTCACAGAATTTTTTCCTTGGCTAGTTTCTGTCAAGTCAACCTACACTCTTCCATAGAGATAAAATTTGCCAACCTAGCCACGCAAAAGGCCTTGAGGCCAAAAAAATGTAGAGGAAGGAAAAGATGAAGGGGAGCTGAACAAGAGCACTATGAATCCTCTTATCTCAGTCTGCATGTCATGAAGGACAGGCAGGTAGAAGATAAAGAGAGAAAGAACCGTAGGAGAACCAAAAAGAAAAGGGAGGAAACAGAGAGAGTTGAGGAGAAGCTAAATTTCCATTATCATTCTTCAATACTAAAGTCTGAATCAAAGCTAATATTTCTTCAACTGGCAAAAATCCTAACTAGAGAAGTACATCAAACTCACATAAGCAAATACCATATACCTCAAATAATTTAAAAGAAAACCTACTCTAATAAAAAAATATATTAACTCCAAGATAAATAAATAATGAAAATAAATATACTAAAACAAAATATATGACCTTCAATGTATGAACCAGAAGAATATGAAAACATGCTAAACGGCGCATAAGAGTTGCAACATCAGCTGGAGATTTCAGGCCAAGTAATAAATCAATCAGCTCTTCATATCCGGATGTACAAAACCAAGCATGTTCCTGTACCATACAATTACAACATCAAAGAGACAGATGAAGTCCATAAACCAACAGGCATTACTAACAACAATTCAAAAGTACAAAGATGTTAACACAAACCTTTAAAACTTTGCCCAAAGTGTGATAGGCTTCAAGATGACCTGTCCCATCACTAGCCTAAATACCACAGGGCCATAAATGAAATTAGAATAAACTCAAA